>NC_046332.1:66874412-67174412 GCF_000738735.6 Corvus cornix cornix | reverse complement strand
TTGTTAGCTATTAAAAAATAATCAGTTTGAGTTCATTTTAGTTCAGTTGCTAAGATGTTTATTTTTTAAGATTAAAAGTATAATGAAATATTGAGTGTGTACAGTCGTCTCAGTTTTCAGATGTGAGCCTTTCAAATAATGGAAATTGTTACAGATACGTATTGCAGGCTTTACTTCAGAGCAGGACAAGTACTGTGAATAATGATACTTTGTTTTATGCTATTTATATTCAGCCCTTAAAAGTCAGAAAGAATAAAATAATATAAAGAGAGTTTCATAGTTAGAATGCATTTAATTTTTATATTGAGTATTACAATGTTTTAGCTCTACTGTTGTAACTCTAAATTTGATACTGTATGGGAAAAACTCTTGAGATTCTTCCCTACCTTTTCCCTTCTTTAAAGTGGAGGTAGTCTATGTTATCCTCATCTAAAGGAGATTTCTGAAGACTAGCCATTTTGCAGAAATCAGTAAGTGATTATTATTGCCATAGGATAAGAACTGAAATAAGGAAATCTTCATGGTCAGCTCCAGAGCACTGCATTAAATGGTCTGTACTGGAGTGTTTGTCTGCTGGTCCATGTGTAGTGTCCGTGGGTTGTCCATCTCATAATGCATGTGCTGTTCTACTTAGTCTTTACCATAAACTTTATATAATAAAGACTCAAAGAAGGTGCACAGAGAGGGTTTGATTTTTATTCTCTGTCTTTTTTTCTGTAACAATGTGTACTATGATGTACCAGGTCAGTGAATTGAGTCAAAATCCATTCCAGAGGCATTAGGAACTAATTTTCCAAATGTACGTATTCATAGTTTATATGAACATTTACTTTATGGGTAAAAAGTCAGGAATAACTGTCCCAATTCTACCTTTCCAAGAGCCACGCTAAAAGAACGCTGGTGAGCCTGAACGATGAAGCAATCTGCCTTTGGGGAGCGTTAGGAGGAGGGCTGGCGGTGCTCGCTTTGCTCAGACCCTTAGTGGGCCATTACTGCAATATGCACTTCTTGTCTTCATTTTTTGTGGACGAGTGTCACAGAGGGACAGGATGTTTCACCAGTGGGTTTCTGGGATATCTGCTGACAGCAGAGGAATGGTGAACCTCAGCAGTTTCAGGTCCCAGGCACTGCTGGGGCATTTTGCTTTACTTGGCACAAGCCCTTTTGTGTGGTCACTCCAAGCTTCACCCATCTCCTCTTCTCCAGGCTGGAACGCTCTCCTTGACATCTAGCCAAGCCCTGCAGCCTTTCCGGCCAAGCCCACACCCAGAGGGATGAGCACCATTTCCCTCCCACCCTCATCTTCATCTCGTAGGCCTCCCTTTTGTATCCTAGGTAACATTAGGTGACTTAATGCCTTGTTTAGGATTTAAGTGCCTAATTTCCTTAACTTGCAGACTCACTTCACATGACCCCTTGGAGCCCGGGTCCCTTTGCTGGTAGTATCCCAGCCTTCCCAGGCAGGACTTACTATCAAAGTTTCCCTTTTCAGACAGTGCCAGACCCAATCTCTGCGTTTTGTCTGACTCTGTAGGTCTTTTTTTTCAGCCAGTGTTATTCTTCTCATAAATTTGGCTCTTTTTCCTTCCTTGAGGTCAGCTCATGTCCTCCTCAGTGCTGCCTGGTCCCAGAGGAAGGGCGGCAGTGGGAAGCGGGAGAAGTAGTTCAAGGGGTTAAAGAGGCAAACTGCTTGCACCCAGGTTAACGAACTTGGAGTAGAGCTACCCACACATGGAGGTTGAGTAGTTTTGGATATACAAACTCAGGCCATGGTCCCTCAGTACCAGTGAATAGGAGTACCAGGCATGTTTGTTTTACTAGGGCCAACAATAAGTTTGAGGAACAGACAGCAGAAAGTGCTAGTTTTAGTAAAACTTGATTTAAATGTTTTCTCTCTGAAATGAACTCTTTTTTTTAAGCCAGTGAAAGGGTTAATTTCAGTCAGACCTAACTGTACCTATCTCTACGCCATCTATTTATTTTACTGAAGAAATGTTGACACTGAGTTCAGCCTCAGCTGGGAGGTCAGAAGAACAAAATGAATATAAAGCTTGAAGGATAGTGAACAGAAAGAGGTTCATTTGGGAAAATGAATTCATCTGGTGGAAATTAGGATGAACAAAGACAAGCGAGGAAAGGCATGGAGAAGCTCAGTTGCAGCATATGGATAACACGCCAGATGTGAGTTTCAGTCATGGCACCTCCGTCACCACCACGTATGTGTGCGATAGGAGGTGTACAGGTGTCAGAGCAAGACTGAGTAATGAGGAATGATTGAAAAGAAGTACTGCCCAGTCTTTTATGCCTTTTCCTCATCAGCTGTATTTAGCAGGTGCAGAGTCCTCTTGCAGTATCTGGCACTGCTTGCCCAAGGAGGAATGACTTGGAAGTGTAAGACCAATTTGTGAGTGCTGAGCTCAAAGGCTGGTTTGGTCATGGCTGAGTTTGCCTGGAACTGGGTGACAGCTTGCAGGTGGTTAAAGGGTATAAATAATAGTTTCCTGCATCATTTGTCACAGTCCTTTTTGCTAATATATTTATGAATATTTCAGACTAACATGCAGAGTAAGAAAAAGTATATCAAAGCTTTGCATTAACAAATTGTTGGCTGCAAATTTTTCTTCAGGCTTTCATTGTTTTTCAGTGTAAGTTGGCTTATGTGGACACATTGAATGCTTTTATGTTAGTTTCAAAAAACCCCACAATATAATTTGAATATTTTTACCTAGAAATGTAAATGCTGCCCAGTGAGTACTTTCTACAAAAATTATTTTTACTAAGTCTTGATAATTTGATGGACCTCTCTATCAACAATCCTGCTTGGTAGGTACTTGTGGAAACTTCTGATGTGTGTTCCATGTCAGGCAAAATAGCTAGTCTAGACTGACAAAAGAAAATTCACTTTAAAAATCCCAATGTATGTCTATTAGAATTTTTCTTACTATTTTTTAATGTAAACATCAAGGATTCAAATTTATTAACTCAAGTTTTTGGACAAACAGAATTGTAAGATTCTGATTTAAGGCTGTAATAGAGAAAATAAAGAACCAAGTGAAATCAAAATGAGAAAATCATCCCAAAAACATGGGGGGAGGGGTTAGAAGGAGAGCTGGTAGGTGATTGTATGAATTCTTGTTGTCTAGAGTTTTATAAACTTTTTTTTTAAATCCCCAAAATTAAATTGGGGCAATACAATATTTTTTCCTGGTATTTTATCTTTTATTTAACAATTATTTATGGATATGCCATTTGTTTAGAAATTATTTTCACATATAAAATGAATTAGTACCAGAAATACAAATATGTTATCAATATTCTGTTCATGCTTAAGTAAGTAGTAATCCAAGCACTGCACCTTTGTTAGACTTGTTTCTCTTCAAGAGTTGTGTCATAGCAATGAGCATAAATTTGTTTCTTTCAATAGATTCTTCCTTTGACAGAGCGTTCTAGTAACACTGCTCAAATATAAATAAAGCACCTGAGCTGAACATCTAGTGTTCTGAATGTGTTTATGATTTAGGGAACAAGGGGGTAGGTTTTGTTGCTTATCAAAAATATCACAGCAGGCCCATGTAGGATTTGAGGTACTGAGAATTTGTCCACATTTTCAAGATATGTATCTTTTTTATGTTTAATGTACTAGATAGTACAGGGGCTGATTAGTTTGTTTGGTATAGAAATCTGTAATCACTGGTTTTTCCTTCTGTGCTGTTTTAGAAATCCTTTGATAAACCTGTCAGTTTTGGGACGGGCGAGTGGGATACCAAGTAACGTTAATGCTTACTCTGTTTTTGCAAATGTATTATTTAAAAATGGGTCATTTCATATGAGTTGTATTTGCGCTTACTGTTAAACATGTTTAAAAATTAATGCTGTTTGCATAGGGATCTCCTTTCATTTTGAAGCATGGTTTCCCAGTCCTAATTTGAACTGTTACTAAAGGTTGCAGCACGTGGTACTTTTTTAATGTCGAAGTAGTTGTGGAATAGTATCATAGTGTGACTGATCAGGAAAAGTTAGAAGATAGCGTTGACAACCTTGGAGCTTGAATTCTGCTTCTGTATTTATGGGTGGTTGATTTGCATTTAGTCTCCATTTCTTACTTAATTCTGTTCCTAGTTTGAGGCATCTTCTGTAGGTTCTACGCATTTAGCAATACTCTGCTAACAAAGGCCACCTGTGCCTCATAGCATGTGCTATGGGAGTTTCTTTTGCCTCTTCAGACTCACAAAGAGAATAGAAATACTATTTTTAGGCTTTGAGGGTTGGAAACATCCACTTTGAAATCAAACTTCCAAGTGTTATGCAGAGATAATGATACATTAAGTGAACAATGAGTATTTTAAAGTGGGTATCTCTCAGTCTCTCCTGTTGAATCAATTCCAGTTCGGTTAAATGTGTTTTCATTGAGCCTTCTTTTTATTTTAATAATTCCTGGACTCTACCCTCTGTCTTTCTCAGCACCAATTGCTGCTTTTTATAAAAGCTTCAATGGGAGTCATTGTGACAGAGTCTGACTCAAGCTTACATGGGAGTGCCATCTCATAGGGATCTCTTTTCTTCCCTGGAACACAAATTTAACCTTGACCCTGAGCAACTGTTTGTTGGAAACTGACAGTAAGACACATTTTAATTCCTGCTTCCAGAAAGGAAGCAGAAAGATCCAGCTGTCTTGCATTTTGCCCTCTTCTTCAGCATGACCTCCTGTGTTTCTCCAGTACATCCAAGCTGAGGAGTTCTGCCAGCCTGGGAAAGCCTACAGCAGCAGCCTTGAGCAAAAAGGCAGAAATGCCTGTTCACTTGGTGCTTTAGCACATGGAAACAAAATTTGAAGTATTTTGCTCAGTTTTGGTTTTCGGCTGTGAACATGTTTGTCATTCTGCCTCTATACAGCTGTCTGTCACCACTGTACTGGTGCACCCTTCATGCACAGATTAATAATAATAACTGCATCTCAAATTGAGCTGTATTATCTTTTCTGAGGGATAGCAGAGTGTTTCAAGTAGAGGTTGTTTAGTTCTTTTATTTCTGCATGTTGTATTACTTATTTTTCTGAGACTTTTTTGTTGCTTTGGTTAAAGTGGGGATTTTCAGGCAGAAGTGAGTATTGTCAATGTAATTTCTCATGCTGGGAAGGGGTTTTGAGAAACATCTCTTCCTGTAATTTTAAAGAAGAGTTCACTTCTAGATTAGCAAAATAAGCCCCAAAAAGAGTCTGAGTAAAGCACTGGGTACTTGAGCCATAACCTACAGGGCTTTTTGAAGTGCCCAGGCTGCTACTTACCCAAGCTAGCTGCCGCCTTTTGTGCTCGGCAAGTGCCCACTTGGTGTGGGACAGGGCAAAACCTGACACAGGCAGATATGTTTCATGGCCAGCACCTACAGAACTTCAGTTTCAGGGGCATGAACCTTCTACCCTATTTACAAGAAAGATCAGGAAAATATTCCATTTCAATTTTAAAAGCAAACTGTGTGCAGAAGTTGAGCACACCATGTTCTAAACCCAATTCACCTGCTCATTTCATGGCATTAGAGTTGTAAGCACATCTGTGTGCTATGCAAAAGCAAAATGACTCCTTCTAGAGCCAAGTGGGTTTTGTCTTTTAAAATGTATTGGTTTTCATTGACAGTGAAGTGTTAGAAAATCTGTAATGTGCACAGTATTTCCGGTTATGAAGGTTTCACCCTCCAAGCAGGATGACCAGAGCTGAAAAGCTGCTCTAGCCGGGCACAAGTTCTGCACTGCCTGCCCAGGAGAGACTGCATGCCTGCACTGCCGAGCCTTGGCATTTTGGTGCTGCAGTGGCAACTATGTGGTTAAAGTTGTGGGTAGCTTTTCAGACAGAGTATGATTTTTCTCATCTCAGTCTTCTTTAACACTGACAAAACAAAATCATCTTGTCTAAAATTGCTCCTGCCAGAGCAGAATGAGGTGGGACAGCATGATGAAAACCAGCAAGGGGTTTTGTGTGATTTGACTGAAGAGTTAAACGTTTAGCAATTTATTTTTTAACTTCCTGTCCTCAAAGCTAGCTTATTTTATAAACGCTAAATTTAGTCTGTTCTGTTTCCGTCATCAAGGACAGCTTTTTTGGTATGCTTTCTTACAAAATGTTTGACCTTGGGAGATTGCTGCCAGAAAGGAAGACACTTCAAAAGCTGACAGCTGATTGTTGGAGGTTTGTAAACTCTGTTGTGTGGGATCCGTAGAAGTCCACAAAGGCATAAAGACTCACTGTGGCTTAGTACCTTGTGAAGCTGATGAACTGCAAGGTGTCAGGATGAGTGGCTGACAACAAAAATTATCTTTACTTTTTCTCTGGTTTTAACCTCAGCTGTGTGGAAACTGTGAAAACTTCATGTGTTCTTTAGGATGGGAGACAGTGCTGGTACACAGAGGAGTTGCCATGAGTAGAATAAGAGTAGAGTCAAAAGGGGCCATTGCAAAATTTCCTCACAAGTTAAGAGGAGGTGGAATTCAGGGGGCTGGAAAGAAGATGAAGAACTGTGTAGGAAAGGATGGCTGCCCAGCAGATAGGATGCTATCAGCCACAGAGTCACCATGTTTTGCTCAGGGTAGTGTGGCTGGTTGCGAGGTAGACTGGTTGTTTTTCTATAATGGCCTGGGAATAAGGAGTAAGGAATGCTTTTTTATTCTGCCAAAAAAAGCTTTGTGAATAGGGAAATCACATGTTATGTTCCTGGTGGTATTTATTAATGACAAGCTAATGAAACAGAGGACTGCAAAGAATACTGGTATACAGATTTAAAAGGGCAGGCACAAAAAGCATGAGCCAAGAGCATTGATTAATAGAGGCTGCACCTTTATTAAAAAGCCTTTTCTAGGAGGGTGCCATCCTAACCTGCCTTCCAGTTCTGGCTCAGCCACATTTGAGTGGATGGTGAACAGCATAAGGATGCAACAGCAGTATTGTGGAGACATGCGTTGCTGAGATTTGCTTCTGAGACCCAGCTGGTGGCAGGGCTGAAGCTGTCCCTCTCCACTGTACCAGTGGGCTGAGCAGTGAGATGAGGGAAGCCATGTGGAGATGTACCCCTTCATGTTGTATTTCCATGGTCTGGGCTGGCATCCAAGGCAGCCCACTGAATTACAGGGACCTTAGGATGAACCCTTCCTAAGCCACCAAATGTTCTGAAAGCTGCCAAACTCTCAGCAACAGAGTTTAGACTCCTAAAACCAAACTGAAGTTTGCAAAACCAACACAGACACTTTTGGGGGCCAGACAGGAAAAGCCTGCTTCAGATGCCCAAACTAGCAATCTTCTGAGCCCACACCACCACAAGAAGCCCACTTCACTAGATGAGATGGAAAGACAAAACTAGAGAGACAGAAGAAATGAACACACAACTATTTGTTTCTCTTCGAGTTGAGCTGACATAATGGCTGAAGGTATACTGAACCTCCCAGCCACAGCTTTATTGTCTTCTCAGTTAGAAAAGATGTAGTTCCATTAAATAAAACCAACAACAAACACTCATTGTCTAGGGAAACAAACAGTTATTTCTCAGTTAATAACATTAGTAGAAGATGCTAAGAAATAGTGTTCTGAGAATTCAGCCATTTCTTTTGGCTTCCGTGCTGCTTTTCTTCCCACAGTTCCTTATTCTGGAATAACTGTCATCATTGGGAAAGGTTTACTTATACCATCCATTTTCAGAAAATAATGATAAATTTAATGTTCAAAGTTTTGATTCATCTACTGATTAAATAGAGTTTTGGCAGCTTAGATAAAATCTGAGATCATGGTGAAACATCTGTACCACGTGTAGCTTGTTGGCGATTGAATCTCGGACCCAGACCGGCAGGGAATCTGAACCGTTTATTCAAAGGAGTGAGTTGGTTTTATACACTTTTCTAAGGCACAGCATTTCCTTATATAAGTGACCTGTCCCGTGTTGCCACATCAGCAACACACTTCGTAGGGGTCTGCCCTGTGACACCTCCTCCCCCAGGGCCCGGTGGGGACAAGCCTCTCTGTGCTGCCATGTGCTCCTTTGTTCTGCCATGTGCCTTTGCAGGCAGGTTTTACAGCTCACAACCTAATTCTCTCTTATAATTCCTCATAGTAGCTCACTGTAAGGGAGCGTGAGTTGTTGAGGTAGATCTCTGTTTACCACCAGCAGAAGAAAATATAGCACTCGTTTACAATTTTTACCTTAAATATGAAACATACAAACCTGTTTTGATAAGGATCCTGCTGTCTCTTGTATGTCAGCTGACATAAGTCACATCCTGAATTTACCAAAGGGCATCCTTAGTCTTAGAGTTTTGTCAGGGAAAGGCAGCTATGGAATGGCATACCAGTTGTCATCCTGTTTGGAGAAATTAATAAAGGTTTTGAGCTTAGTTTCACTACTGAAGACTGAAATAATAATATTAACTGCATTACCATAGTACACAGAGACTGCTTGGCCCCTCCAGCAGATAAGAAGAGAGTACCTAGGGAAGGGTAGATGCAATATAAGGAATGTACAAACAAAAGTAAATGTAGAAGAGCTGTTAAAGTGATTTGTGTGATAGTCTGAAGTTATATGTTACTTTTTTTTAATTCCCAAAGGAGTAGGTGTAATTACTGTAGTGAAACAAAGGCCTGTTCTTAGCGCAACCTAGAGAAAATCGTAAGTCATGACCTGTGCTTTGTCTCAAAGACCATTAACTCTATCGGCAGAACAAATACTTTGTGTGGTATCAGCTACAGGAGGGTTTGGGTTTCTTCTTCACTCTTCTTGTGAGGGATCTAGTGCTTCTTGCTGCAAAGGTAGGTGGGACTTCGGGGCGGAAGCACTCAGTTTGGTGATAGACTGCTCTTGAGGTCTATGTGGATCCCTTGTGTCCAGTCTCAAAAGTATCTTGGAAGTCACAAGACTACTACCAGCAGTCTGACACGTATGCACTGGATAAATCAAGTGCCTGGTGCCCTCAGAGCACTTTAGGGTGCTCCGAAGTGCGACAAAAGACAGCAACAGCAGGTAATCCATCCTTCAGCTCACAGAATAACACATTGTGTTGCCAAGGCAGGTGGCAGTGGGTCAACCTGAAATCTGCCTCTGGTACCCAGGGAAAACCTGGAAGTAAGGCAACATGTAGGATTTCTTGCATGGTGGATTTATCTGCCCTGTGGATAGAGCTGTTGATTCACGCTGCTTCTACATGACCCATGTCATGTGCATGAGGGCATCCCTCATCTCTCTTGCACATGAGTTGATGCCATTTATCCCTCTTCTCTCAAACATTTAAGGTAGGAGATGCTGCATTTGGCCTTATGAAGGTTCAGGTGTAGCCTGTGCAGGGTGTCCCTCTCCACTTTGCTCTGCTACCTGTCTGTTCAGTTTAGCAGAACCAGTCTGTCTGCCCAAGTGCATATAGATGAGACTTGTCAAGATTTGACAAATTAACTTTTTGTGCCATGTATGTTTATGGTTTTGTCTTTATGATGGCACAATAGGGGATCTCATTATGAACAGTAGCCAGGATAAGGTGTTTCAGAGGAAGTTACCAGGAATCATTGTAACCTGGCAATTGCAGGCAGGTTTGCCTTCTTGAGGAAGAGCTTTACATAGCCTTGTCACTCATAGCTGGTTCTGTGCTTGGAAAAGTAACCTGTTCTTCACTTTGTGTTCTTTTTTAGCAGAATTTCCCATTGTCTTAATAAAAAGGGATTTTTTTCTTTTGTTATTTGTATTGCAACAGGACAGCAGGATCCAGGGTCCAGGTGAATCCTTTATTTGGATGGTGGTCCCTTTATTTTAAATTGAAGGGACCACCTTTAGTCCACCTTTAGACCACCTTCTAATCTAAATCAAAACCAGGATTGGTGCGTTTTTAGCAAGTTACTATTTTAAATTAAATTAAATTTGTGTATGAATAGAGGAAGATACTTACTGTTCCAGAGATGTTTTTGCTTTCAAATGGGGGAAAATGTCAGATCCAAGAACCAGTCTAAATCAGCTGAATACATGCGATCTACGAGAACATCTCATTTTCAGCGTGCCAAGGATAATATCCAGTTAGGCCCTTACTACTGCAGTTTTCAATATTAGTGTTTGTATTTTCCTTTTTCAGTAGAGTTCCATTCTCTGTTGAAGCTTGACTCTGACTCAAAAGAAGGAGAGATTTCCTTGGAAATATTTAATGTAGCTGATTATAAAAATCCCGAAGGGAATTAATAGCTTGATTGATTGTTAGTTTATTGACAGTAGACGTATTAAAATATTTCTAGCTTAAATATTTCTGACTTTATATTTTTATATACTTAGTAAATACCATAATCTAGAGATCAAAATAATGCATTTAGAGCTGCTTAGGTACTGTAAAAAGATTGCTTGTTAGAGCTGCATAGGGAGTAATCATTTTGGATCAAGTGAGGTTTGAAGGAGCAATGCTTTATATTGAGGTTGGTTTTGGTACTACAGCTGTAACTGTGTGAATGCCTGTCTCTGGAGAAGCTCTGCTGCAGTGCAGTGCCATGGAGGTCCTTCTCTGAGGAGCTGAGAGCTGTGCTTTGCCTTACAACCAGGTTATAGATGGGCATTTCCACCCTTGCTCTGCCTGGTGAAAATTACTTGAAAAAACATTGTTAAAGACTGGTTATTAATGATGTACTGTCAAAATGGAAAGATATATCAAGTGAACTTCTCTAGGGATCTGTCTTTGGTCTAGCATTATTCAAAAATTCTATTAACCTCTTTGATGACAGAAATAAGGGAAAAACTATAAAAATAGCAGATGGCACCACTCTAGAATAAATTTAGTCCAACCAGCTTTGAAAGAATTAGTCCAAAGCATAAAATTATTTCATGAAGTCAGGAAAATAGTTCTTAATTAGTATGGGAAAAAAATAATAACAATGGGGAAGGCTATGTAATGGGCTATTTCAGAATGATGAATTGCTGTAACCGTCGCTCCCTCTAGCAGGGCAATCATACAAATGTGTGGCTCTGTACTGACATGTTAGTTCATTATCAATGACCGTTCAGAGTGCAGAAGTCAAACATAGAACTGAAGGGCTGAGGGTAGCATAAGGGACCACCTCCTGAAAAGTGTTGTGGACAAAACTGCAAAGATCACTGTAAAGAGCAAATGAGTACTAAGGTATGTCCTTTTAAAGAGGACGTATGACAGAAAGAACAGGCCAGGTCTGCCTAGTCTAGAAGAAGGTAGACAAGTGGGGGGAAATAACAGTCTTTGAGCATGAGGAATGGTAGTAACCATTTTTTCTTCATGTCTGAGTGATGATGACACAAGAGAGTAAGGCTGTGGTTTAAAATGAAATGTTGGAAAAAAAATGTTCTGTCAATATGAATAGTTGTTACTGCTGAAGATACTAAAATTTTTGTCACTGGTGACTTTGCATAGTGCAAAGAAACAGGATGATTTTGTACCATTAATCCCGACAGTTTCTAAGAAATGGGAGTAGAACTTTCTTTTCTTTTCAATATTCTGTTCAAACAGAACATGTCTCTGCTTTCTAACATGATCTGTACTTTAAAATTTTGGGCGGACCCAAGAAAAGGATACAAGTCCTATGGCTTTCACGACCAAGTTGTGTGATGTGCATTAGCAGCTGGGTGTGCAAGTCATCTTTAGCCACATGTGTAACTATGTCCCTTTGTTCTTCCTCAACAGTCTCCAAACGTCCACAACTACCCAGATATGGATGCTGTACCCTTGTTACTAAACAACATGAAGGCAGACCCCACGGAGGATTCATTATCTACAGACCATTTCCAAACACAGACTGAACCAGTGGACTTGTCAATAAACAAAGCCAGGTCGTCCCCTACAGCAGCTTCATCTTCACCAGTTTCCATGACAGCATCAGCCTCCTCCCCTTCTTCTACTTCTTCTAGTCGGCCAGCTTCATCCCCCACAGTAATAACATCAGTCTCCTCAGCAGCATCTGTACCGTCAGTATTAACTCCAGGTCCTCTTGTGGCCTCTGCCTCTGGTGTTGGAGGTCAGCAGTTTTTGCACATTATCCATCCAGTACCACCTTCAAGTCCCATGAACTTGCAGTCCAACAAAATGAGTCACGTGCACCGTATCCCCGTGGTGGTACAGTCGGTACCTGTTGTCTATACAGCTGTGAGATCACCTGGGAATATGAACAACACTATAGTAGTACCACTGTTGGAGGATGGGAGAAGCCATGTCAAAGGTAAGGTGGAGCCACTTCTGTGCGTCTGTGGCATCTCTGAAACTGGTCTTACATGAGAAAACATAAAAGCGATTATAAAGCTGTTACTTTCCATGCTTACTGTGTTGTTGCTGAAAAGGCATACAACTTACATGATTGGGAGGAACCTTTAAAAGTCTTATCCCAGATGATCTTTAAAGTAAATAAGTATTTAAATGAAGACTGAGTTCAGCAGTGGTGTTAGACACTTGGACAACTTGTGGTAGGTTTTGTCCTGAGCGAAATAAATCTCCCCAGAAGCTGAAGAAGTAGGAGAATGGAAAAAATGTCAGTGTATGACATTTATGACAATATAGAAAATAGCACAGATGGACATGGAAAACTCACCAGCTGTTTCAGATTTAGCAAGGGGAGGAATGGCAGAGAGATTGTTCCCCAGCAAGGAGAAAGCAATCATTGGGCTCTAGGAATGTATGAAGGAAAGGCTTGTGGACCAAAGAGCATTAGCAGATGCAGAGAAGTAGGTTTTATTAAGCTCAAGGAGTGGCAGTGTAATACTTTGAATTAGGTTTCTTCTTCCAGATTAAACAGCAGAAGGGAAGGAAGCCACACAGAATGTTTATGTTGGGAATGAGTTTTGCAGACACAGGACCCCAGAGGCACATGGAGGTGTGAAGGGAGGAAGAGGCACATGTCAGAAGGACGGATACACTCTTGAGGTGTCCAAAGAACACAGAAAGTGGAGCTGGAAAGCAAGAAAAAGTGAAAACTCAACAGTTACTAAGGGAGCAAAAACTTGTTAGAGATAGTGAGATGATGGGTGGAGGAAGAAAAGAAAAACCAGATGTGCCTAGAAACTTCAAAAGCACAGCTTTATAAAGGTGGCATTAGTGACAGAGATGGGAATATGCAGAAAGGAATGAGATACTCATTTCAAGGCTCATTGCATGTGAGTGAATAAAATACGGTAATTTTCCCCTGAAATGAGGTATTGAGGCAGAAAGGGAGGGTATTGACAGATAACCTTACTTTGGGGCTTATGAGACTGCAGGACATTTAGTCTTATAACATCTCTTGTGTTCCTAATTGCATAGTGAACAGGTCCCAACAACTTGTATCTCACCTCTCATGTCTGTTTTGGATAAACTGGCAACCGTGTGCTACTGTACAGGACTACAGTGATGGGTCATTCTGATGTTCAGGGGCATCCTGTTGTCTATTGGTCTGTGATTCTCCTACTGTTCCCTCAGTACCCAAAGGGGGACTGTGCCCTCTCAATAGGCTTGGACATAGGAAATGAACTGAGTTGATGTGAGTTAAGTTTTAAGCCTCAAAATGATGGTTTAAGTTTTATTACACTTAATACAGTGATGTAATTTTAGCTCTTTGTGCCTTTCTGTCAAGAAATTATGAATAAAACCAGAACTTTGCACCATGTAGTCTAGAAAGAAAAAAAAACAAAACAAAGCAAAAACCAAACAAACAGGAAAAGGAAAGTTTTAGTCTGTATTTTGATTTTGGAGCTTCGAGGTGCACCTGACCTTGAGCTCATCAAGAAATTTTCCCATTTGTTTTCTTTTCAAAGACTCTAGCTGGCTCTGGTAGTAGTCTCCTCTATAGGAAGTACCTCCTGATCTCGTAAAACTGGAGCTTTGGTACCCCAGTTTCATCAGCAAAATTCCAGAATTTAATGTGCTGTAGGGACTTCAGCCCATGAACTCCATGCCTTCTGACCTGCCCTGACAGTGTGGCCTTTGTGCTCTAATTGGCAGAGGTCATTAGCCATTAGCCCCTGCATTATCTATTAATGCACAGTTAAAGGAAAAGAAGGCATTAACAATTCTTCCATTTATTAATTTTTTTCTCATGAGTTGTATTCATTTTGTTGTCCCTAATTATTTTGATTAAAAAGTTATAGTTAATTTGAATAAATACAATAAAAGAATAATGGGCAGCAATCCACTCTAGGTAGTCATCTTTTATCAGCTTTTGCTGGAGTGTTTCTCATTCTTTAATGCAAAACAGTATAAATAATTAAATGCAGTGATATCACACAAATTAACTAATTAAATGAATTTCATATGTGTGCAGACTAAATTCCCTTCTGTGATCAGCTATTGCGCTGATAACAAAAAATAAATGTACACAGATCCTAACAGGACATCGTTGTCAAATTGAATTAGTTCTTAATCCTCTACCAGCTGATGGACAAATGCAGGTTTGGAGTCATCTAGAGTCACAGCTTTCAACTTTTACATGAACACTGATAATTTTCAGAAACAGAAAAATATGCTCTCTGAAACAGTCGATCCACAGAGAGCATTGGCAGCATAATCCCTGGGTTATTCCTGCTTTGGTGCTAGTTCAGAGACAGGAGTGCCAGTTGGGAAGCACTTAAAGTTATGTTTTGCATTAATCTTTATCTAAGCCCTTTTCACACAATTGAGACTTAGGCATTTGCCTGAACACAGATATTTTTAAATGCTAAAATTAATGAAAATAACATCAGACTTGAGTTCAGATCTCTCCTGTTTTTCTAGGTGTTGGGTGCTGAAGGGATAAAACACAAGAAACAGGGCATACAGAAAAGCTTTTTCTTTGTTATTCCCAATTTTATTTTTCTTGTGCTGAATTTTCCTCTTCCTTCCAGGTTTGACTAGAACCGTTTAATCTTTAGTTTTTTGCAAGAACCTTCTCAAGTTGTCACCATCCCTCTAATACTGCCTCCAGGTGTTTTGCTCAGGTGGCTTTCTGCTTCCCTTGATGCTTCCCACTCCTCCTTTCTCTCTCACTCTCTCTCTCAGACAAAACTGTCCTGGTGGCTGCTTTTTTAGGCAGTTCAAGCAAATAGTTCTTTCTTCGTGTTCTGTTTGAATTCTCTCTTCCCCCTGGCACAAGAAATGGCTATCTTGTCTTCTGTTTCCTCTTCTTTTTCTATTTTTCTGTTTTTTCTAGTCCTTCCTATCTTGCTGTCTGCTCTTTGAGTGCCACATTCAGCAGCTCTGCTTCTTCTTCCCCTCCTTTTCTGTTAATATTTTTAATCTATACTGTCATCTCCTCCTCCGCCTCTGTGCATCCTTCTCCATGGTGTCATTCATCATGGCATTCTTAGTATTACCGTCCTTCAGAAGAGTTTCAGATCTCCTTTTGTGCCTCCTAGTTTGCTGTTTATTTCTGCTGTCTATCCTGCCTCCTCTCTCCCATTTTTTATTTTGCTTGCAAGATTTTTTTTGTTTTAAAGACACGTATATACAAGGTGCCAGCAGCATCCCATTAGGTTCTGTGGCATGTGCTACACCCCAAGGTGGGCAATGGGAGACAGGGCTATCCACGCTGCAAAAGCACCCTTATGTCAGAGTGATGTGCTTTTGCAGGATAAAAACCTAGTCTAAATCAAAACCAGAATTGGTGCATTTTTAGCAAGTTACTAACAGTGCTTAATTAGAAGGTAATTAGTGAACACTGTGTGCAGTATAGGTAATACAGCACTTACCATTTACAAATCTTACTAATTTCCTACAAGTTCCTGACACCCTTCTCTAACCCTACAACACTCACCTATGAACACATACACAGTTACATGCAGACTCCCCTGCTGACCCCGCACCTTCCTCCCCTGATTCACCCACTGGGGGGACGCACTCAAGGGAGATCCCCAGAGCAGCAGGGTCTCTGTGCAGCCCCCACAGCACCAGCCCAGATGTGCAAGTTGCCCCCTACAAGCTTCTCCTCTCATTATTTTGTACACACAAAGCACAGTAGTGTGTTAGGGCTGTTAGGCACAGAGGGGAAGGGAGCCAGGCACAAGTCCTTGTGGACACTGTGAGGCCAGGCTGTGCCCTCTGCCTCCCCTACAACCTAGCAGAGTCAAAGTTCCCTTCCTTCAGTGGTCACTGCTCTTGTCACAGCCTTAAGAAGTGCTTGGAGGTTTTTTTTCTGTGTGGATTAGGTGGTGGCGACTAGACATTATTGTACATTAAAATATTCCTTAAAAGACCATTATAGTCCCATGAAAATCTCTTTCCTTGCCTTTTTTTCCTCCCTGTTTAGCAATGGTGAGGATTGCTAAAAGTTTAATTAGAGGCACAGCGGGTAGCAGCACCTGTAGGTAAGACTGCCTGTTGATTTCCCTTAAACCCCTATCTTCAGTTGTTCCAAGTCTGTCTATATGTTAACCATTTAGACTAACATTTTCCATACTGCATGTTTGCCTCAAGCTACTTCTGTTTTTTTCTCTTTTTCTTCCTTTAAGAGGAAATTTTCAAGAAAAAAAACTATTCCCCTCTTCCTGAGACTGAGCATAGAGAAAAAAAATGTAGCATTTTATATGTTGAAAAATTGATTCCAGCTCTTTTTTTTTGGTGAAAAACTAGAACCTCAGCGGTTTATGACATGAACCTCAAGCTTGGTTTGGACCATTGTTCTTTGCTTTCAGAATATATCCATGAATACTCCTGGCAAATCATGTCCCTCTAGCAGCAGGTTTTGCCAAATACAATATCCTTAAAAATTGTTTTCTGTAATTCAGAGGAGTATTCATTGAAGAGCCTTTCAGAAGCTCCTTCCTGATAATGGTGCACTAAGGGCTGGTGCAACTTTGATATTTCTGGGGTTTTGGAATTAAATTTATGGATTCTCGTTTTTACGGGTTTTTAAGTTTTCGTAAGACGCAATCACTTGCAAAATTCAACAGTCAGAACATAATAAATTTAAATTTGCCACCTGAACTTTGTCTGCTTCCCTAGTACATAAACAGCTGTAATGACATGGGCTTGGACTATTTTTATGTTACATCTTATGTAGACCTGGCAAAAAATACACAGGTTTTGTCTTCACAGTTTGCACGTGCCATATTCCTCACTGTGAATATATTAATATGTAATAAATGCAGTATCTATTGCTGCAGATTTTTTGTGACTTAAAACAGGTAGTACCATTAGATTAAGGTATCCACTGCCCTTGTTTTTTTGACGTACAGCCTGTTACTTCTGCCTACTGTAAAGTTTATTCCACAAAAGTAAATGCAATTTGTTGTATGATAGAAATTAAGAGAACTGCTCCATATGTTAAAAGGTCAGATTATACGGTCTGTTTGTATAAATTATGCTATGGAAGAGACTTTTAATTAAAACCAGTAGTGTTGCCTTTTTTGTTTCATGTGAAGTGATTTCTACATTTTCGTAGATGGCTATTTTGGATTTGAGTTGCGTCGAGGCTGAGAGTTTTTACTTTAGCTACAATTATTTTGTTGCTATGCACAAAAATCTTTTGTGGCTGTACATATTCCAGCCTGTCTGCCTCCACCCTACTGCCCCCCGAATGTTGAAGCTCTCTCCTCATGTTGGTTGGTTCAGCTGGAAGAAATGCTAGTGGTCCTGGGAAAGCGGGAACAGGTTGGCAATGGCTGGCCAGGAAGAGAAGCAGGCAGAGGAGAGGCTTTTGTTCAGGGATGTGTGTGCTCCTGGAGATGGTGCACCTTATTTAAGAACTGGAGGAAACAGTAATTCTTGCCGGAATGGAGAGTTAAAACAGAGGCTGTAAGATATGCTGTGGTATTTGAAACCGAGGAGGCTGATTTAAGACAAAATGGATTAGGTTAACTATGGGGACTTCCCTGAACAGACTTCTACTTAAATTTCCAGAAAAGTACTTTCTAGGGATTTACTAGTGACATGCTTAGATTTTTTCACTGTAGAAGCAAATGCTCTTTTAAGATTCATCAACATGATTTGAGATCATGTACATTTTCAACTAGGAGGAATTTGAGGAAGGGAATGAGGTAGATGCATATTGCAACTTGATTTGTGAAGCCCAGCATAAGCGGGATGAGTAAATTTATTTTGACATATCCTGAGCCCCCCCTGCACCTTTTGGAGGCTGTTGGTTCCTTGTCTTCCACGCCAAGAATGCCTCTGGCCCTTCAGTTCTGTATTCTCACCAGGGCTGAGCTTTGATCTGGTTGCTTTTATCCCACAAATTTGGATCCAGCAGAAACACATGCCTAAAACTTCTCATTTATTTTATCTCTGCCTTGGGTTTTATTGTGCCTTGGGCCAACCTGCTGGAAACTTGATGTCTAAAATATTTCTGGATTGTTCCAGTGTGTAAGTTGCAGTCTGCTACCATCGTGTAGTAGTTTTGCAGTATTTTATTTAATATTAAATATATTCTGTCCTTATTGTTTTCCTTGTTTACTTTTGGTGATAGAGTATTTGTATACTGGAGGTTCAGCGAGATATAAATCTCAGTAGTCTTAGTAGTTTCTTTTTTTCGTTGATGAGGTCTCCTGGCATTGAAATAGCTTAGAAAGAGAAAAGTCCTTTGTTTAAAAAATGGGTTTGTATGTTTATGTATACAACCCAATGACAGAGATGCTTAAATATGTGCATATATTACATCCATGCAATCCCTCTCTCTTCTGTATTTCTCCATACAGCTATTCTTTTAAGAGGTTTATGGCAAAGTATTTGACTGTTGAAATGATTTTAAATATTGCCTTTGATTGGATCATAGCAATTAATATTCTCTGGTAGATTAGTTACACTGTGCATTCAGTGCCAGTTCCCATTCTCTGTGAACCATAACCACGCTAGGTGCAGTTAACTGCTCAAGCCATATAGTCCCATAAAATCTCAATAAAATCTGAAAACTGTGGAGTATGGGTAATCTTGCTATAAATTGTAATAAAAATTACCCCTGTAGACTCTATATTCTGACCATTATGTTCATGGATACTGCTGCTTTGTACATAAAGTTTTATGAAATAAATCGACCAACTCTGCTGCCCCTACCAGGCACCAAGCTGTTTTGATCAAAAATCTGATAGGTGCACTCAGAGCATTTCTCCGATGCATAAAGCATTTGTAATGAACTTTAAATAGGAAGAAAAATGCAGTATATGTGCTTCATATAGTATGAACCAGCTTAGGAGAAGGAAATTGTGAATACCATCATTCACATGCATTTGGTAGGTCTGTAAAGACAGGATTTTGTTTCCTAGAACACATTAAATAAACCTGAGTACAACACAGTCTCTGAGGTCATAATTTTAAGTAGCTCCTGTACATCTGCATCTGGAAGTGTTGCTTCCACCATTAAAAATGTGTAGTGATGTCTGTTGCAATCTTTTTTGATGCTTTCCTGCTGAGCAGGTCTGCACTGGTGTCCTGCTCTCTAAAAAAAATTCCAAGAAGAGGGATGTTAATTTGTTTCAGACATCAAGCTATGGTGTGAGGCTGCACCTCTGCAGTTTTAAAGGCTATTTTCCATGAGTAAGCAAGAAGGATGGGGATGAATTTTTCCCTCTGCTTGGTGTTCGATCTGCCCAGATGCATTTATTATCAGAGACATTTGAGACAGTTTCAGTTTAAGAAAGAGTGGAAGACTTGCTCTTGGCCTGCAGCTTTCTTCTTGCAATATTTTAGGTACTGAGCTATGCTGCATGCTAAAATTAAGAGTCCAAAGTTGTGCTTTAGACACTGCAGTATTCATAACTCCAGTGTTTCTGATGCTGGCAGATTAATAGCGTATTGTGCTAAAACATGAGTGCCATGCAGTTTTCTTAGCCATATTTTCTGTTTCCATCCTTCTGGGAGTTTGGCAGCAAATGTTCGTTTTTTACTTCAGTCCTTCATGCTCTGCAGATGCAGGGACACATGTAACAGCAGTACTAATGAGATTCTTGTAAATGTTAATTTTGGCATGTGGGGTAGTAGTTGGTTTTCCATCCCTAATGGAAGTAAGTGCAAAGCAGCATTGCTTACAGCTGGAGATAATCTATAACCTGTTGTATGCCAGCATGGACTGAAAGCAACTGGAGAGGAGTTTATTGGAAACAGCAAACGTGACCCTTTCTGGCTTATTTGAGGCACCTCATGTTTCTGCTTCATTTAAACTTCATCACAATAAAAATCTGCAGCTGCGTTTCCAAGACCAAACCCATCACCCAGGCATGGATCAGAACTGGCAAGGCCAGAGGGCCCTCCCCACCATCCAGGTTGATGTCTCAGCTAGCACAGGTCTTGATGCCGCTGCCCACTGCAGAGCCTTGTAACCCTGCTTCTGACAGACAGGTTCTAGTGGGTAAATGGCAGGACCACTTGCAAATCCCATAGTGAACGATCATTTTGATTAGCAGGTTAATAAGGGATCCTTCAGAGAAAGCAGGGTTGGGAGTTTAAAACGTGAAACAAAAGCAAGCAAACTCTGAATTTGTAAATACTTTCAAAAAGCAGGAGCAGATTTTTAATTATTTTAAGAGAGTAACTAACGGTGATTCAGTTTTTATTGTGGTGTGGTGTATCGGCAGACCTACGTGTGTGTAAGTTTACAAAGTTATTAGATGAGAAGTTAAGTTAATGCAGAAAACTGAGGTTTTAAGCTGAAGTGAGACAGAGGCTTCAGTATTTCAGGATGCTGAAATTTTCTCTCTTCTTTCACACCAGCAAGCATCATCTCATAAAGAGTCATTCTGACATCAGTTAATTACTATGTGGCTTAGCTATAAAAGAGAGGCAAAACTCCTAATGGTTACTTAGTTTTCTCCTGCTCTTAAATATTTCATTCATCTTTAGCCCAAGGGGCTCATATTTGCGTTTAAATCAAAGATAGGATGCAGACATAAAATTACTTCTAGTGGGTCTTCATGAGCCTACTGATGGGGATGAGTTTTCATCCCTTTCACTCACAGGAAATTTGACTAGGGAAAGTAAATCAGGTTGCAGTAACTGAGAACTGCCAGTGGTGACAGCAGTGTGGTGGTGTATGGCCCTTTTCATGCCACCTGCAGGCATCCAGATGCAGGATTTCTGACAGCGCTTGGCTTTGTCTAACCAGATCAGAGCACTTGAGATGTGTATCCCTGATTAATCACTGAAAAGAAGCAAAGGTATTAGGACATACCTGGCCAAAGCCCAAATATGACAGACAGGGGGAGGAAATTTACCTACCATCTTAGTATCAGCAGCACATGTGTGAGAAGTGGGAGGAAGTGTGCTGGGCTCTTGTTAGCCTGGAGTGATTTAAATCCACAGTCCCTTCCTTCCCAAGAGTTGCCAGAATGTGGGCAGGAGCACGAATTTAGAGAGTGAAGAAAAAAGGTACCTTAATGGTGTGGCTGTGTGCTCAGGTTATTCCCCTGGGGAGGTGGAGACTTGATCCCGTTCCTAGGGGTTCATCTGCCCTTAGCAACCAACAGGCTGGATTCTTCCCAGAGAGTGTGCTTCTCTGACATGGCTAATCCTGTACCACGTCATAACCAAGGCAGCCGTGTGCCAAAAAGCACAAATTCATGCAGTGCTCATTAGAAAGCTCCTATGCAAGTTTAAATCTCTTCCAGCGTTGTAGAACAGGCAGTTTTGTGCTCAGAAGCAGGATCAGGTATAGTCTGACCCCACAGCCAGAATAAATTTTAAAGCCCCAAACTGTTCAGTTTGACAGAAATAGAAGCAAGCTTATATCTGATCCAGATCAGGCTTTTTCCTACTGGCAACTGGCAGCTGGCAGATACAATATTAATGATGATAGACTTAAGTTGTGTAGTATTTACTGGCTGGTACGTGCCTTATGTGAGACCCATTTGCACATCTTCCCTTAAAACAAGTGCAGGAAGTGAATTCACTTGTAGTGCCCAGAGGGAAACTCCTTTTTGGTACAGTTTCGCAAAGGGGTATTGAGAAGTGATTGCATGTATTTGTGTACATCATGAGCAATTTTCTCTACTTTCTGTAGCAAAAAAGGATCATTGTTTCTTGAGGCTAACACGGATGGGAAGCAATGTGGCTGCTTACAGCCTTCAGCACTTGCAGACGTTCTTAAATAACTCCCCTGGCTCACCAGTCTATTCAGCATGGAGAGCTAACAGCTTGCTTCTGTAGCTCCTGTGCGCTCATTCAATGGCACCTTTATCCCCTGAAAGCAGCAGTCTCTGACTGGTTTCTTTTTTCTTGCCTCACCTTAACCTTATTCACACTTCACAAAACCACCAGGTAGCTCTGTTGGACAAATTTTGCCTTTCAAGAGGCGTAGCAAGGGCAAGAAAACCAGTTCAGGCATAGGGCTTGAGCTTTGTTAATTAATATGTCTGCCTGTGTTTGTGAGGACTCAATTCAGTGACCAAGACAAGTGCCTTCTGGACCCATGGTCCTAAGTTCAAGGAAAAGCTTGGTTGTTAGGGCAAGGTACAGCATGAAGGGAGGTTAAAATGCATGTTTAATGGGTTTTCTTCCACCTTGCTTGCCAATTGCATACTGTTACTCCCTTGTCCTCCACCTTTTTTATCTCATTTGCTAAACTATCTCTTGCCTGCATCTCTTCATCCTCTCCTGTTTGATGTTCGTTAGGCCAGTAATTACCTCTAATTCAGTGCTTATGAACTGAGGCTGGTATTTATAAACCTTGGTGCCAGAAATTCGACAGTTGTTCTTAGATGTCCAAGAGAAAGTCAAAGCTGTTGACATAAGTAGGAGTCATGAACTCCTAATGTATAACAGTCCTGTGCTACAGTTTGCACACTGCAGAGCGGTGAGAAGGAGATATCTGTTAGGCTTTCGGCCAGTTCGTTATTCACATGGATCATTTCAGGGAGGAGAATAGCTTTAAAGGCTGTTTTCCCCCAGCAGCTGCAGCTATGCTGATGAGAAAACAGGGCAGTTTACACCAGCTGGCAGCAGCAAAGCTCAGCCTCCTGGTCAGTCACCTCAGGTCCCCAGCACCTTGGCCACCCAAGTCTTCAGGCTGGAAGGAAGTGACAAATGAAAAGAGAGACGAAAAAGGGTGTATATGTAGGCTGACATAAAAAGCAAGGGATTAATCTCTAGAACATTGTTTTAGTCAGTTACAGTCTTCAGTTCCGTTTACTGCAAATACATAATAGCGCATGAACTACCTGCCTTTGAATTTACCCACTGATAGATTTCCATTCCTCACCTTTTTGTCCTCTCTGTGCTCATGTGTGGCAGCACCTCATGATGTGGTCAAACATTGGTGTCTGATGGGGCAGACTGTACCCAGTGGGCTAAATTGTCCCTGGGTGCAGAAGTACAGCCCTATTAGCAACTTCGTGTCTGTGCTAGAAGTGTACAGAGTAGGACTTACCAAGCGGAAACAAGGAGAAGGTAGTTAAGAGCTTTCATCCTAGCACATTCCTGCAGTAATCTAAAATCAATACCAAATGTCATAGGAGATTCAGTAATACCTTAAGAGCCAGCAATCTGCAATAATAATGAAACATGTCATATTAAGGACAAAGGTACATAAGATTCGTCATATACATTTATACCATCTTTTTTTTGTAGGTGTATTCACACTTAAGTGATCAGAATTCACATATAAGAACTGTATTACAGACTAAGTTATGTAGCAACTTTTCATCATTTCAAGTTAGGTTTAGTTTCTGAGGCAGCTACTTAAAACCTCTGCTGTGGTGCAAGTCAGATTAAACCTCAGTTAAGATACACAGTTTTTTGTTACAATTTTTAATTTTGTGGACAGATAATTCATTAGCTTTCACAAATGCATCACCTATAGCACATTTAAATATTGCACTGAGACAAGCATAACTTTTTGTAATGAGATTCACTTTAAGGCAAAAAAAAAGCTTTTCTCAGAGGGTAGTAAGGCACTGGAACAGGTTGCTCAGAGAAGTTGTGGATATCCCATCCCTCAAAGTGTTCAAGGTCAGGTTTGATGGGGCTCTGAGCAGCCAGGCCTAGTGGCTGGCATCTCTGCTCATGGCAGGGGGGCTGGAACCAGATGATCTTTAAGGTCCCTACAAACCTAAGCCTTTCTATGATTCCATGAAAAAACTCAAGAATTACTGAAATACATCGTAATAACGTCATTCTTTTAAGAAGGAACATTAGGCAACAAAGCAGAAGTAGCGCTTCTTTCCAGATAGTTTTCTGTGGCTGACTAGATGAGCTGACTAGATGGTTCAGTTGCTTTTAAGTAAGATACTAGATTATCCCTAGTTCTCAGGTTGAGGTTGCACATTGAATACCATCATGTGTAAGTTGTGATTTTAAGAAGTGCAGTCAGAATGGTGCTCATTCTGCCTAAAATAATTAAATGTTTTGAACAAGTTCTAAGTTGTTTTGTTTGTCTCATGTTAGCCGTGGTTCGCCGTCAACAGCCTTTGCTTTGTTAAGCAAAAGGTGTTTACCATACATGAAGAAATAATAAGCAGTCCAAACGTAGCCAGCATTACTGAGGCACCTAACCTGTGCCTGTAGAAAGCTAATGGAAGTAGTATTGGCCAACTATAAATGCACTGTGGTTCCAGAAGGGGTTGTTCCATCAGCTTACTGAACATATATTAACAATATTTTCCTTAGAAAATTCTGTAACATGAAAACCTCAGCTGAAGGTTAGTTTATAATCAGTGTTCTTTTACTCACAGGTGGTTTGCAGCTAAGACATAAATTAAAATTTAAGACCAACTTTCCCTAGATTCATCATTCATTTGTGGAGTGATTTCTTTTCAAGAGCCGAGCTATTCATAAGTGCTAGTTACGGCTGCACAGCTCCTGAAGTATCTGCAGCCCTCCCATTTCTCACTGTAACTTTTCTAGTCCCTTTTCTAGTCGGTGAACACTGTAACATAAGAAAGATGGCATAATGGCAGATTTAACTATAACTTTTGGAGCTGCTCCCTAGCTGTGGGCCTACTGAACCATTCATGATCTGTAAAGGGAGCCTGTGATGCTCATTGTCCAGGTCTGTGGTTAGCCAAAGCTGAGTCGGAATTTATACCTTTCTCAAAAATCATGTTACAAGAGCCAGAGGAAAGTGTCCTGTCTCTGACAGTGCAGCATAGGAGAGCACAAGCTAACCAACTGCAGCACTATCCCAAGTCACACTTGTGCTCCATGTTTCCCCTCTGTGCCCATCTCTTGGTTCCCTCCCCCTACCCTGCTAAGTTGTGCTTTTTTCCCTTGGAGAGCAGCAGCCAGCATATAAGGAAGGCAGGTCACAGGCCTTTCTGATCTCCTCTCCTTTCTTGTCTCTTTTTGGCAGAAGACCTAGCTCTGGTGGGTAGACCTGGCCGTCTGCCAGGTGCACACCCAGCTGCTCTCACTCCTCCTCCACAGAACAGGGGGAAAGAGACTGCAAGAGCTCAGGGGTCAAGATAAAGGCGGGGAGATCACTTACCAATTACCCTTACAGACAAATAGGACTCAGTGTGGGGAAAAGTAATTTTTTGCTAATTAAAGTAGATTAGGATGGTGAGAACCACCATCCCCAGCCCTCTTTTCCAGGACTCAACTTTACTGCTTAATTCCCAGCTCTTCTCCCTCTCCCATCCTGGGGGGATGGGGACTGGGGCTGTGGTTAGTCCATAATGGTTCCTCTGCTGCTCTTTCTCCTCACACTGTTCCCTTGCTCCATTATGGGTTCCCTGTAGATAGTAGTTCCCATCAGGACAGTCTGTCTCCTCCAGGGACTGCCCCATTATGAAGAACCTTCTCCCCTCCATCTCCTCGTACACTGGTGTCTGCAGAGCTGTTTCACAGGATCACAGAATTGTTACTGTTGGAAGGGACTTCTGGAGATCAACCAGTCCAACCCCCTTGCCAAGGCAGGGTCACCTAGAGCAGGTTACACAGGAACACGTCCAGGAGGGTTTTGAATGTCTCCAGAGAGGGAGGCTCCACAATCTCCCTGTGCAGCCTGTTCCCGTGCTCCGGCACCCTCAGTGTAAAGTGTTTCTCACACTTATTTCCCTCACTCCTCTCTTGGCCAGTTGTTTTGCCTTTTCTTTTAAGCCTGTTTTCCCTGAGATGCCCTCACTGTCTGCAGTGCTCAGCTGTGCCCTGCAGTGGGTCGGCTGGAGCGAATGGAACCATCTGTGTCCAGCATGGGGCAGCCCTGGATGCTCCTCATAGAAGTCCCTGCAGCTGTCCCTGCCAGCACCTGGGCACTTGCTCCATTGCCATGCAGTATGGATACTGTAAGCTGTGCACAGGTAAAACAATCCTGCAGTTCCTGATCTTCATTTTAAGTAAGACCCGAAACTATGTGACTTTTCAAAAAAATTTGTTAGTCCCCCCGACACTGGTCACATCAACGTTGATTGTGTGAGGTTACGTGTAATGTGGAGTGAAGAATCCTTCAGAGGGTGACAGTGGTGTTGAATTGCGTCCGAAATCAAGTGACTGGGGTTTTAGATGCCTAAATTTTAGTTGAGAGGAATGACATGGGTTCCATCCTGATACCTCATAGTGAGCAATCAGAATCAAAGATTGCTCCTGAAATTTTGCTGTCAAATGTACCCTTGAGCATTCTGTGTTTTACAGAGCAGATGTAACCCTTTCCCTTTGCTTTCTG
Organism: Corvus cornix cornix; assembly: GCF_000738735.6. Lineage (NCBI taxonomy): Eukaryota > Metazoa > Chordata > Aves > Passeriformes > Corvidae > Corvus > Corvus cornix. Next base: position 67,147,929 of record NC_046332.1, on the reverse strand, counting down.
AAGTCAGGCAGCATAAGTTACTTGAGGGTAAACTGGGCTTTTGTTGGATGTGGTATGTGCAGTTGTATTTTGGTACCGCTGAGTGCACTGGTGTAGCCTCTGTGAATTCGCAGACCTGCATGCCCCTGGAAGTGCTCACATCCAGCTGTGGCCCCACTGGGTGGCTTTGCCCACCTATGAGCCGATTTAGGAAGCTCAGCTCAAGCGCTGCTCTCCAGCCAGAGCAGGCGGATGTTTTGTGCGCCCTGTTGTTGTTCTGGGACAAGATTAATTTCAGCACGCTCATATTAATCCATTATATGTCTCTTTCCAGCACAAATGGACCCCCGAGGCCTATCTCCCAGACAAATTAAAAGTGACAGTGATGATGACGACCTGCCAAATGTGACCTTAGATAGCGTTAATGAAACTGGATCTACAGCGCTCTCCATAGCCAGAGCAGTACAAGAGTAAGTATCACATTCCCAGAGCAAGATGAGTGTTGCTGAGGTGTTCCCAGGCTGACGGAGGTGCTGGTGCTGCAGGGGTGTCCTCCTGCTCGCGGGTTGCATACCTGCCAGCACCTCTTCCGTGGACCTTGGTTCCCTTTAGGAACAGATGACTGTATCTCTTGTCTCTTTCTCATTCTCTTTTTCCTTCTTTCTCTCTGCCCTCATCATTAGGTCAAGTTTCAAACTGAAATTGTTTCTTCCCCTTTTTTTACTTGGAAAGCTTGGAGGGGTTTTATATCTTCTCCAAAGGGAGACCGGGTTGGATTGCCACTCAAAAACATGTATTTTTTTCTTGACTGAAAGCAGCATCAGGAAGTTGATTCTAGTTGCAGTCAGATAGGAGTTAGAAACATTTCTCCTGAAGGACAGTGTCTTTGGAAGGAAATTACTGAGGGGCTTTGAACAGTTTTTCCATTGCTGTTATTTTTTTGTGTACTTTTGCTAACTGGGCGGACAAATAATTTCTTAATTTAGTGCCTGCACTGCTTGTTTGAAAAGAAAGAAACAGTTTATCATGAACATTAGTAATTCTCTAGATGCATGAGCTTGTTCAGTCACCGTAGCAGCTGGAAGGGAACCAACTGTGAGGTAAATAAGTATTAATATCCCCATTTATAGGTGAGGAGAATGAGGTTATGCGTAAAGGTCACCCTGTAGGTCTGAAGCAGAGCTGGAAATAGAACTAGAGCCTCCAGGCACTGAAGCCTGTGCTAGACCCACAGAACACGTTACTTTATCTGAGAGGTTCAAAATATGGACATTGTGGACATTACTAAATAAGAATGGGTATAATAAAGGCCGTTAGACATTGCTATTGTATAAATTATTATAGATGCATTTTACATGTCTTAATATGGTATCTAAAAATGTTTTGCTTTGTTTTCCTGGACATCAAAACCTAAAAGAGCTGACGTTTCTAAGCCATGTTTGGGGAGGGACAGCCTTTGGTTTTTTGGTTTGTTTTTTTTTGCCTTTTTACCAGACATGTACTAGCTCATCTTCTGGCCAACCACAGTAATTGTGAACCTCAAACCGATACTTTCCTTAAGCAGAGAGAGAGGTCTTTATGGGCAAGGCAAGGTTCTGTGATTAGCAGGCTCCTTTTCTATTGTGATAAAGGAGGGGAAGGTTTCTTTACCAGTGAGGCTTGATGGACAGATCCCATATGTATTTTCAATTTTCTAGTCACACCACCAGGCCCTGAAGTGCTAAGTATTTTTTTCTCAATTTATAGCACACATAATAAGCCAGAAAAATAACATGTCATGATTTTGTGCTAAATGGTTTGTCTAATTACTGAAAAAAGGAGCTATGGAGCACAAGCAAATAATTCTAATACATGACTAGGCAGGCAGATACTGTTCTCTGTGATGGATACTGCTTGAACGCTTAGAAAATTGGTCAAACCACAGAAAGGTTTTTTTAGCTTTTGTACAGTGTATTCCACAGTTTGTGAAGGTAAATATGTTGAGTATTACTTGGCTGGCTCTGGAGCTCAAGAATTAAATTAAGAAATTTAATAATATAACATCAACTCATTCTTGTTACAGGTTTTATTTAAACAGTAATATGTTAGTTTATTTCAAAAGCCCCATTAGGAAAATCTAATTTGACTGTGATCTGCAATTTGTCATCTTTACTTCATTCACAGTCACAGACACCACACATACAGCTGCTGAGTTGAAAAAGAATGTTGGCACTTCATGCCGACTTCACTCAATCTATTTCTTACTTGGTCTGCAATATTGTGCCCTACAGGCAGGCTCTATTTTGATTTTAGGCATCTAATATGTACCTTAATGTTAGATGTTTAGCAAAGCACTGAAAAAGTGCTCTCATTCCACTGAAAAAGAAGCTCTCATTGTACATGCCCTTGTTGCAGAGAGGAAAGTGCCTCTGAAGCCTTCCAACGGGAGATCCTGCGTGCTCAATTGAAGCATCTAAACTTAGCAGACAGGAATTTCCTCTGAGGACATGGAAAGGCACCTACTGTTCTGCTGAATAACCAGGCAGCATAGGGACATGCATAAAGACTGCTTCAGTAGTCAGTAAATCATAGGTCAAAGCTTCGTGCCTGAGGGAGGCGGGCTGGCCCTCGAGTCTGGACGACTGTCCCACAGAGCGTGTTCTTTTCTAAGTGAGCTTGTAAGCTCTTTCTGGTGAAGAGTTGCCCGAAAAATAACTTCTTGCATAGAGTGGCTGTGAAGTACACCACAGTACTTCCAAAGCAATGGCAGCATCCTTTTCTTCAGTAGTGATTGGTGTTGTACAGTCTTGTCTTTGTTCAGCACAATACCAGGCCAAGTTTGTAGATGCTTGGTAGCAGGTGCAAGACAACAGTTGACCTTCTTCTGGTTGTTTTTCAGACATGTTTTAAATTATTCTGCATAAGGTTTATTAATATATATATACATATATATATATTTGCCTACTGTCAACTATTCTCCGAGAGCAGTAAGGGGGTTCAGACTCTGGGGATTTCAGTATCTGGTGGTGGACATTTGCTTTGGGTTGATCCTGTACAGCCCCTCACACAGTGTGTGGGGCTGTGAGGGATTGCCTCAGTGCCTTGCCTTTCCTTGCCTCCTGCCTTTCCCTGTGTGCTGTCTGTGGGGCTCAGGATTCATCTTGCTTGTGTGGGCGTCTGTATCCATGGCAGTTACCTCACTCCCTGCACACGGGCCGGGTAGCAGTTGGCACATTCAATTTAATTTAGGGACAGAGAGAGAGACTTCAGCCTGTGAGCTCCTCTTCCTCTCTGTTGCCCTCAGGCAGTGCAGACAGCTGCCTGGGACACACGTCAGCACTGCAGATCCCTGGTGTGAGGTGAGGCTACGGCAATCCACAGCGCCTGATTGGGGAGCCACTGTGCCAGAAGCTGGGAGTGACAGGATCCTAGTGAATGCTCCCACATCTTCCCTTGCATCTCAGTCTGCCAGGTGTTAATCACAAGGAAATCAGTTTTTGGGGAGAAACTGTTGTTTTAATACAGCCATTTTTAAGCTTGTTGTTTTGGGAATGATGCTTACACAGCTGGGTCACAGGACAGTTTGGAATGCCTATTTGAAAGCTTTGCTTTTCATGTCCTCTTAAACTGGATAGCATCCACCTATGTTGCTGCTTTGTTTCAGGTCCACTGTGGTCTTACAAGAACAAAATTCTTAGGAATAAAAATTGTGATAATGAAACATTAAAAGCCACGTGTTTGGCATTAGTTCTTATTTACACAAACAGAATGTAATTTGCCTGTATATTTGTAAAGTGACCAAGTATGACTATTTTTTCTTAGGGAAATTACTTTCTTGCTGCAAGCATTATGTTGGCTGAGCTTCCAGACTTCTTTCTCAGTAGTTCTTTTGGAATGACTTCATAGTCCTCCTTCAGTTCAACAAACACTATCAATAATGTAAAGTTATAGATAAATAAAGTCATTATTTCAAGCAGGGTACTTTGGTGAAATTTCTTCCTGTGACAGTGCTGCTTTATGGCAGTTGCTCTGCCTTACAAAATATGGACTAAGAATAATTTATTAATCTCAGATAATATGCTCTGTCTGATAATAAATATTGCAGCATTATGTAGATTTCAGTGGGCTTTGCATTGTAAGCAGCATTTCATCCTTTCTGTGGTGTGTTTTACAAACTCATTTTGACATGTAACATCTAACAAAGAGCAGATTTGCTTCTGTATGCCTGACACCATTGATGCTTATTACACAGCAAAAATGGCATCATATATTCCAGGCCAAATCTCAAATACACTCCAGAAATCTTCATGAAGCCAAGGGAGGAGAAGGCATTAGTCAACCCCAGAAGACCAGTAAAACTTTCTTAGGGTCCCTCACAGAGGCAACATGCTGTTCCCTCAGCCTGGCAGCCTTTCCATCCCTAGGCAGAGCAGATGCAGCAGGCCTCAGGAGCCATCCCCATAGTACATAGTAATGCAAACCCTGAACAGAACATTCATCTCCTTATTTCCTGCACACTTGTGTGGTAAAATACGTTATTTTACAGCATGCAGCTCTTCCTCCCTGAATATGCATAACTTAAGATCTCCTACTTGCAGAGACTGAGGGCAGAAGCAGGAGAGGCAGAGGGTAATTTTTAGCATGAACTTTTGGCCAGTATGTTGGTAAAAATCCAAAGATGCAGAAATTCCTCTTTCTCTCTAGACTTTTTTTTCTCCTTAGGTGTTGTAGGTGGAGGAAACGCCTTTGATGGAACCATTTTTTCTTTCAAATGTCAAGGAAAAGAGGAACTGTGCATATAAACTGACGATGCTTCAGATAGTGTATTGTTTTTCTGGAGTAAGGGAGTGACAGAAATTTCAGAAAGGAAATCCTGTCTACTCGTAGTTATAGCTGCAGTTAATTCAGAGAGAGATGGGATTTGTCATTTGTATGTGACTTTTGTGACCTTTAACATGAACTCCTCTTTGTGCTGAGCTGGGTGCCTGGGAGTGCTTGTATGAAAATGAGGTTAGGCACCCTACCCCTGTTCTCTTTGGCTACTTTATGTGATTGATATATTGATGCTCATGTGATCATCTTACTTTATTTTTAAATTCTCTGGCATCTATTACTGCAGTACAATCGGAGTTAGTTTTGGATACAGCACTAGCAAAAAAGAAATTCCACAACAGACAGACAGCAAAGCCACCATACCAATGTGCTCTCTTAAATTAGTACATGCTTTTCAAGTCTGATTTTTTTTTCTGTAGATTTCTTTTTTTCTCCCTCCTCTTCACTGTAAATCAACTTCTGTGGTTTATTTTTATTTCTTCTGAAGTTTGTATCTTTGTTTCCATCAACCATTCATTTTCTGCACTGGTATAGTTTGTTTTCCTGCTTCAGTTGCAATCATTACTACTATTGTGCTATTCATTATTAACTTCCGCCTCATTTTTTTCTTCCACTTGCAGACAAAATACTTTGTCCCAAGTCTCCAAGAAACATAAGTGAGGGTGTTTCGGCAGTGCTTGTATGAACTTTGCTTCCCTCTTCTCAGGTACATCTACCCGCTGTGAAGGAGTGCTCATTTTAAAAGTGGCACACAATTGGATGGTGATTTTACAGATGGAGAATTGGCTAGTACTCATCCAGAATTCCTCAATAAAGGGTTTTTTTTCACTGGAGAACGCTAATTGGTTTAAAGTGAAATTGTGGGACTCTATCAATTTCAATTTTACTTGTCTCTGAAGAATACCCAAGTCTGGGATGCATTTTTCCACTGCAGCAAGACTTTAGAGAAGGTTGCATAGTTGCTGCAGTTGGAGGGAAATTGGACCACACACTCAGAAAGAACTGTCTATGGGCCTCTGACCTCCCCACAGGCTGTAACATGGTGAGGCTTCTCCTTGGCCTCCTCCAGAGTTCTACAAACTGAACTGACTTGCTAAACAATGGGAGGCATTTATGCAGATACGTAAGCAAAAGACACTGGTGACATGGAGCCCTGCAAGACATCTGTATTATGGTTGGTGTCCCCACTGTGGTGTTATTTCAGGGATGTTTCTGTTCTAGTTTTGTTTTATTTTTGTCAGCAGTCTCAAATAAGTATCCTGTGTCAGAAAAGAACAGGTTTCTGCAGTGAAAGTGTTGCTGGGATGGAAGTTGGCTACTGACCCAAGGGCACTGCGGAGTGTGCTGTGTCTCAGCTACCTTAGGCAACCTTTGGGCACTGCTGGACTGTCCGGTTTGGACATAACCTTGCAGCAATCTAGAAGTTAGGCTCAGGTTTTTTGTATTTCTTTAGTGGATAGATGCTTCTAGGTCCAATCATCTTACCAGTTATGATCATCTGCCTTTCAAAAGGTATCTGTCTTCCCCAGCAGCTGTAAAGAAACCCGGACAAGTGGTTTAGGGAGAGTGATAAAACTTAACACTGCTGAAGTTATATATGAGAAAACCCCCTCTGTGTTATTTTCTAAGGCTATGGTGGCAGTCTGTGACTTGAGAAGAAGCTGAACTAGTACATCTAAACTTTGGCCCGCTGCAGCTACTACAGGTGTGATTTCTCCTGCCTGCGTGCACTCCCTACTTGCAGTTCAGACAGCTTGCTGAAGAAGTGTTGACTTCTTCTACATTGTGTTTATATGGCATTTTATGAAGTTCGTGCTAGCAGAATCTGAATTCTCAGAAACATCTGTTTGTATATAAAAATGAATGGGTGTAAAGCTGTATTAAGGACTTCTACTTCAAGAGCTTGAAAGACCTATATACTTTTGGGAATTGCTCTTTAGGCAGTAAGTTTGAACCTTGGATTTCAATAATCCAGTAAACTCATATTATTCTAAAAAGGTTTTGGTTTTTTTAATATGTGATATTTGACAAAAGAAAAGTTCAGTAACCTGACAGGCAGTAAAATCAAAGGATGCCATCCTGTGCATGCACTAGGATTTTTGGTTTGAAAATTTTCTGCTATATGTCCCAGGGCCTTTTGTCAGGATAACAGATTTCTCATCAGCCAATGATCATTAGAAACAAGGGCTAGTTAAATGGCAACTAAGTCAAAAACAGCTTCTACAGAGAAATTAACATCACTGCCTGCTTTGAAAGGACTGTATTGCTTAAATGGAAGTGTATCAGGAGACAGGAGTATTGTCAAATTGTTCCCTGAAGAAAACTAATTTGAAAATAAGAGTGTTTTTAGCTTGGTCTACACAAAATCATGTCTTCCTGTCTCCTCTCTAAGAATAAGTTTCCATGATTGTTGAATAGGTGATTCTAGAGCTTTTACCACACCATTGCTAGGAGTAATATTTTCCTTTTGAGAGAAATACTTAAATTAAGTGCATAATAAGCTCAGAGAACTGAGGAATCCTGGTTCTGTTAAAGTCCAAAGGAGTTTTGCCATTAACTTTTTTTGGTCTAATGATTAGTCCTGAAACTAACAGAAGTCTGGATGCTAAAAAAAAGTAACTCTACCCTTAGGCAGTTTGGGGGACCAGTATCTCACAGTCAAAGAGTTACTTGTAACATGTATTCATTCATTGATACCTTCTGTATGTCTTTTTCACTTCTTTTATCTATCCCACAGAAACTTTCAAAGATTTTGTTTCCCAGCTTCAGTTTAGTGTCTGTATTGAATTCACATATAAATGTCTTCTTAAACAGAAGTTAAATTTGTTAATTAATTTAAATTTTAGTCTAAGAAGTGCCGATTGTTTCAAGGTAGTTGTCAAACTTTGCCACTACTGGAATTCTACATTTCTAAACATGTTTACACAAACGTGCTTTGGAATAAAATGCCATGAAACAATAGCGTATGATTATCATTCATGTAGCATTTTTTATCTTTGGAGTGCTTTGGAAACATTAACTAATTAAATTGTGCAGGTCCCCTGTGTGTTCAAATATTATAATTATCCACAGGTTAGTGACTTGCTCAAGGCCATGCGGCAAAGCAGAGAATAAGTTGGGATCAGGTACGTCTGCCTCTTACTCCCATGCTTAATCCACTAAAATGTGTTGCTCCAGAGTGAAGCTTGAGTCATTAGTTGTTAGATATGTGAAATGCATTTTATGGATAGTGAATCAGGCATTCTGTAATTGCTTGAAGAGCATGGCACCGAAGAATGAATTATAAATAACCTTATGAATTACTGCTATCCAGTTAGCAGTTTATACACCTGTTTGGCATCTCTTTCCCCAGTGATTCGTCATTCACGTTTTTATGTTTTTTCTTTCTAAATCAGCACAGAAAGCAAGGGCAGAGCTCTGTGCCTTAAGAAACTTAGAGATATAGCAAATATTCATAGCTATGGGTTGGATAGCAGAACACTGCCAGAAAAAGCCACAATAAAACTACCTTGGTGAACTGCTACTTTGACTTACTGATAAGAAAAAGAAAGAGCATTGTCCTCTGCTGTCACTTGAGCCAAAATTACTTCTTGTTTCATTATCTCGATTAGATAAGTTTTTATCTTTCCTTTTCCATAAGGCAGTTCCTGTGATTTTGTGACAGACACACATGCAGCACAATTAAATCTTAGTAGCAGTGCTTACACTGATTTATGGAAATACTGTCCTGAGTGTTCAGGTCAATGCATGCAAGAACACAAAAGTTGTGTAGGTCACGGGTATGTAAACTGCATATAAAGGAGGAAACTATTAAGAGGGGAACGCTGTTTGGCAAGGCATAATTGAATGAGCGTGTAAATACAGGGATTTTTAAAAAAACCTACTTTTTTTTCCTTTCCATTTTCCTTTCTCCTGCATAATGGGAAAAGATTGTGGTAGGTTTTCCCATCTGTTAGTTCAGCCTCTTTGACTAGTGATTTCACCACAACCTCATTTCTCACAGCAAGTACTTTTTAGGCTGGAGATGAAAGAGGAGTGAATGGAAGTTCTTGGATGATGGATATGGAGAGAGTTTTTTTGTGCTGAGCCTGTGTGCCAAGGAGGTGTCACTGTCTTTGTGTATGTGACCTAGAACATGAGTGTTACTATTTTGAATACGTCACAGAAAGGATACTTGCAGCTTACAGCCACCACACAAAGGAAGTTACTCTAGTCAAAATAAAGGAATTGAAGGCTGAAACAAGGAGTAAAGCAGCATGATGGCTGATATTATAGCATCTAATCCTGAAGTAACGACAGTCTCAGGTTTCAGAGTCAAATTCTGCACCTCCATCGTGAGAGCAGTGACAAAAGATGTGTCGAGCATGAGGTTCTGGTCATACTTTTCTTTATTTACCCTTGTGAGATATCCTGAGTTGCCACAGGATAAAGTAGTGCAAGGAAATACGAAAGCTGAGGCAGGCAGAAAATAAGGAAGAGACCAGGGTGGATCAGAGGAGGCTGCAACAGCCAGAGCTCTCTGGTCTAGCCTGTGTTGCTAGCTTGGGGGGGGGGCATGGAGCAGGCTGACAGGCACTGGGGCCAGAGACTGCCCTAGAAAGTGCTCACCCTAAGGCCTGTATACAGTATCTGCTGCTGGCTGAAAAGCCCAGCATTGCAAACAGAGCCTGAAAAATAAATTAACCTGGGAATGACCAGAAGCTGACATCAGGCAGTAAAGGAAATACTTTATGTACTCATTAAAAGTCAGCAGTCCCAGTCTTGTCAAAATATGTCCCTCAATTATTTGCATGAGAAGTACAATATTTAGCATAATGCTGGGATAATGCACGATAAATCAGGGATGCACAATGCTGTCAGATGTCTGGTGACATAAAAGTCACCATGGTGTTTCTCTTAAGAACTGAGGACCACTGCTGTTTCTGGAATCAGTTGCTTGTCAGGGCCAAAGAGTAAAACCATTTATAAATAAATTCACAGGAGGAACTGGAATAGTGACCAAAATCTCAGTCATAAAAATTTCAAAAGCACAGAACCAGGGTAATGCTGTATAATAAATTGTTTGCTGAAAATTACTTGCCAAGCTGAACAGGTTGATTCCCTTTGCACTAAATTTTTCCACTTCAGAACTGCTTGCTGTCTGTATCACTACGTCATTTCTGAGATCCTTTGCCATTCCTAAAGCACAGTCAGAATAATAGAATGTGGTTTTCCTCCTGCTTGAGAGGAACTACAGTACATGCAGTTGTGTAACAGGTAATCCTTGTCAATATACTGCACAACATAGAGGTTGCACTATCCCCAAATGCTTGCAACACACATGAAGTACTGCAGGTACCCAGGACCAAGATGAGCCACAATAGCACAGGCAGTTGAGACAAGATGCAGATTTTCTGCTTTGGGGGAGGTCTGGTGGAGGTGGTGTGAGGTTCTGAAATAGGTGATTGGCTCCAGCAGTGTGTCAGAGCACCTGCACAAGGTATTAACACTCCCACAATATAGTCAACAAAGAGTTAAAGGCTTTGAAGTTCAACAGGCAGAGCAATCAGCTTCCTAGAGCTGTCTCTACTTATATCCTGGGTGGGTACTTGGTTGTGACTTGTCTCTGCTCTTTTTGGAGCTTGGGCTTCTGAACTGTAGTAGTTCATTAAAATAGTTCGGAAAAAAAAGAACAGCTCACGTTCCCAACTTTCCGTTGTGGAAATGAAGAGATCAGGTTCTGAGCTTACCTATTTCTACCTGTTGTAACACCCAGAGCATGCTATCCTCTTCCCACTGGCTATCTCTCTGTTTAAAAATGTGATAGGCAGCAGCAGCAGTGGTGCAGCCACCCACCTATGGCATAAAAGCCTAGTGGTTAGAGCACTACCTCAGGAAGCCAGATACTTACATTTGTATGCAAAAGATACCCAGGAGTGGTCATTTTCTTTTTTCTGCACTTATATTTTGGATTAGGAACTGACTATTACAGATTCCTTTTATGCCAATTGCATGGTCTGAGGTGTGTTTTAGACATTTTCATAGCACAGGTAAGCTTCAAGCTCCAGAGGCAAGGGTTAGGTATTTCTCTCCATGATTTCTGGGTTGGAGAAGAGGCTGGGTGGGAGGCCACAGCCCCTTGGCTTTCATGCCAAACAGAGAGTAGCATAGTAGGTTCTAGGTGTCAGTGAGATTGGTTGGATGATGCCTTGGGTGTCTTTTGCTTCAGTGCCTGGATACTGTAGATTCTAAACAGAGTTTTAGTTGTCTGTTAAATTTCACACTGTAAAAAATTCAGCATGCAAATACTTAACCTCAACAACTGTATTTTGGTCTGCCATATTACTTAGTTGTTCAAAAGGGAACTTTATGAAAAGGAGTGTACAAAATTTAGAGTTATGACTTCTGGGTAGTGTATTGCTGTTTATTCACTTGTGGGAATAAATGATTTTCCAATAAGACACGGAGATGATTGCAAATTAATTGACACGGAAGAGAACCGTCGGTGTTAATGGTTTACCAGTAACCATTTTGCCAGTGCATATTGCTTTCAGTTGAGGGCTAATGGGGCAGGGGAGATTTTGTCCCAGTGCTCTTTGATTAGGTACTGACACAGTTGTAAAATAAAATCTGTACCTATTTGATACTGCGGGACAAGTACCTGATACATATTTCTGAGAAGAAAAACACTCTACATGGAGAGTGAAAAAAGAGTGTGCAAAAAACCAAAACAGTATCAGGCAGTGATAGAGCTGATAGCCTAGACTTCAAAAATTCTTCACGTCATTTTGTCATCTGCATAGCATATTTCTGTCATGATTGGAAATTTAGTATCTAACAAATGGCAAAAACAGTATAGAAAAGCCAATAATTCCTGCACACTTGAAGCAAGGAAATGTGACAGGTTCAAAGTATGCAGTGCAAAATTTTGAGAGAAAATAGATTATTTGTAGGTTTCCAAGGGCCAGTGGAAAATGCAATTACATAAATCAAGCAAAGTTGTTCTGAAAATTTCCTTTTCACTTCCAACAATTACTATGCCAACCTGGCTATTTTAGTTGAGCATTATAAAAGATCCAAAACATTTTCAGTGCAAATGCATTCAACTGCTAGTGTGCTAGAACTTTTTTATTATTCATATTGCTATTCTAATATTTTTTGCTAGTTTCTTGGGCATTGGCCTCAGACTGCTTACACAGTGCATTTGAGGTCTCAACCACAGAGAGGACAAAAGGGGGTTATTCATGTTCTTGGCTTCCTCAGGTTTTTCTTTCTTTTCCCCTAACTTGGTGGAACTTTTTCCAAAAACCATCTGTATGATGCTTCTTGTTTGAGCACATGCAGTAGATCAGAATTTGTCAGTGAAAAGGAACACTTCACGTAGTCCAAATCTCAACCAGCAAAGGAGTTTATATAGCTATGGCACTGCATATTTGTGTTGTTCATTATTCAAAATAATATTTTAGGAGATTGTCTATTTTCCCTGGAGTCCCAGTTCTAAGTAAAAATGTTAAGGCCTAAGTTTTTCAGTGTTGTGTTGGGAATAATGTTACTTTTGCAGCAGAATTCTGGGAGCAGACATTCACTCCAGACACTATTTCCTCTTCATGCAATGTCTGCCTGCTGTAGATTCTCATTAGAGTTTACCTCTTTGTCACTGATTATTTTTTAATAAGAAAATATGATCCATCATGATCCAGAATTAGCACTGAGTGACATGTGGGCCCTTAAGCTTTGACTTTGCTCCCATGAAAATTAATCACAGAGCTCCTGATGTCTTGCTTATCATTAGCTGGGACGTCTACAGAGCAAATTCAGTTTGAGAAGAGTTTTGAGTGAATGGGAAAATCCTAAAGTGCCTTCCACACCAAGGCTATGTGCCTTACTTATTTGCAGTAAGTTCCTCAAGCTTGTCTAAGTCCCCTTCGATTATTTGGGGTAACTTAAAATTCCTAATTGTCTGTGTTCAATTTCCAGAGAGAGCATGTGGGGCTGTGCCAGGTCAGCTGTTAACCCTTTTCGTTTTTTCAACTCCAGGTATGAAGCATTTTATTGTGTATTATATAATGTTCTGTTTTATTGATTAAGTCTAGTAGCAGTGCTTTTCAGGTTTCTTTCCCTCTTTATGTCATGACTGGGGGATATGTGGGGCTAGGCAAGATCTGAAGTTGAGTATTGCAATTGCTTTTTTTATTTTGGGACTCAAAGGGTGGTGGGAAAGCTGCATTTTTTTTTTTTTTTTAACACATCCTGGTGTTTAAAATATCAGAATAGAAAATATCTTGTCTGATGTTTGATAATGTAGTTTAAAATGTTCAAAATAGCCTACTGAAACTGAGTAATGAAGTTAATGTGGATCAATGTAGCTCGTGTTACAATGGGTCATTGGCAGTTACCGTGAAGCAAAGCCGCAAATGTAGGAAGAGCTCTTTGCCAACATCTCCTTGCTTTTATTTGAAGGAGGGCAAAATTTGAAAACCTTACTGTGTACTGTGCCTGGTAGATGCCCTGCTTTCAGGTGCAGGGTTTAAATGCCAATCCAGTGCGGGGGTGACTGGGAGGCTGCAGCAAGTGTTGTCATGCCATGAGGGCCCTCAGGTTCAGCCCACTTGCCCAGGTAGAAGTGATGTCAAATGACGGATGTACCAAAGCTGGTAGGGTTCCTGGTTTTGTGACATTCATTGCTGTTGTTGCCTTAGTGGGTTTTAAAATAGTGTGCAGTGAAATGTGCACTCTCAGTGTGCTTGCATGTCCTCCTCTCTTCTATTGTTTATTTTGTGAGCCTCTCAAAAGATTACTTTGGAGTTGTGTTTATCATGGGGCAAGTGTAAACCCATCAACTCACTGCTTCATCTACTCTTAGTGACCTGTGTGCCCTCCTTCTGTGGAGTACAGAAGAAATACAACTTCACACATTCAGTATAAACAAATAAGTTGCAAAATAAATCAAATTCTTCACATTTATAAGTGCAGCTAAGCTTCATAATAAAATTAGGAAGAAGGCATGTTTTAAGAGCAATTACACTTTCAAATTGCTAATGAGTAGTCAAATACAGAAGTCATTCCTCAAGTCTACTATCTCCAATTTGCAGTTAATTACATTGCAACTGGTATATTTACATTAAAAATTTGCAGGATCTTATTACTCAAACATTTTCAAAGTAGCTGCAGGAGCAATTTCTCTGTTAGAGCTAATACAAAGCTTTTAAGGTTTCCTTGGCTATGAAATTGAAACGATACATTTATTTTTTTCAAATCCTTAGTATTTTCTTTGTTCTGATTGAATTATCAGTGCAACCTCAGAAATTGTTCTGAAGAGCCTACTAGTCTCTCAAAATGTTGTGTTTCTAAAATATATGCATATTTCAGATACAATTTTTAATGCAGGCTTCTTTAGCCTTCATTAAATTAACTATAGTATTCTGTGTATTGGATTCTATTCTGCAGGAAGCATTTTCAAGAAGGAAGCTTATGTTGTTCATTTTTTGCTCTTTTTCAATGTTGTCAGGATTTTGCTTTAAAAGTCACTCATGCATTTACGTGGAGAGTTTACACTTACCATAGTAATGAATATGAGATCCTGTTAATGAGGCCCCCTGAAAAACATGCATGGTTAGATGTAGATGAAGATGGCATAAGTCATCTCATGCAGCAATTCTAAACTGCTGAAAGTTAGTGTGCTCTGACTAGAGTGAGATGAGACTGAAAGGTAATATTTGGCAAGGCAAATAGGTTCTAATCAAAACAGAAATTCGGAAGAGAGCTCTTGGGTTTTTGCGGCTTTTTAAAATAAAGGACCAGATTGATCAAGAAGTCACATCTGTCAAACCTCATGTGGGCCATGTGGACCTGCCTGTAGATTGAAAGGTGGGAATGAGATCAATGAGATTAAATTAAAGTCAGTGCATTATTTGAAAGTATGAATTCTTATGGTGCACTTACAACTGCTGGCACTGCTAAGAGTCTTCCTCACTGCTGGTCCTGGTTCTTGGGGTATGGCACTGTTGGAATTTGGGAACAGTAAGTGCTTGTCAGAAGTGAATTCTGCTTCAATTAAATGCAGCTATATGAGTGGGTATATTTCATTTGAATTAAATTTCATGCTTACCCAGGTCTGGGTTTTTTTCAACTTTGTATTACTAAACTTACCTTTTTCCACTAAATCGAAAGAAAGTTATTCTTCCATAAAATTACACTCAGAATTATGGTATTCCACTTAAGAATGTACCGAAGCATTCTTTGTTACTTCAATTTCTTTGTGATGCTGGAGGAGCAGAGTTGATCACAAAGTCTTGAAGAAACATTTTTGTAGGGTTTTTTCCCTATTTTTTCTTACTGGGTTCATGAAATCTACTAAAAGTTGTAAGTTTTACCCAAAACCAATTCCACATGAATCCGCATGTGCCGACCTCTGTGGATGGCCAGAGGATGGGACTGTTGCTTCAGTTCATGCGCATCTAACTGTTCATTTGCTCTAAAATGTGGAGTGTTTTGTCCATACTGCCTCCTCTGATCTACTGGGGACAAAGTGATAATGTGTGTGAGTTTCATGTGTTAGGGGCACAATGTGCGTCTTCATCTTTGATGTCTTGCAAAGGGTACTGCTTTTGCTCTTGTGTAATCTCCCCCGATCTTCTTTTTAACACCTTGTCCACAGGCTCAGCGAGATGGGAGATGTTTGGCAGCTGGAGGACCCAGATGCCAGATTCTGGAATACAGCTTTCCTGCATTGGCACGTGGGTTCATGGCTGGCTTCTTGGCTTGCACCTCTGCTAACTTCTTGGCTACTGTCTAGTTGGCAGCTGTGGCACTGCCTCTTGGGCTGTGTTCAGGTCAAGCTGCTTTGGAGTTGGATGGCTTTCCTGATCTGAATTACTCTGCCGGACGCCATTTTCACCTTAGTTTGCTTTGATTCTCCACTATTCTAAGATGAGCGTTTGCAGTGTTCTGTTGTATTCCTGTCATTTGTAAGACTAATTTGAAGCAGTCATTTGTCACCAGTTCAAAAAGAAAACAAGCATTGCAGTGCAGAGTACACTGCTTTACTTGCTAGCATTCCCATTAGTTAGTAAGAATGTTAAGGCCCAGGTCTGTGCTTGCAATTCATCTCCAGGACCAACTTGTTAACTACAGAGCACAGGCTTTAAAAGATACATTTCTTATGTCTAAACTTTGATTGCTTTCAGCCAAAAGTGAATCTAGCATCTGTCAAACAGAAAAAACCCACACACATTTGCAGAGGTAATCTGTATCATTTTTAAAGAACAGGATAAGGAATAATTATGATGATAGTAAATAGGAAGTTACTGGTAATAATTAAGAGCACTGCCAGCAGAAAATATTTGATCTTCTCTTTGCCTGATTTGGAATGTCCTCATTTCACATTTTAGTTTTACCTCAGGTTTTTTATTGGGCTTTTTTGGTTAGTTTGTTGTGTTTTTTTGTTGTTTGTTTTTTTTTTATAAATAAGATAATGAAAAATTAATGCATATAGGATAGCGAAAGCATTTGAAGCAGTTCCCTAAACTACATGTTTTCCTTCATGCAGCTCAGTGCAGAAACATTACTTTCAGTGGGAAAACCTGCAAAATCAGGAGGTCATTTACACTCCGCATACTTAAAATAAAGTTCAGATTAGTCATACCTACTATGAAATTTTCATTCCCTCTCTCAGCTAGAGTGGGACTATGTTGTGCTACACTGGAGGCACTGGTATCTCTGTTACACTCATAAACCTTTTTTAATGCTTGAGCAAGTAGCACTTCTGCTTCACTCTGAACAGAATCTTCTACCTGTATGTTAAGGTTAAGCTTTGCAGGCTGATCTGACCTCTGAGGAAGGCACTTGAATTCCTCATTATAGTCACTAGAGGGAATTGCATGTCCCAGAAACAACCAAAAAGGAGCCCTTACCCATCTAGTTTAGGTGTATACGTTGCTTATGGCCTAGGGAACGTAAGTGCTTCTATGGGAATACAGCCCAGTTACATCAGATCAATCATTATGGACTGTACAGGGAACCAGTAGGAAATAAGGGCATCATTTTCCCTCAGAGGTAGTCTCTGTAGCCCTTTCTGGATTATGATGGAGCAGAGATGAGTCTTTTGGCAAACAAGCTGGCAGCAGCAACAGCAATTTTGCCATTTCTGCAGATGAATTTCCTTAACTAGCTCGTCAACAGAGTGCAAGACGTGAGGTGTAGGTTCTCAGCACAAGCTGATTTCATTGGAATCCTTGGTGCAGGCCTAATCAAATGAGATACGAGGGGAGCAGTGGAGTGTCTCATCTCCCTTGCTGAATATGGGCAGCTGTATAGACAGGAACACGGAAGTCATGGGATGGGGAAGGAGAGTGGGTAAGAACCTGTATCCTTGCCTGAGCATGGGCAGGACTGGGACTGTAGCCTCCACCCTGGAGCAACACCAGGCCAGAAACAGCTGTGGCTATGGGAAGTTCAGACATGGAAAATGGGCAACTTCCAGAATGAGTATGTATGAACATGTGCCTAGTGGTTGGTACCCAAAGAAGCTCCAGCTTAACAGTGAAGGACCTGACCTCATGGGTTTGTGGGAGGTTGGGTAGGACCAGTCATGGGACAATGGGTGGGAATGGGGTCATGGACCTAGGCAGGCTTTTGGGTGTCTGTCTCCCAAATCAGGGTTTCAGCATGCCCATTTTCACACTCAGCACTTTCCAAACTGTATTTTCTTCTTTCAGATAAGCTTTCAGTGCTTTTTAGGTAGTAGAAATAAAGATGTTTTTCCATTACCTAGACTATTCCTTTTCCCTGTTTACCTGTTTCTGCCCTTTTGCCAATCAAAGGATGGGTCTGATTGTTCTTAATTTTTTCATCTCAGCCACAATGTTTGCCCCATCAAAGAGATTCTTGTCAGTTTCTGTGTCCTAGGGGCCTTGGAAATCATATTCATTTATAAGGTTGAGCTGATTCTCTTTTTTCTTTTTTTTTTTTTTTATTTAAGTGCTGATGATTGTTGTCCCTTATGCATTCTATTCAAGCAGAGAAACAATGTGTGCTGTTAAAAAGGGAAAATAAGCAACCACAAAGATGTTTTTCCCCTCTCTTGCACCTCCAGTACATTCTGTAACCCAGTTACTGTAATTGTTTTTAAACTTTTTTTAAACATGCATACTGTCAAGAGATTGCAGTAAAACAAGTGTTTCTCATAAGGCCAGTGAGACTGAAAGGGATGAAAAAAGATGACAGAGCAAACAGAAAATCCCATGTTTTGTTTATCAACTTTTTTTTTTTCCCCAATGGCAGATTCTTGGAGAAAGGATGTGTTTCCTTCAATGGAAGACTAGCTTAGGGTTTGCTGATTCCCAAGGCAAAAAGAAGGCATAGTTTCCAATTTGCAAGCTATTCAGTGTGTGTGATGAACTGAAGTCATTTGTGGATTTGTATGTTGCGTTTTGACGTGATTAAATGTTTTAAGTCTATTGATTTCATGCTGGGGATTAATGATGCTGAATGAAAGAGCATCAAAGAATAAAACGTGTTTACATGCTCGATTAAAATACCTTAAAAAAAAAAGCCAGAGTACCTATTATTGGATAGGAATGTGATAAGAGAAGCACAGCACCAATCACGCATCCAGCATTGATAGGAAAACGCATTAACTTCTTTAGGCATAGAAAGAAGAAAAGCAAAAATTTGATAAGGATTGACTGTACCTTTCTAAATGCTTAACACTCGTGTTTGACTCGGTTTTTTTTGGAAGAGGGGATTAAAGAGGTTTCATTATCAGTTACCACAGATCTGTTTTACTGAATCAATCAAAGCATGATGCTTAGCTTCTTGGGATTAATGAGATGATCTTTTAACTGGAGAATTTGTTGGTAACAGCAATGTTAATAAAGGACAAGACCTAAAGATACTCAGTGCAGCTGCGGACATGAGATACAATAAAGATGGTGTTTGCTGCTTTGAATTTGCATAATACTTCTAGATCTGTTTGCCTTGGCATATTAGCTCAAAAACATATCATTATCTTAAAATGTTCATAGTGCTAATTGGTTTGTATCTGCTCTCTGCAAATGTTCCTAATGGCTGTCTAGATTCATGGGTTGTATCTGGAATTGCAGTTAGGTGTCACATTCTGTTTACCAATATAATAGTAGGTGGAGGTGAAAAAGAACTATTTGCTTGTTAAATCCACCCTGTTGCAAGCACAATATAGGCTTTTCCAATAGTATTAAACTGTTAGCACCCCTTTTGTCAGCCAGAATGCCAGGCAAAAAATTTATTTGTGGTATATCTGTGGAGAAGGATGCCTTAATGATCAGGTTAGCATGTGAAATACTCGATGCAGGTGAAATTCTCCCTACTGAGCTAGGGAGAAGTTTAAATGTGCAATTTAATGCAGCTGAGTAAATGTCTGACAAGACCAGCTCAAGCACTCATTTGCTCTTTCTCTCCTGATGCTCTGATCTGGATTAGCATATGTAAGATAAATTCAGCATCAGTCCGATACACCCTACAATTCATTTGTCTCAGAATGGGGTTGAATGATTATCCTAGGTTTGAGGCGGGGCGGGGGGGGGTGCTGACAACGTGCAGTTATTTTTTTTCCTCCCATTTCTATTGCTTATTACAAGACCTGAAGCCCTTGGTTACAGAACAAAGTGTCTGAGCAGTAACCAAGCTTGTGTAAACCCAAGAGAAGAGTAATGACTGTTCCTCGCAAGCTTCCTGCCTCAGTGCAGGTGCAGGAATCAGGAGGGCCTGAATAATTCATAAGGTGCAAATTAGCCCCAGCTTGCTCCCACTGCTCGAATTTTGCTTCTGCTTACCTACCCAGTTGCTAGAAAGAACAGAATAAAGAATGTTTGGGAAACTAGGAAGAGAAAGGCAAAGAGTGTTACAGTTTAAAGGCCAGAGTCACTGAGACTGCTGAATGCTGGGTGTGTTTGAAGGCTTGGTACTTGTTGAGGAATTGGACTGTACATTGATTATTCATGGAGTGTTTTCTCAGGAAGAAGGAAGCTCTGGGGACCCATTCCATTGCTCTTGGAGAAGAAAATACTTCCTTTTAAGAATTAGGTTTTTCCTGCTTTTATTGTTACAGTTTCTAAAAATTACTGGGTAAAAAAAAAGTTACAAGTTCTTTTAAAGCCTGTTAAGGTTGGAGAGAGTATATATTTGTGAGAGAGTATATATTTGTGGTGTCGCTCAATTCAGGGGTTCAGAGAAATTCGATGAGAGGTTTTGGATGTTAGGATGTTTACTGCTTTGAGTAAATACGGATTCCAAGGGCATGTATGAAACTAGTTACATATGGAAATGCAGTTTGCAATAAGCTTATATTTTTATCAGAGACAGCATTTCTCTCTTTTAAATAGTTAGTGATGGTTACCTTTTCTGTTGGATTACTTACCTGCTTTTTCTGCCCAGAAGACCAAAATGAGAGGCAAGTGGTGTTCAATCTTTCTGTGACACAACATTGCAACTTGCCCAAACATCAAGTAAAAAGTCATGCTGAGCACTGTTGCCTGACACAGCTCTTGGAACAGCTTGTGTGTCACCATGCAGTACAGAGAGGAGCTGGCCTGAAAAAGGCAGGTTGTTTCTGCTATGTACCTGAATATCCCTTTGGCATCTCTCACGTGGGAGATGGAAACAGCTGACATCTCCAGCAGGAGCAGGAACAAGATTGTTAGTTTTCCCTATTGGCAGGTATTCAGATGGAAAGAGACTCTCCTAATGTTTTTGCTGTGCTGAATATGAAAAGAGAACAACAGCAGGAAAAAAGCTTCCTTTTATCGGTTTTGGAGGTTTTCTGTTTTTTTCATTTGTTTAGGGGTTTTTGTCCAGCATTCACCCCTTTTTTATCTGTCCCCTCTGCCCCGCCCTCTCTTGGCTCTCATGTGCAGCAGCTAGATCACGTTGCCATCATCTGTTTTTGTATTTCCCTCACTTGGGTTGCTGGAATAGGAGCTGGCTCTCATTTCTAGCTGATTCTGTCATTTCCGCTAGGCCCCAGCTTGGGCGAGTGCCAAGACCAACAGGTGATCCTTGTAGCTGCAAAGCAGCAGGAAGAAGGCTGTGCATGGAGGAGACAGTGCACCAGAGGGGCTGCCTGGCCCTGCTCCATCTTGCTGTATAATTAATGCCCCCCTCCCCAACCCCTCATACTGAGCAGAAAATCTGTGCAGAACAGCTCAGCTGTAGGGAAGATGGTAATAAAGAGTCCTGGAAGAATATAGGCTGTGTTAAGTGCAGAGATGTGCTCCCTCTTGGGGAAAAACTGTGGTTGGTCCTTTGCGAGGAACGGACAAAATTGTATTAGCTGCCCTAAAGTAGTATGTGCTCCATCAACCGTTGCAAGTAAGTAAGCGTTCTAGTAAATTTCGGTGTTATGCTCACAGGACTTCTTATTTGTATAGGAGCTAGTTTGTAATGAGGTGATAATTTAGTCAACCTTTTCTCTACAAGAAGTAGCTTGTGAAATCACATGGAAATTATTTGGGCAGAGAGTTAAATCTGGTTGGGAAGGACCACTTCAAACTGTAGGACTGGGGGCAGCTGGAGCAGGAGCTGTACAAGCTCTGCATTCTCTGGACATCACTGATGGGGAGGCATGGCTGTGCAGGGCTTCGCAGGGATGATTTTTAGAACACATGAAAAAATTCCAGGAACCCTCAGGATGGCCTCAAAGAGCTATTTTTTTCAGAGGAAACTCCTAAAGGACTTTTTTTTTCTATGAAAGCAAAGTTATATTTAGTAGATGACAGTGGCTTAGCAAAACCGGTTTTAAAACGTATCTCCAAGACTTAGGTTAACTCCTTGGCGCATACCATGATGTGTGATAATGTGTCCCTGAAAACCGTAACTGCATGTTTGTGTTTGTGAGGCAGGCTGATGTTTTGAGATAGACACATGTTAGCTTTAATCCTCTGAAAAACAGATGATACCTAAAATTCTTTCTGCTCAGTATACATGGAAGCCAAATTGCTTCTTCCACCTGTGGGCTCACTGCTAGTAGTTTGAATGCTGAAGGTTTCATATAGACAAGGTTTAAGTTTTCTGCATGCACTTCCACAGGGAGTTGGGCTCTCTCAGTGCACCACAGCATGTTCCCCCAGCAAGGGGAGGCTGTGGGGAGCAAGGAACTGGGAAGCCTGGATCAGCTCTGCCAGTGAAACTGAAGTGCTGCAGCAGATCTGCACAGCAGAAGCATCACTTTGACTGGCTGTTCCTGCTGTACACAAACAGCAGTGAGATCAAACTGTTATGAAACATCCACATATTTAGTAATGCTTCTAGCAGCTATCTGTCTGCAGTCCTTTTGACTAAGCCAGCAGCGGTTTTTCTTTGTGTTGTTCTGCAGTTTGTCAGCCATCCAATGGGGAGGAAGTGTGGGATACATTGCATCTCAGGGATACGTTATGTATATGCAAACCTAAGGGTGCTGCAAGACCTGAACTGGCAGCAGATTGTTCATGAATGCATGCTTCCCTTGGACATGTCTCTCTGTGCTAAATGGTGCATCTCGCTATTTTTTTCCTCTTGTGTCCCTTCCTTTCTCCATGCTGGTTTACTGCTCTTGTCCCCTTACAAAACCTCTGGTATATGAGGCTATTAGCAGGAAGTGAGGTGTTTCTGTCAACATTTTGTGAATTTTTCTCTTCTCTCCTCTGTGTCTTGGGAGACGATCCTAATCCCTGCATTTGCAGTGGGTTCTGGGCAAACCTGAATAGTCTCTGGCAGCCTTCATTGTTACTCTTGCTTCCCCTTGGGTTACAGGACTAGGGGGAATGATTTCTTTCTCAGATGCTCACCCATGACTCTAGTGACCTCTAAAAAGCTCCATGGGCATGGCAGGATGTCATGGAACCAGAAGCTTTTGTCTGTAGGGTGGTGAGGTGGCTGTTGCATCAGGAAGCAGCAGTACCAGTTGCGGAGGCTGGAGAGTGAGCAGGGATACTTCCCACCTGCATTTGGCTGCAGTATGGTTTGCCCTGGTTTGGGCAAAAGCCCTCCAAAGAGTGCTGCAGCCAAGAGAAAGGCATCCTTGGACGGCCTCCGGAAAGTCAAGTTTTCCAGTGCCTTTGGCAGGCAGCCTGAAGCAGATATATTCCTTATGCCAGCCCCATGGAGCGCTATCCCTCGCGGTTCTCCCTCCCACTGCAGCACATACCTTACCCTTATTAATATTCTGGAGGCACCAGCAGCATGCTTTGTTCTGGATGGAAGGTGGTTGTCCAGAGTGCAGGGAACTGTGTGGCCATTGTTTTTGTACTGGTAGATGGATTTGGTAATGAGCACTGTCGTTTTTCCTGGTCATTTTTTTCAATTCACCTTCCTCTATTCTGCCTCCTCCCTGACCTGTCCCCAGTGTGCTCAGCATGTGAAGGATGCTTTAATCCCTCTGGCACAAAAGAGGGAAGAGCTCTTGGTACACCAAGGTGCATGGTAGGGGCAGGCTCACACAGCATTGTAGCACTTCAGTGGGAATAGATCAGCTACACCAAGTGGTCTGCATGGTTCCCTAAACTGTGAGCCCTAGAAACCAAGAGTGAAACAAGTCAGTAGCAAGTTGTTCTCGTGTGCACTGTGAGTGTGCAGAGTCCCTCATTGTGGGTTGTTGGTGCACTCTATGGTGTGCAGGGAAAAGAGCTGCTCCTGTGCATTTGGCCTACTGCATCTTGGCCCAAAGTCATGGATGTTATTGTGCCATCCCTGTGAAATTAGTGAAAGCTTCAAAATCTGTGGCTCCTGCTGCTGAATCCTTAATAGGCATATTTACTTTGTAACTGACAAAACTCTTACATATATCTGCTTTCAGGCTGCAACACCTTCACACATAAAAAGATGCAGATAAGCATGCAAGCAAAACAGCACTTTTGAAAAAAATCAGTAGATTTGAAGAGCACGCTAACAAAATGTCCAGTCACAGGGATTCCTGTGAACTCAGTGTGGAATGAGAAGAGGCACCGTGCTCTGAACCTCGTGTCCCCCAGATTAGTAACTGTTTAACGTTATTCCTGTAATCTGTATACTTCCTCCTGTTACACCACCTCCTCCTGTTTTTCCACCCTGTGTAGTTCCACTGTTTCACCGAGTATTAGCCCATTGTACCACACAGTTTGTCTTTTTAACTACTTTGTGAAGTACCTAATGCTATTTTGGGTGCCACAGAAGTGATGATAATAATAGTAACAACAATAATAATTTTCCAGGTGTACTATATCAAGTTGTGTTGTTTGTGCAGACACAAAGTAAGGGTGACTGCTGAATGCTGATAACTCAGCTGTAAGGTAAGCCTCTAACACAGGAAGGGAAATGCTCTGGTTTATTTATGAGTACACTCAGAAGCAATGTCTGCCTTCCAGTATACCCATGCTTTTTAGGATAGCACATTTTACTTGGTGCAGTATTGCCAGAGGTCAATAATAATCAGGGCTAAATTGCTTACAATGCAAAGGTAATGAAACACTCTCATTACACTCCAGTCCTCATTTTCATTGTTAATTCAATGTTGTTCAACTTTTCACTGGTTTCTCCATTACGAATGTGGCAGTGAGACAGCCAGGCTGAGCCATCTGCTGCTGGTGCTTGAGAGGTGCAAAGAGACACCACAAAGAAAATTGATTGACTGCAGTTGACTGTATTAGAGAGAGACCTTATTTGAACCGGCAGTAACTGGAGGGAAGTGTGAACTGGCTTTAATTCTCGAGCAGACCTCTGAATATTAAGGATGTGCGCAGCAGTTGGGAGGATACATTCAGAGTCCAGTCATGTTCGAGATCACATCCCTTTGGCTTTCTCGTTGTTGCTGGGGTTGTTCACAGCTGAGGGGAATTCTCTAGCTTTTGGATTTAATGTTAGATATGTAATTGGGTGGAAAATTAATGTAAACTTAAAATAATTTGGTTTCACAGTCATTATACTCCTTAGTGTTAAATTATTAAGCTTTGTGTCTCTAGTATCTCCCAAAAGCCGTGCCATTACCGATCGTCTGGCTGTCTTTATTAGGTTATATTTTTCCCTAAAAGCAAGGCCTCATGTACAGTGTAATTATCCAGCAGTGCTGATTAATGGCATAATTCCCTTTTTCTGTAAAACTGCTGTGTAAATTATTTTCATTTCATAAAAATTACTTGTCAGGCAATTTTGTGGAGGGTTTTTTGATTTTATTTTATTTATTTTTTTTTTAGGTTTTTATCCACCCTCTCTATCACTGTGTCATGGTAATATCATTAAACACTGTTCTGTCTGAGCTTGGTACAAGCACTAAATCCTACAATGATTTCAATGGAGAAAATTAAAGTAGTTTCCATGGTATTGTTACTTCTACCACCAGACTTGAGCAAAAGTAACTAAGATACCCTGTTCTGATAACAGGAGTGTTTTTGGAGGTACCTGTCCTAACAGTGAGATCAAAGAGACTTGATGTGTTGAGCCAGCTGTTGAAATTTCTGACACATCTCAACTTTCAGATTTCCTGTTGCCACTTACAGTATGGTTTCAGGAACCTCAGCAGCCTCCATGTCTTTTTTTTTTTGCTGCTGTCCCTTCCCCTTTTGCCTTGGCAATGGCTCCTTACCCTTCCTCTAGCCTCTCGCAATGAGACTGAGAAACCCGCTCACCACCTTCCCATGCCCTTAGATATTTCTTCATGCTCCCTACACCTGTTTTCTGGGCTAGATGATACTGAGAAGATTCCTGCCATGTCCTTCTTGACTATGAAATGTTCTTGAATAGGAATTGGTACTACACTCATCAGCTTGTCATTTGGGTTTGATGTGAACAAAACAATGGACAGTGCACAGTGAAGAGCCCTGCCTTGCTGGGCTGAAGGACAGCCTAGGTGTTGCAAGTTGAACCTTCTCCTTTCTGATGAGTGTGTTTCCTTTGGTCTGCTGTTTCTAAAGCTGTCGTTTGTTACATGTGCCATGTATTTGTAAGTACTCCAAGTAATGTGGAGGTCCTCCTAGTCCTGTTGGTGTAAGAACTAGCAACTCCTCTGATACAGGAGTCCTTCGCTAAAGCTGGCATTCAAAAGCTGGTTTCAAAAGGGCATGTTTCACTAGTTTGTGTGTAGAAACAACTGACCAAAGTCTAAAATCCTTCCCACTGAGATCCAAGTGAACCCAGTAACCTGGCTGGTGTTTACCAAAAGAGCAGACAAACAAGGTTGCGATAGAGCGATTCTTCCTCTGGAATACCTGCATCCCCTCCCTCTATCCACCTTTTACCTTACAACATTAAAAAATAATCAGTAGTTTCTAACCCTCAGCCTCTGAGGGTATTACTTGACCTTAATGTTTAATACCCATATATGGCCCTGCCCTTTGTGAACTTGTTTAATCCTTCTTTGAGCTCATCTACGTTCTTGGCCCCTGCAATGTGCAGTGACAGTGAGCTCTAAGTGTGCGTTATGTGAAAAAAAAAAAAAAGTTCTTCCCTCTGTTCAATTTAAGTCCCCAGTTCTTAGAAAAAATAGTGAATAATCACTTCCTATCATTACATTCTTGGCTGTGCAGAGCTCTACTATCTCCCCTCAGTTATCTCACAGATTTGGCATTCACAGGTTAACATGGTTGTAGGCCAGCTGTCAGAGAGGTGACTGAAATCATTTTCATGGGGAGCCTTTTCCACTCTGCACTCTCTTATTGAGACCAAATTAATTCTAGATCTGCCATCGTTTGAATCTGTTACTAAGAATAGGATAAATTTAAGAAACATGCTTAGCATGGACTGCTCTGTCACTGCATTCAGAACATCACTTCTTCTGGCACAAATAGTTACAAAGCATAAAACTGCTGAAATACCAGTCATTTAGCTGCTCTCACCATTTGTGTCTGAAGAGACTCTCACTCTTAGGTACCACAGAATTACGCTTGGTGCTCATTCAGCTGCTTGACCTGTTGGCGTATCCCTACAGAGCTCCTCATTTCTGCAGTTCCAGGAAGAACTAGGATTACTGTACCTATTGGTATAATTATTTCCAAATATCTCTTTAGCTTGTATTTCTGGAACTAATTTGTTGTCTTTTTACATTGTTTTATGTCTTTTTTTATTGTTGTTTAATCTCATACACCTGTACTTTTATTAATCCTTTCACTGATGCTCTGTTTGCTGCTGTGAGCTACAGCAATGAGCAGATGGAGTCAGATGAATCTTTTACAATTTAAAAAAAAGTTTAATGTGTTTAAAAACAAAAATGTATATTTTGCATTACGTATTTTCCTGAGTTATAGACTTCCACCACTTGTGTTAAAAATGATCCTGATATATTTTTCCCTGCTTCTTCTAATCTCAGTGACCTTAACGACCAGGACTTTATTTGGCACATGGCTTGGCAAATAAAGGCTGAAATAGTAAATGGACTGTCCTCTCTGATGTGTTTCATAACTGTTTTCTGTCAGGCATTTGCAATACTGATTTTAAACGTTAAATTATGCTCAAAAGTCATTAGAAACCTATTATGTATGTCTGACTTGGAAGGGAGAGAAGTAACCCCTTCAATAAACTTCTCCCCCTTCCCCCAATTCCACTGTAACATTGTGGTTGATAATATTTTCTCATAATTAATTAGCTTTATAGAGACCATTGTCTTTAAATTTCCCTAGGCCTTCAGCTAAGGGTGGCTGTTGAGGACAGATGTTTGCAGGACATTAGGGAACATTTTTGTTCAGAGCAGCATAAACCTACTGTGTTTCAGTACACCTCCATACTGTAGAAGGGATTTGCATCAGGATGTGTACTAAACAGTAGCTCTGCTTTAGCAGTCCTTTCCTTATAATTGGGGCAGAAAAAAAAAAAAAGGCAGAAGTCAGTTGCTTTGCAGTAAGGCTCTGCTTAATTGTAACAGAGGTAGGGCTGTAAACCATGCTAAGTCATAAAGGTCACAGCTTCTGTGAGAAGTTTCTCTATTAATAGTCTATATGTATTTTGTTTCTGCCAAGCTAGTGCTTAGAACCAAATTAGTCCCTCATTACAAGTCTGATACATTAAAGTCAAGGGTGTATCAGCATGCCCTGTGTTGCCTCCAGACACCTTCCGCAGGGCCTCACTCAGACTGGATTTTCATAAATGCACACATATGTAAATATAAGTAGGCAAATGACTTAGCAATTTGTTGAGCAGTCAAACAACTTCTAAACCAAATAAGCCGGGGTTTTTTCCATTCCATTTTCTCTGTTCTTAATATTTTGCAAATCACCACCTTTTTTTATCAGCTGTGTGGAAATAGTAGCCATGATTTCCCAGTGTCACCTGTTGCCTTCAGCATAGCAGCTAAAGATACTGCCATGGATAAATAAATATTAGGTGCTTCTCTTGGTATGGCTCCTTTCATCAGTAGAGTTCATTCTTCATTTACTGGAGAGAGGTGGACTTCTCCATCCCATTTGTAAACATTTATGTCTAAGATAAATGAGGTGAATTATCCCAAGAATTGTCAGTTTCCCCCTGGGTCTGTCTTTCCTTTGACCATCAAAGGAGTCTAAGCAAACCACTTAACTAAGTTAGAACAGAAAAAAAGAATGAGTTTTAAAAGGAACATAACAAATGCAGATGTAAAGATATCATCCCAGAGAAAAAAAATCCCTCTTTGAAAATTATTCTGTGAGTTCTAATCCTAAACTGAACACCCAGTGAAGACCAGAAAAACGGAGTTTGAAGGATGAGTTACCTTGAATCACATACACGTTTGCATTCAATAGGTATATGGGACTGTGACTAAGGATTTCTTATCTGCCAAGTATCCCCTGGTTATCATAGATTTCTTATGCCCTGATTTTTAAGGATGCCCCAATCAGCCATATTTTTCATTCCATTCTATACTTCAATTCCATTTCTACTGTAAAAAAGAATTAAAAAAAAAAAAAAAAAAAGTGGGCAGTTAATTAATCTGTGTGTCATTCCTTTCTCTGAAAAATGGCAGTAACATTGTCCATCAGCCTCACTTGGGTATTGAGAGAATAAATTCATAAATCTGACCTCTGTTCACATTTTATGTTGATTCTCATAGTAAAGCCTATGAATTATAGATAAACCTGATAATAATTGAGAATAAAGGGAAGATGGAGGTTTACTGCTTTGTTTGCTCTCTTTTTGCTCTCTCTGGTAGCACAAAAATGAATTGTTTATTACTTCAGTCCTAAGGGTGAGACCACTGGTGATTTCTGCTGCTCTCATAAATTGTGTTGGGCCCTTGAGATGCAGTTTTTAAAGTGGTCATGGTTCAGTTGCCATTTCTGAATTGTAATTGTGTTAGACCCAAAAGCAAAGATTTTGATCCCAGTGGTGCAAGTACACTCATGCAAGCAAGCCTTGCACCTTCAGAGAATGTCTTTGATTTTCGTGGGGTCTCACGTTGACACAAGTTTGACCATTTAGATCCAGTTGCAGGATTTAATGTTTAGATCCACCAGTTTCAGGGGCTTTTTACCCACACACAACACAGAACTATGTATGTCAGTGTTGGGTCATTTGGGCTTGCTCCTTAAAAAGCAATGGGATAGTGTGAGCTTGGTCTTCTAGAAGACACTTTATGTCTGGGATGCTTCAGTTGTGATGCGACAAGGAAGTCAAGTTTTGGAATATATGTGAGTGGAAGTCTTCATTTGTTGATTTAATATCTGAACCCTTTAGCAGTGACATAACTTGATGATGTTGATTCCTTTTCCAAAAGTAGCAGGGGTAACTTGGTTGCACAGAAGAATGGACAAATCCAGTGGGCAGAGTCCAGTCCCTGTCCCTTGTCATGGGTATTTGCCGCTTGTCTTGTGTGGGTACCCAAGTTCAGCTGAGTTGTGGTGAGCCATGCCAGGGAGGGCACTGGCACGTTAGCTCCCTAACCTGCCTCTCCGTAGGGTTAGAGGTGTCTGTGGCTTGGGATGGAGAGGGTTAGGGTTTTGAAAATAGCCCAGACATAACGTGTTGATGCTCTAGAGCACCACCACGTTAAGTGCCTTCCATCTGTAACTATTCCAAAAGGCTGTTCCCTGAGTGCTCTCTGATGTCCCTGTGTGTCCTGACCATGGCCACACATGAATGTGGGCATCCTCAAAATGCTGATAGTATCTGTGAACTTAAAGTCTAGTACCTTGGTTTTTAAAACACATTTATGGGAAACTGCACAGAGGGGACTGATCCACCTGAACTGGGATTATTTGTGCAAATAAATTGTCTTGTGTGCTCAAGGGCTCACAGAATCAGCTCTAATTGCAGCAGTTCACAGATGTTAAGGGATTATGCATGCATGGACCTCTAGAAATCTCTGTTTAAGATATTTCTGTGTTTCAGTTTCATTCATGTGAATGTTGGAGTTGTGATCAAGTCAAGGGACACTTGAGACATACTAATGAGCTGGTGGAGGTACAGTATCCAACCTAATACCCATTGCAGGGGAGACACTAGCAGCAGGATGGGGCAAGGACGTGCTTGCCAAGACTAGTGGCTGAGTGCCAAAGCTAAAGGTAAATATTAGGAGAGAAAAGGAGAGGCATTCAGACAAGGTGTTTTTCCTTGAGCAGTAGCTTTCTTTACGTGTTGAGTTTTATGATACATAAAGTAGCCTCAGCTCATCTAATAGTCTCCACTAGTATAGTGTCTGTATCCCGTGTCCAAAGAGAGAGATTTGTAAAATTTTTCAGTGCTTTAAAGCCGTATTGTTTAGGTAGACTTTTTTCCCAGTTTAAATTCATTATGAAATGGCACCTCTTTGTTCCATTTCCTCAGTGTCTCTTTCTTTTTTCTCTGTCCCTTGCCCCTTCCTTTCTGAGGGGCTGTTGTTAGCTGAAAAAAAGCACTATTTTCCAATATTTCTCCAGGTGACTGATAGGGAAAGGGGGAGGGGAAAAATCTTCCTTTCTTTTTTCCCACTGCAGGCCTCAATTATTCTGTATGCTTTGAAGAACCTTGTAGCTTAACTGCAGGAATGGCCTGATTTCTTTTATTGAAAATGCCTTCCAGTCATCTGACCCAAGCTGTGCAGCTTGGAGCTCTGAAGTCTTTATTTTGGGGGAAGAGAAGGAAGTATAGGATTGTTTGGAGGGTTAAGGAACAAAGACCAGGACGCTAAGGAAGGAGAAAACCACAATCTGAAGGAGGCTGCTGCCATCTAGAGTCGAGACGCTGTTTGCCTTTTCAGGAGCGGCGTTCAAGTAATGTGTATGTGAAGACAATAGTAGAGGAAAACTGCTCAGAGCAATGGAACAGCTTTCTTTGCTTTTCATTTCACCAGTAATAATAGGAACTTCTAAAAGTATTTTTTATTTTTAGTAAGTGCACTTTTTTTTTACATGTAATCTAATACATTTTTTACATGCAATCTAATAAATTATTTTGGATTAAAATTTTCTCATCACATGTGAAAATTGAGACTTAACATAGTGCTAAAAGGAGGACAATACTCCTACGATACAAATACAATTTGTACTAAGTACACAATTAGAGGAGTCATCAAAAAATCTCAACTAAGCCGGGTACAGATAACTGAGACTGAAAACATTCCCTTCAGTGTTGTATTCAATATGATGTAGTTTTTAATCATATATATTATATTGCTAGGATATGCTGCTAAAAATAAAACCTAAGTTTCACCTTTTTCATATTTTAAAATTTCTAATTTTATAATATAATATAGAATTCAAGACTTCACCTGATGGCCGAGTTGAGTTGTAGAGGTGTTTCGAGTTTTCTTTAAATTTTAATTTGGAGCACAAACTATGTAACATGACAATAGACCTGAAAGTATGTGTGTAGCAGGTAACCAGGGTGGTTAGGAGATAAGCTTCCAGTGTAGCATGGCCTCTTTCTGGCCAACTTAACATTTGACCTGAATTTTAAGCCCTTCTGTGGCTGTATTCCTGTATCTAGTTGCACTTAAAGCAAATGAGATTTAGAAGAGTACATGTAAAGATGCTGTCAGAATTGTGGTCTGTATTAGGACTTGTTGACTAACAAGCATCTTTTTGCTTGTTCTTGCTTGATTTAAAAAGTCTGCTCAGTATTTTCCAAGCTGATGGCATTCTTTGCAAGGGCTTGCAGAGTATCCTGGGAGTATGGATGGAAAGGCAACCCATGTGTAAAAGGGTCTGTACAGAGGGGCTGTTCCCACTGACGTGTTGCAGGGCTTTTCTCATCTCCCTCGTGCCCTCCCCCTCAGATTTTTCTCCAGCTTCAGCCTCCCCATCCTTTGTGTAACACTATATTGGGAAGTTAGCACACGCAACAGGAGGCAGCTTAAAGGGGGAGACGGAGCAGTGCAGGTGTACAAAAAAGAGCCAGTGTGGAGTTGATTGGAGTGAGGCTGTGACTTTTGACTTAGAAATCAAAAAAAAGAACTGCTCGCTTACATGTCTTACACTTTTCCCCCTTGTAGTTGCATTTAGAATTAATGACCTTAGTCTGTACGACTTGAAGACTTGCACCTTGAACTGGCACAATGGCAGACACATTTTGTCCTGTGTCACATTTGATGCCTTCACTTGTCTTTGTCTCCTTTGCTGCTCCCTCTGCTCCTCATTGTCCAGTTTCACAGCCCCAAGAGAAGATCAAGTGATGGGTCCTTCTGGGGAGAGAACCTCTCTTGCACAAGGCCAGTCTCTCCCATCAAAGCAGCACCCTGCCAAAGTCTGAGCTTGCAGGAACAAGCAAACGCTGTTGATGAGACCAGGTACCTGTGCTCTCCTGCTGTGGGGCAAGTGGAAGCATGTTTTCATGAGGACTGGGAAGCAAGCTGCCTCGTAGCACAGCCATTGCATAAAGCAGCACACCCCATCCAGTTCCTGAAGTGATGGATCCTGTTGCATGCTTGTAGAAGTATGGCAGTTCAAGCAGACTGTCCTGACTTGAATGTATGAGACTGTCCCATCCCTTGCAGAGTGGTGGAACAGCCTCATTCTCCCTGGTGGGTTGTAGATGGGGCTAGGGGAAAGAGGGCAAACATCAGGTAGAGCAGAGCAGGGCTGGGCTCAGCACAGCATGCACAGGCTTGAAATACTGTAATGTAATACTTGGTTCTGTCTGTGCTTTCAGAAAAGGTGCCTATTGGCTTTACAGGATCCTTATGTCTTTTCATCTCTGGTGCATCCTACTTCCAGAGCCTTGATGTAACTGTTAATTAGAAAAAGCATTTTGAGTAAGTTTGCATATTTCCATTCTCTATATATTTAATTTAGCCTCCTTTTCACTTGTGTCACTGAATACTATTTTAATTTTCAGCTATTCAGACTTTGACCTCTCGGTTTTAGTCAATTAAACGTGTAAACAAACTGTGCTCAGAGACCACATTTTAGCTAGATACATAAAAGCACTTGTGTCTATACGTACAGCACTCCCTAATTTAAAATCAGAAAATGCTCTTTGTCCTTTCTTTTGGCTCTGGCAGCATTTCTTTGACCTACGAACAGAAAGGAATATGATTCTGTTTTCATGGAAGTTCAGCTTAGGATCAAGCATTTCACATACTTTGATAAATCTGCTCAGCCACTTTTTAAAAAGGGGGCTGTCAAAAACTGCTTTATAGTTTTACTCTTCCTTTTTGTTCTCAGTTCTTTGAATTATCCTGAGTCTTGAAAATAACTTCACATTTGTTAGTAATTTTGTCTTTTTCCATTTTCCCCCAGTATGCTCTTGTCTTGTTATGGCAGCGTAGACACAACTATTAAGAAGAAGTTAAATTCACAAAGTACGTGAAGTCTTTTTTTCTTTCATGTCCTTTGAACTACTTGATCTCTGTATTTAATTCTGAAGTCTAAAATTAAACCCTGGCATTGTATCTTTCTCTACCTTGCTCAATTCTCCACAGCTCTGAAAGGAGAATTAGACATATGACACATTACTCATATTATTTTTCTTTGTAGTTGCTGCAATTAAAAAGATTCACCACAAACTTTTTGAGGGTTTTGGGGGAGATTAAAATTTTCTGCTTCCTGGACTAATTACTTCATGATTACTGGACATGATTACTTCAACTTCCTTTTTCTGCTTCTGTTTTAATACATTAACACAAGATTTCTGTTTACTTTCTTATTTAGGCATAGACATCTCAGAATCATAAGCAGGACCTCGGTTTAGAAAAATAGGTAAATTAGTTGGTTTGTATTCTCCGACAGATTGAACATTTAGGCATTAATAAATTAATTGCATTCTTTGTAGTAAGACCTTACAAGGAAAACTATGGAGGGGAAGAAAATTTCACAGAGGTATTTACCTGGACTTTTAGGTTTCTGCTTGGTTGCTTCATTCTTTATGCTGGACACCCATCCTCATTTACAATGTCTTTTCTTACATGGCATCCACACAATGTAATATCATTAGATGACACATACAGCATGTGGGTCTCATCCTGCAAATGCTTCTGTCCTGCATTCACTGAGAACATGGCATTATTTCAGGGAAGGGTGCTGCATTCAGTACATGTACAAATCTGAAGAAAACCTGAGAGGAGCTGCAAACTGCTTAGATTGCTGGAGGGTACAGCTGTGAGGGCAGAGTAAAGGAGTTTAATATGTTCGGCTTGGGGAGTGCAGCCTCATGCCTTGGAAATTGAGAGAAGATGAAACAAGAAGGAATCAATTAAGACTCTACAGCAAAGTATTAGGTGAAAGCAGTCAGCAGATTAATTTAGTCAATTTAAAAAGCTTCCTGTCAGTACCTTACTTTTGCATCACAACATATGGTGAAGAAAACCCCTTTAGTTTATTTAAATGAAACAAGATTACAAGGATCTTTTGTCAGTGATCTTTGTAAGTGGGGAAAAAAGGAAGTATGACCAGTGAGCTCTAAATTTGTTGGATCTTAAATTTGAGGGAATCTCCTGTTGTAAAGAGCAGCATGTGTTCCTGCTGCTTCCTGAATGGTTTATATTACATCCCCCTTTCCTCTGTCATGTCCTGTGGGACCTTTGTTATTACAGGTGATGTCCCTATACAGCTGCCTTCAGGAGAGAGGATGAGGTGTCAGGTAAAGCATATGTGATTCAAAGTTCTGCTACCTTGCAGTGTCTTCTCTGTGCAAGGAAAAAGAGCATGACCCGTGCTGTATAAATGGCTCACTGTACTCCCATCATATTAATCAATATTTCTGTATCAGTTACCATGCTGATAGTCCCAGCAGTTTTATCTGTAGACATAAACCCAGACAGAGCTGCAAAGGGAGTGGAGAGGGGTGGCTGAAATGATGGCTCCTTGGCCATCAGTAGGAGGTTGTTAGCCAGTGTGACCAGAATTTTCCCCCAAGATAATGAGTGTTAGTAGAGTTATCTTCTTGTAAGTTAGCTCTTCTGTGTTTCATAATTTGAGTCATTAGAGATTTTACTACTTTCTTTTTTTTTTCTTCTGATATTCAGTGAACAGCTCTTCGTCAAGATGCCTTGTTTGATTGTGGTTACTTCAAGTAAAAGAATGTTTATGTTACTGTGTCACCATTTAAATGGGCACTACTGTCCTTGAAATGTCAAATAAAATACGACATGTCAATTACTGTATGTCAAGCACATGATGTATTTTCAGCCACTGTTGATTTAGATGGGTTTTGATGTGTGCTTGACATATTCTAATGGTGCTTCTTCAGTTCAGTGAATGTCTTGAAAACAGCATTGAATGGCATATAAATCACAGCACCACCTTTTTCAGGGACTTCTGCCAGAACATGAAGTAGCAGCTTTGAGTTCCTGTGAAAATTTGTTCTATAATGGCTCTTTTGTCCCGGAGTTGGGAGCCTGTAGTTTCTGGCAAGTTTGCCAGCAGAGCAGAAGCAGTCTGATCACAAAACTGTTTAATCATTACTTTAGAAAGTAATGATTTTTAATCATTACTTTAGAAAAAGAAAACATTTTCCTAAGAGATCTTTTAGAATCCCATGCCAGTATGTGGCTTGCATTTTGTCTGGTGATGTGCATGTGGTAGAAAAGCATGCAATAGCACCGTAGGCCTCATCACCATATACTGTCAGTAAGGATTTCTCCTAACCATATTCACCTAAAATGTGCACCTACATGAAGAATGAAACACTCACTTCTATCGTTGCAGAAAGTAAGGAGCATTTCTGACTTACAGCCCAGTCAGAAATGAGGACAGGTCACTTTCTGATCTTTTCTACAACATACTTCCAGCATTTGCTGGTTGTGCTTACTGCTCATTTACTCTTCTGCCTGGAACATGTGCATTCATACAGCCATGTGATTCAGCCAAAACAATGATACTCTTCGATACTGTGGTGGCAGGAGGAAGAGGGAGAGGAGGAAGGGGTAGTATGCCCACGTTTGCCCCCACAGAAATAATATGGAGCAGGACTAAAAATACGCAGGAAATCATTTGCAGTGCTCTGGGGCTCCAAGCCATGTTTTCCTCCCTTCCCTATCTTCACTCTATTAAAATGTAATACATTGCTTTAATGAGAATCTGTACATTTAATTTGTCTATACTTTCAAAGGGTATTGTTGAGTAACGTGGGCTTTGAAATAATGTGAAACTTCATAACAGAGTTGTCCTTCAGCATGGCTTTTAAATGCATGGGTAGAGATGGGTAGAGTTAGGCTTAAGCCCTTCAGAAATACAAGCTCACCCATGGCACATCTGTGTAAACCACATCTCTGCTCTTTGAACTCCAGAGGGTGAAATAAAAGCTGCCTGTCACAAAACCAGATGAACACTGGACAATTTTTTGTTATTGCTCAATTTTTTGTCACAGAAATGAGGCAGTAGGATTTACCATCCTGGTGTGAAACAGAGAGCAGTGCAGTATGCACTACTCGTTTGGCTGATACTCTGTAATTTTACATACCATCTCCCTGTCTGCTTTTTCCAGAAGACGTTTGTCAGACTCCTTGTATGAAAAGATACAAGAAGTCCACCTGTCAGGCCACTGGCCACTGAAAAGGTTAAAGATGTTTTGAAAATTACTATAATTTACTGAACATAAAACACATTGAAATTCAGACAGCTTGTTTTTGTAGGAAAGACACTAAAAAGAGCAAGAAATAACTGGCCAGGGAACACAGCTGTTTAACACTTCCTGGAGCATTGGCAGAAGTGCTACAGCTTCATTCTGTGCCTTCTGTGGAGTGAGTACACGGCAGGAGAGGGACTTCACTGTGCCACACGGTGCTTCTAGGTCACACTTTATTAACATTATTACTATTAAAAAATCAGTTCTATCAGTATTAAAGAACTCTCTACCTACATATGTGTACCTAATATGGTTGCATTTTAGTGTCCAAGTGTGAGATGTAAATGAGAAATGGATTTTGTGGTTGCTGTTACAGCTAATATGAAACTCATTACAGACTTCTGCTTACCTACCCAGGCAAAGGGGGAGAAGGTGGCCTTGGAAATAGGAGCTTCCAAAGAGGATTCAGGGATGTAATTGAAGTGAATGGCTTCCCAAAAAGAGTATTTCTAAAAAAAAATACTTAGCACATCAAGTTGTGTGTCCAAATTGTGGTCTTGTGTCAAAATCTACTTCAGTCTGCAACAATAGTCCTCCTCACTCAATCCCTTCTGTATAGGATAAAAGTACGCAACAGGGGCAAAGAAGTGAGAACTGTGGTGGAAAGGAAGAGCCCTTCTCTTTCTTCCCGCTGAAATGTGTTTCTTCACCTCTGAGTGGGTGTCAAAGGTGCCTTGAGCAGGTGAGGTGTCTGGCTTGTCTTACTGAGGCAGTTGCTTGCGATGGCCATTGTTGTCTCATCTGACCCTGTGCTGAATGCTACTCTGATGTCTCCCTCCATCTGCCTAACACTTTCTCTTATTTACTGCAGTTACAGCAATACCATTCTGCTATGCTGGGAGTTTTGGATTTGGATTTGGTTGGTTTTTTTTCCTGTGCCTCTTCCAAATGAACAATTGTGACAGCAAAATGCTTTGATAATTATCCCTTTTTACCGCATGCAAAGGCTCCAAATGTTTTAGGAAATTATGGGTGTTTTTTGATCTTTAAAGTTCTGGTATGTTCCATCCCATTTAACAAAGCAAAGCAAAACAACATATGTGCAGGGTTGAGTTTTGCTAGATTTTAACAGACTCCAATTTCTCCAGTAAAAGCTTGAGTGTAAGCATGCTGGTTGTTCTTAATTACTATATTGGCAGTACTAGCTGATGCTTTATTTGGTGACTGATACTGTTTGTAAAATCTCATATAGTAAACAGGCAGAGATTTTAACAGATTAGAAAGGGAAAAATATTTAGAAGTGGGTGTGGGGATTTTCTAGCTGCTTTTTTTCTCCAAAACGGAAATTTAAAAAGTAGAACTAAAGGAGTCCTGATGCGGGTTTAAGTTATTAAGCCAAATGTCCTGTTGGTGAAGATTTGGGAGGATAAAGACTTTCAAGGAGGTAACAGGAATTCCAGAGATGAGTGAATTGGATCCTGTGTCAGCACAACTGGCTTTGGGCTAATACATGCAGGAAAACTGTGGCAAACCAAGGGACCACTAGGCTCTAGACCAGTGCTGCTGACTGCACAGTTAAGATATTGAAATTCAGAGCACTGTCTTCCAGCCACTCAGCTCTGTTGACCTGCGCTAATGAGCAACGTGCATAAATTAGCAAGGTGAATGGAGTAGCCCATTGTTACCATCCCTTGATTCTCAGCATTGTAGGAGATGAAGGTGGGAGGGATATGCCAGCTTCTGAGAGAGCAGCTAGGCAGATTCCCTTTGCTTATTTGCAAGGTTTCCTTTGTAATGTGAGTGTCCTGACAAGTGTGAAAATAAATCATAATGATGGTAGTGTAAAACATAAATACATCAAGTATTGATAACAAGGGTATAGAAACATTATGTAGCACTAAATAGGACAGGGAGCATCATGTGGATGAAGGATGTCTGATCTCCATTTCTAAGGTGTCTGCAAGAAATTCTGCTGGTGACAGGATGATTTTTCTGCATAGATGGAAACTTGGTTCCTTCCCTCATCTGTGAGACAATTTCAAATCAAAGGAAAAAGTTTGCTAACCTGAAAAAGGGTGGCCATTTAACCTCATTAAAAATGTTCATTTAACTACTGTACTATATGACTACGAATTCTTTATTTTGTTGGGCAGCATTGTTTCCAAATGATTAACCTAACTAATTATTGTAGGATGAAGCAAAATAAAATTGATTTCATAAAGCCAGAAAACGTGAAATTTTTTCCCTGTGGCTAGTGTGTAGGGAAGGGCCAGGTCAAAAATCTGACAGTTGCAAAGCCTGTTCAATTTTATATGTTTTTATCCTTTACTGAACAGAACATGAAATGTCCGTTGGAAATAGTAGAATAATTTCCCTCAAATAATTGAATACTGGACATCCCATATGTCCTTTTATCAGTGGGAAAATATTCCTTGCCAGCAGTCTGCATTGTGTTACATTTCAAAAACCTGAAGAGGCAGCTCTATTTAAATCTTACCCAGTGTAAATCCCTGCATAAATTCACATACAAAGTAATAGTGAATATAAACACCTAAGTCCTCAGTTCAGTTTTTGCTTTAGCAGAGCTGGAGCATGCATAGAGTGAAATCTTGACCTTTATTTTGATGGCAAAAAGTCATCAGGATTTTGTTCTTGCCTTTCTAAAGAAGATTATTGTCATCCTGAAGACATCTGTAGTTTTTCCTGACCGGGGAATAGCTGCACTGAGGGCCACCTAGTTTTTCAAGTGAAGGACCATGAGAGCAAGCCTGTGAAACCAGCTTGACCCAGTGAAGCCCAGAGGAGTGGAGTTGCTTGGCTACCAGCCTAATCAAGGCTCTTTGAAAAATATTACAGTGTACTTATCGGGAAGAGTAGACTTTGTACTCTGAGTGCAACTGGAACAATTTCTGTGACAAGCAGATGTGTTGAAGATGTATTTCCTAGTACAAAATGTACCCTATGGCCGTATGTAGTCTGCTTACAGAAAAAATTTTGCTCTTAATCAAACCTTGCCTTGCCCATGAGCACTTGAGATCCTAAATGCAGTTCTGCCTTGGTGAGAAAAGTGTTAAGAGGACCAGTTCATGAAAACAATCCTCTACTTTCCTCCTTCTGTTGGGAAATCTTATGTTTGACTCCTGTGAAGACAATGGGACCTTTGCCAGACTTCAGGGGGCTTGTGCCCAAGCTGGTATCTTTGTGGCTGCTGAGCTGATGTAATGATAAACAAGGAATTGTTGAAATTTGGCTTTTTGTTATGTGTTAAAAGTACATTAGTGCTCTGCTGCATAATTAATTACAAGTGGAAAGACTCTACTCACCACAGACTGAGTATTTGCTGGGTGGAAATCAGGTGGATTTTAATAATGGAGAGAAGAAAAGGAATGTTGCCCACATGATGCAACAGTTCTGTGCAAAACCAGTAAAAAGATGCAGTAACTCTTGCAGCTCATAGATGGTTGTCATGCGTTCCTGTTTCTCAGAAGCTGTGTCTGAGTGGTTTCTGCAGCTTTCAAGGACACTTTCCATCCCAGGGTGCAGATGAAGCCACTAGTAATCTTTCAAATACTAGCAAATACAGTGAAACTACAACTGTGTAAATTTCTACATCTGTAAACCGTGACACTCAGTGACAAAACCTGGCCCTGTGATTCTATAGAGAGACAGTTCCCTGTGGAATTGGCAGCAAGTCTGGGGGAAGAGGTGAGAAATTAAAGGGAAGGAAGGGAAAAGAAATGTCAGTCCTTGGGAAAGGACTATGAGAAGCTGGGCCTGGTGAAGCCCAGAACATTGCATCAGGTGAGACTATTACTATAAATAGGTGTGGAAAACCACAGATGCAAGGAGAGGTAGTGGGTTTTCTTCATATTGCAGTAGTGTATTAGTACTCTGTTCATGTACTGGGACCTCACTGTACTCACTTTGTTTTGCAAACAGAAAACAGCCATAAAGATGTGGCAAGGATCCCATAATCTGAATGAAAGAATACATCATTGATATGCATGGCTGTAAAGCCAGGTACAAGGTAGCATATTGAACAGAAAAGCTGACTTCTTGTATAAAATAAATACATCAGGATTCCTTGTTGTTAACAAAAATGCTTAGAAACCCAATCTGTATGGTCTCTGAGGTGTACAATTTTGATTTATAGGATGTTTTTCTCATGTTCTTTTATAAACAATTCCTTTCAATAGAAGAGGGTGGTCTGAAAGGATAAAACAAGCAAAACTATGAATGTCAGAATTTATTGATTAGAAAGTATGTTAGCAAAAGAAACCCAAATCCCTGAAGTATGGTCTTGCACTCAGTAAGTTTTTTGTCCCCCAAATGAATTAAATTATTTAGTCTCTTTTTTCCTAGAGAGATCAAATAGGTGTGATATTTATATTATCTCTGTAATAGGTGAATACTTCACAATATATATTCTCACACAGGAACTTGTAGAGGGCTTTGGGGCATAAAAAACTGGTCTTCTGAGATGGCTTTCTGTTGGGTGTGGCAGGCTGTCTTTACGTATATGTATAAACACCAAAATGTACATTTCAGTGTGGTCCATTTAGTAGTTAACAAAATCTGCTTGATGACACAGAGTATGACAGATGACCATCCATAATTGCTTTACACATAGGTATCTAGGGTAATCAAATATTTAACTTATCAATAATAACCCTTCTGAACAGGAAGAAATTAAAGGTCATTCACATGAGCTTCAGTCCCAGTGGAAGCAATGTCCTCATTTAATATCACTGACTTGGCAAGATGTTAGTGGCAATTCTGTCAGCTAAGGATACAGAACAGAGAATTTTTAATCACCACTGAGGTGATCAGTTGCACATTTGTTAGTCTGACCAACAAGGGGAGGTAGATGCACAGGCAAGAGTCATTATACAGTCACTGGGACTGACTACTGTGTTGTACAGTGTGAAAAATCAGAATTAGAGATATTTGTTTCCCTTTAAAAATATTTTTCTGCTGAGATTACTAGTATTGACAAGGCTTGTTTGCATTATGTGTTGCCAGAAAAGTGTGAAGAAAAAGTATGAATCATGAACAGGAGGGGTAAAAAGCAGGGCCCTGTGATGTGAGAGCTGAGTCGTAGGTGCTCAGTTACCCAATTTTCTGCTCTGTTTAGAAGGAAACAAAGAAGAAAGAACAGAGTCGGCATTGATGCAGCCTCCGTCTGGAGGGAGAGTTAGTGCGGCTGGTGCTGGAGATCCTGTGAATGATCACTGCTGTTCTGCCAGCTCTGAAAGGAGGGGATGAAATAAGATGCTTTTTCTCTGCTAGGCCAGGTTCAGCTCCCAGGCCTGAACTAGCATGCATCAAATACGTGTGGCATACAGGATTTCAGGAATTATTCCTGCTTTCAGGAAGATATACAATGCTTTGTCTTCAGATCCAAAGAACGGACCCTTGCCCATGCGCTTTGTTCCACCTACAAGTTCATTGTGAAGATCTGTTTCCCCACTGCTTGGGGTTTCCTTTTTTCCATGAATTTTCACTCCAGATCAGAATAACATCAGGCTAAAGCAGAGTAAGCTAATTTTGGAGGTTTTTTTAAGAAAAGTAAAGGTTTATGTTAGCTCATGGTCACTTAGTAATCAGTCATTATAATGTGTAGATACATGTATTTATGAATACAAACATTTTGTAGGAACTATTTAGAAAAAACAAACATTCATTAGAAACTCCCTTTAGAATATGAGTGTGGCTGAGCACTGGAGCTCGTTGCCCAAATAAATACTTTTTTTTTTTTTTTCTGTCTTCAAACATTTTCAGACTTAAACAGGACAAGACTATGAACAACCTGGTCTAGCTCTGAAGAACCTTGCTGAGCAGAAAATTTATAGTTCCCTCCACAGATGAGTTTTTCTGTTACTCTTTACTCCATGATAATACACTATGTTACAAAAGGAGGTGTTAACATGGGGTTCAACATCCAGAGCAGTCTTTGCGCTGTGTTCAGCCATCCTGA
Organism: Corvus cornix cornix; assembly: GCF_000738735.6. Lineage (NCBI taxonomy): Eukaryota > Metazoa > Chordata > Aves > Passeriformes > Corvidae > Corvus > Corvus cornix. The sequence goes on along the minus strand of NC_046332.1, from coordinate 67,105,316 downwards.
CGAGCTGGAAGGCTCCATATTGCAGCTGTGCATCCTCAGCAACATGGGCATCTTAGAAAAAATACTTCCTAAACATATGTAAACTGCTGTCATGTGTCACCTCAGAATCTCTGACAAAATCTAAAGACAAGTGTCTCACTTAATATGAGTCCATCTGTCCAAACCAAGGGAGAGGCAGAGCAGTGAAACAGAATTACATTTAATATTACTGAAAATGTTACCTCTGTGTGCGAAACATGATAGCATTCCTGTCAAGTGTTTCTAAAACTTTTATGGCTAGAAACAAACTCTGTATGCCCTGGCATGCTAGGAGAAACATGAAATTATCGTTCTTTTTAAGGAGCATCTCAGTAGTTCAGTAGGGCTGGTCTGGGAGTTGCAGTTGCCTATCTTTGTCTACTGCTGGATGTAGTAGTGCAAGTTGTCATACAGCCGTGAACTTTCTCAAAGCCAGGAAGAAACATTCTAATAATGTCGGCAATGCCTGGGTGCAAGGTAGTTAGCAGGTAATTCCTTTGCTTTTTTGTACAGTAGCTCTCCAGGGTAATACTTGCTTGGTTAATAAGGATCAAATAGATGGAATGTTTTTGGTGGGGTTTTTCTCCTGTGACATTGCAGTTGATCATAGATTTGATTCATGGGTTTTCTCTGTCAGAAGTGCTTTAAAGTCCTCCGGTCACCGGATCTGGGAGGCATGCGTGTGTGTGTCATAAATGCTTACTGGCCCAGCTTCCTGTCCTTAGAAACCCAGAACAGAGGAGCTGCATGAAAGGGGAGAATAGGGTGTGTATTTGGGTCTCAGCCCACTGTGGAGCTAGGATACACCTCAGAACATCGCACTTAGAGAACTGGGAAGTGCTCCTGGGTCCCACAGCACGAATATAGATCAGGAGGATCAAACAAATGTCTCATGTCTCAGCTTAACACAACTGATAAGAGAGGTGATGAATCATTTTGATAAGGTGTGCCATGGTTTACATTAGTGCTTTTCTTAGTAGGCCCTGAAGTTCTTTCCCTTTACCAGAAGTTTGTTCCGTGTATAGTTGTGCTTCCACTTCCACCCCAGGCAGAGCAATGTTGTGACACACTTGGGTTTTGCAAGGCAGCTCAGTAGTTCGAGTACCTTTATCTGGTCTCAACAGTAAATGCTGCAGATAAAGTCAAGGTCAAAGATGTGCAGGGTGTTTTGTTTGCTGACTGCCTACATCAGGGGTATAACAGCATGGGAATGGCCGTGTGGAGCTGGAGCAGAGGATCGTCTTTACTGGGGCGCTGCCTCTGGCACTGGACACCTAGGACAGAGCGTAACAGGAGAAACTTCCTGTGCTCCTACTCCTATCTGCCCATCTGCTCCTAGTGCAATTTCACTCCAGCTCCAGCTCAAGCACTTTCTGAACCAAATGTATTCAAATCATCTTTTATCTCTGTCTTGTTTATCCATGTAATTTTCCCATTTAATATTTGTGCTGTTTGTGTATGCTGCCAAATTCTTCCTTTCTTTCTTGACAAAAAGTATAATTTCCAGTATAACATCACCTTAAAGTACAGTGATTGAAGTAACTACTGCTAATAAAAGTGTAGCATATATTTTCCTTTTATGATCACCTGAAGTACTGCTTGATACGTTTTAATGTCTAACATTCCTAAGGCAGCTGTTTGCCTTTCATGAAACATTAATTAGAATCTAAGAATCAAAGAGGAGAAAAAATACATATGTATATACGCATGTGCATCTGTTTATGAACAGGAGATAGTAACAACTTTAAATTTTTTTAAAAAGTAAGTATTTGAGTGAAGATTTTTATCAGGAGATGATACTGATGTTAAAGCATTTTATAGCATAAAACCTACTGTGTTTTTATGTAGTAGGATTTTGGCATCTGACTACTAGGAGGAGTTTTATAAGCTGTAATGAGAAATAATCCATGTCATATTTCTTCATGGTGTAATGTGTAGTGTTTATAAGGATACTTTTATCACTATCCTGAGTGGGATGGTAACATTACATGACCTACCAGAAAATGAAATTACACTATGTGAAAAGCTGCTACAAAAGAAAGTAATTGAGAGCTGGAATCTGGGAAATGTGATTCAAAGCCCCTTTTCAAAAAGCCACAGGATACCCACATGTCTGTTAGTGTGTGAAAGTTAAGGTCTTAACTAATAGAAGATACTTTGTCTTGAGTGACATTAGCTCCATGAATGAGTGGTGGGCTGCTGTGGATGTGTTCACTCCATTCAGAAAAGTGCCAGAGGAGCCAAGCAAAAGTGTTGGGACTGTGGTCATCCCTGCTTCTGAGGGTCCTTGGTGGGGACCTGCTCTAAGAACCAAAGGAGGACTGACAGCTGCCATGGGGGTGTGTGAACATGCTGCTCAATGTGCTCAGGAGGTGCCATCCCACACTGAATCCAAGGCTAGGCTTTTAAAAAAATAAGTCTGTAGTTAGTCACTTAACAGCTCTAGTTTCTATAAACGTTAAGCAGCCAAAACCCATGATGCTTCTTTTTGCAGCCCTGGTTCGCTTTGAATGCTGAGCAAATGCTAGAGATCCAAGGATTTTCTTCAGCTGCTCATTACCATCTGAATGCAGGCATGTTGTACTCTAGTTTCAGCTTTTGTTTAATTGGCCTGTACTTTTAGTTACTGTGACTTACAGGCTGACCCAGAAGCTTTGCATGTCTCATAAAGATTCACATTGTTAAGTTTATACACTATTTGTATATTTGAGTATTGTATAGTTACATATTTTTCTCTTTAGAAACATAAAACCTGTAAATATCTGAATGTCCAAAATTCTTCTGAGGGTGGAATGAGTGGTTCTATCATGTATTGCCAAAGAACATTGTCAGCTCATAAGTATTTGACATGGTCATATGTCCCAAGTTTCGTTTTCAACCTATTTATGTGGTTATTTTTCTGTGTGTTTTATACTTAAGTATTACAAGAAGCAACTTCTCTGTGGAGCAAAAGGTGAATTTTCCAGTTGTTCCTGGTACCGATGTGTCCATGTTCTCGATTTCTTCACACATACCCTAAATTTTACATGGAAGCTGTGGTTAATCACAGCTGGTTGCCACTAAAAGGGTTGATGACACTCCCCTAACCCATGGCCACAGGTTCTCATCCTCTGCCATGTCAGTGTAGGTACTTGGCAGACTCTCCTACTTAAGGAGTCAAGCTACCAAAAGCTTCTCAGATTTTTTTTGGCAGAATTTTCTTTTCGTCATTGTGGGTCCTGCACTGGCTTGGTGCAGAATCAGGCCAGTGCCGGTGCCAACACAGCAGAAAGCAGCTGGGGTGGGACTGCCCTGGGGACCATCTCAGCCAAATCCTGTACTCCGCTGCCCAGGGGCTGAGAAGCACAAGAGGACCACAAGTCGTGTTACACGGTCTGGCCTGCTGAGCCCCTCATCCACACTGACCAGATGCCGCACGGTCCTGAGCCACATCTGGTTTTTCTTCCCATGGTAGCCAGAGTGGAGGGGACATGGCTGATAAGTCCTGGTTCTCATCTAAAAGGGAAGAAAGCATCTGGTTTTAGCAGCCATGGACTGTTACTAGAGTGCAGCCACAAGTCTCTCAGTTAACTACAGGGCCAGCTAGGGAGGAAGGTAATGCAGCCTGACTGCTGTAAAGGAGAGACTTAGATAAGGTGACAGGGATGTTGGGCACAAACTGGTGTGACCTGTTAGCCCTGGAGCCGTGTGTTTTCCATGAGATCTTTGGAGGCAGGCAGAATGCATAGCCGAAGAGTCTGAGCTTATAGTGGAGGGGGCAAGGAAGAGTAAAAGTGTTAATCACAAGGATGAAGATGCAACACTGGGACACTGTTTGGGTTTGCAGAGCAAAGAGCAAAGCGTGACTCGCTGCACGTCCCCGGCTCCTTGATGGCCATGTCAGCATGCCCTTGGCCAGCTCACTGGGATGCCTGCAGCAGCCAGGAGCTCGTGCTTGGGTGCCCAAAGGTTACCCTGTGTGTTTGCCGCAGGGTGAGCACACTGGAGCACAGTGTGAGTGGGGATCAGCCAGCATGCAGGGACTTGTGATATGTCACGGGGCTGAACACAGTTCAAGGCTTTAACAGTGTTCCCCAGGCAGCTCTGCTCTGCATATTGCTCAGTATAAAAACACCCACTACTTGCGGGTTTTAGCAGTGTTACTGCCTATGCCAAGGGCTGTTCACAGTCTGTGTAGAACAGAGGCAAAACACCTAGAAGGTCATGGGCAGTATTCGTAGACAGGAAAGATAATCCTGCAGCCAGGGTTGTTATAATCCCCATCTCGTGCAGTGCAGATCACGTTCAGCAGAGCTTGATGGCCATCTAGTGGTGAAGCCCCAGTCGGTGTTACATTTTGCAGCCTTCTTTGTATCAGAGAGACAAGCACTTGGCCATGTGTGAGTTGCAAAGATGCATGTTTTCACTTCTAGCTGGAAGTAACACGGCTGGATTTTTATAAATCACCCTAAACGCTCGCATTGGTTTTACGCATTTCATCCTAGCAATGTACTGACTACAGGTGTTGCAGCTGCTCATGGAGGCAGCCAGCAGTCTCCCAGGATTCCAATTAGGTGTAACAATTTCTACACTAACATAGAAATTACACTGGTTTTAGAAATAACGAGCTGCAAATAAATAAACATCAAGCTGACAGGTTAGAACAGTTCTCTCTCTTGTTAATTTATCTTTCAGACTTCATGTTTCAGCAGTAATTTAATACATCCTGCTGACCTGTTATGCATGGTATCAGTCCTACTGCAAAAGCCAACCTTGAGCCTTAAAGGCTGCCTGAGATTGTGGCCATTAACAGGAGAATTGGCAGCTCCTCCTCAGGGCACCCTGGTAGCTCTTGGCTGATGACAGGTTTCCAAGTCTTGTGTCTGTGCAGTCTCTGGGGAACACTTAAATTTGAGAGAGGCTGCTACAATATGGTTTGTTTGGGTTTTGGTTGGGGGAGGAGGGACATTGTAGTCTCTTCTTGTGATGTTTTTTCTTAATTTATTTTATAGAATTTTAAAGTGTATTTTAAACAAAAAGGAAAAGTAAGTCAGTTGAAAAAATAATTCCCTGTGAATTCCCTAACACATCCATTTCAAAGTCTTTGTCCACCATGGTGCCATCAAACAGTAGTTTTGGGAACCTTGTACTGAGCAGAGACAGTGGCAGAGCCCCTGTGGCCTTTAAAAGGCATGAAATGTGGTTTTGAGGACTTTCCTTCTGTCTGTGTGGTCAGTGAGGGTATTTTTTAGAAATTGCTTGAGAAAGAAGGTGTCCCTTTACTGCTTGCATGGCAAAGGGAAAGAACATCAGCAAATCATCTGGAAGTTATTGTGAGAGGGACTAACCTGGGGAAGCTCAAAAAGGCACTTTGTGCTTTTTTTTTTAGGGTCTTTGGTGATATCCCCATTTAAAAGCACACAACTTTTGCAAGGCTAAAATAAAGCTGGTGGTGTCAGATAGATTCTGTCTCCTTTTCCACCAGTGAACATGTGTGTACTGGGGGTCCCCCTGAGCCACAGGAGTTGAAGTGGCAGAGGAAAACCACCTTGGACATAGGATCCCACTTGCCATGTGAGTCTCCTCTGCTGGTTAGTTTGTTATTTACCCAGCACGGCTGTGAAGGAGAGGCACGAGGTGACATTTGCTGGTTCTAGCTGACAGTAGCTTTTCTCCTTGCTGTGCTGAGCAAGCGATGACTGTGAAGCTCTCAGGGGATGGTGACAATACTCATCACCTTCTGTGGCTTACTCAGTTATTTTCCCTCCTGTGGGATAAGTAGGGTCCTACACTTTTTAGAAAGAGGGAGCAATCCAGTTAAGAAGCAGCAGCATTGACTGTGTGCCACCTTCATGGCACTGCTCTGTGCCACCCTCTTCTGTATAAATATCTGGGAAAGCACAGAGCAGTTTGCAGCAGTGAGATCACTTTCTCGTATGTGACAAATAGCTTTTATGAGGTGCTGACTCTTCTCAAGGTTCATTTTGTCTCAGGGCTGGAAATTGCAGCAGCATTTTAACCTTTATCCTCCTCCCATTTAAATTAGCTGTACTATCTAGGATCTGAATGCTCTGTTACAAAATAGGGTTTTAAGACAGCTCATAAGTTATATGCACCAAAAACGGTGCACAAATATTTATTTTTAAAGATCAGGATTTTCTGGTCTTGAGCACTGGATTTTGTATGTTCAGTATTAACATTTGATTTACATGTTTGTTTTTATTTCAGCTGATGGGATGTTTAAAAAATCCCAACTGGAATAGTGAAACCATTGTCAGTGAATCGTCTAGCCCAAGACTTTTATTTGTTCTGAGATGCAGATGCTTAAATGCAATTCCTAAGCCATTTCTGTGAGAGCTAGACATATCAGTATTCCAATCATATAGTTAAAGTGCTAATGTTTCTTACTCTCTTGGGGACAACTTTTTGCTACTTAACTTAATGTTGATACTACGGCTCTCTGTCCTTTTCTCCATTTCAGGAATTCTCTGCTCATCTGTTTACATGCATCGTATTATAGGCAAAAATAATTAATCTGGAGAATCTCTTGCCTGAAGATGAAATATGAATATATGTTAGAAGAGTACTGTTCAGAAAGAATGTACTTTTTTTTTCATTAGTGCTTTAAATTAGGATTGTACTGTGAAAATATTTAAACAAAAAAAGGCGTAATTTGTACTACCACTAATTCAAGGCTTCGAGATTTGTGTGCAGAGCATTAGAACATCAGTGAAATCATGTGCTAATGGTGTGAGATGCTTTATGCAAACTTTTAACCCCATTTAAACAGTCCTCAGCAAGTTCTGGAAAGCTCTAGGAGTTCAGTGTATGTCATAACAGCTACGGCTGTACAGGAGCTCCTCTAACAGGAGGTGGCAGGTCGGTGTTAACACAGGCTCTTCCCAGCAGATGCATCAACATCAGTGCTCCTTTCAAATGCCTGTCTTAGTACTGTGGTGTCCCCAAAGGTTCATGCTTTTCATTCAGATTGATCTTAAGAGCCTAAAAGAACAGGCTGATGAATCTGTAGCCCATTTACCTTAAATGTCAATAAACCTGGGAAGCCCCAGAAACCTGATGAAGGCCAGAGTGGTTCCAGTACTTAGCTAAACAGGCTGGTGTAGCTGTGGGTGAACGTGATTGCTGTGCAGTGTAATCGTAGTGAGGTTGATAAGACGATCAGTTAATAATGATTTATGGCTGGGTAGTATAATTACTGACAGTCAATGAGGGTTTGGATCTTTGCCTTCCAACCTGATAATAATTTATCTGAACAAGCCAAATGCATTGCTGTAGCAAGGCTTTCTTCAAGTATTAGGTTCAGCACACATCATACTTAGAAACCCATGCAACATGACTTCAATGTTGTATTTTTAATTGCTTAAAATTAGGATAACTGATAGGCCAAAGGACATTGCTGTAAGTGGAGTATCTTTGATAAGCATTTGTGTGTTTCTGTTTCTTGTTCTAATAAACTTCATTTATCAGTGGTCTGAAAGGAAATAAAATTCATTGGCTTGCAAGTGACAGATTGAGAATTGTTAAACGAGAAAATGGAAAAATCCCTGCTGCAGGGTGATCTGGATCTGTTACCAGTCTGTATTCAAGCAAACAACAGGTGTTCGGCCTAATGCGAGGATCCATAGTTCAGATCTGGGTACTGGAAACACTTTTTCATAAAAGGTTTCAGGCTTTTTATCTATTTAAGCTTGTCAAAGAGGAGTTATGGAGGCTATATATAAACTTGTTTAGAAAACAGTTCAGTGAGCTTGTACCTGGACACATGTCAAATAGAAATAGAGCTCAGATAAAGTCAGGCTGCTTCATTATTGGAGCAGTATTTCAAGGATCATGGGGGTTTTTTTGGGCAATAAGCACTTCTAAATCAAGACTTCAGTTATTTCATACTGCAAAATATGCTCCAGTTCAAGCACTATTTGTGTCAAAATGTGGAAAGGGAAATAGTTAATTCATTGTTTATGTTACTCCAGGCACAGTCACTTCTGTTACAGCTGATTTTTTGGGGCCTGGGATATACACCCCTCTCCTGCTTCATTTTTTTGCTTCTGTTCTGTTTTTCAGTTCAATTTCACCCTTCAGTATTGAGAGCACAAGGCGTCAGAGGAGGTCTGAGTCTCCAGACTCCAGGAAGCGGCGCATCCATCGGTGTGACTTTGAGGGATGCAACAAAGTATACACGAAAAGTTCCCACCTGAAGGCTCACCGGAGAACGCACACAGGTAAGATTTGCTGGCACTGTGCCCTGTGGTTACGACAAGCAGGTTCCTTTCTGCCCAGTTTAGGGCATAATGAGCTTGTCATCCTACACTAAGAGCCAAAGGCCTGTACCTGTACAACAGAGATGTCTGTGAGTGCCCTGGCATTCTGGTGCAGATCAGGAGTGTGCTTTTGAATGGAGCTTCCCTGTCATCCCCTCTTGGCAGCACAAGAGCGGTGGCAGGACAAACCAGACTCTTCTCAGATGTAGAAACAGAAAAGTGGCCTCCTAGGGGCATACTTGCTGTGCTTCAACAAACAAAGGGTGGTCATTGCTTGGGACCAACTGGAGCTAGTCCAGAGAAAACCCTCAAGAAGAGCATACAGTGTGGTCCTGAATCTTCAGCAGCACTTTTTCCACTCTACAGACCTGTTTCTTTTGAAACTACTTGCTTTTACGGATGTAGCCTTTGGATGCCAGGAGCTCCTGAAATCCTTCAGTCAATTCAAGTGTAAACTCAAGTCCTCAGTATGTCTTCCTGGAGGCTTTCAGAGGCACCTACCCCATACTGGAGAGGGAAGTCATCACTCTATAAGAATTGGTTGCACTAGATCCCTACAGCAGAGGTGCAAGAGAAGTGCCTAGAGGAGCTGGGTCCCATTCAGGGGTGACCATACTTAACATTCAGTCAATACCTTGTGTCTTTACTAGCTTTATGGGCTGTTACTGGTCTATATGATAGGCATGTAAGGCTAGCTGAAACAGTGATGTGTAATAGTTGTAATTTTATTGTGGATAAACTCAGGAGCAGCAATTTGAAGTTATCGAGCAAGTTTAAAAGGGAGTTGATTGGATGGCTAGAAAGGCAGTGGACAGAACACTCTGAGCCTCAGTGCTATTCCTTACTCTGATGCTGATTATCTTAAATTAAATTTATTGATCCTCTGCTCTTAATGGACTTCAGCATTCTTGTAGCTCTTTGGAGGAAAGATGGTGTTTATCCAGCATGTAGGACAATGTTGTTCTTTGCTGAGAATCTGCTGGTGCTTTCTGTGATCTGTGATTTGATGTACTCTAAAGAGTATGAGATATTATTTTTAAAAATTAAGTGAAGGCTTCTCCGTTTCAATTGAGGCCACATCTCCATCACTCTTTCCAGTATGTCTTTTCTGGTAGGACTGTTGTTTTGCTTCCTTGTTCAGAGAGGAATTTTGAAGTCTCCATCCTAACATCCCCTACTAAAACAATTTCTGTAAGGTAAGAGTCCCTTCCTTAAACAGCAGAAATGTTCGGGTGATTTAGAAATCTCATTACATTTCCCCCCCAAGCCAATTTTCCTGCTCTCTTCACACCTTCCCATTAAGATGACCCTTCTGCTGTCTCATTATTTGTCATGTCTTGTCTTAATTCTTTTTTCTTTCTCCCTGTTCTTTCCCATCTTAAATGTGATTTTTCATCCCTACCTTTCTAATATCTTTTATATACCCTTACCCTTTCACCTTTTTCTGTCAGTCTTGTTTTACTTCTTTTATCCCAGTCTAACCCTACCTCTGTCCCTTTCCTTCTCCCTTCCCGGATTTCCACATTGTTTCTTTTCTTGCCTGTATCGCCCTTTGAGCATTATATGGCTGTAACAAATTCAAAGACAGAGAGCCCAACAGAGAAGAACCATAGAGTGTTTGGTTTGTTACAAAAATACCATTTATCTGCTTATACCACAGGGAAGTCATTCTTCTCTATCCTGTCAGACTGGCGACCAGCCCAGGAGTGTAAGCAATCATCGTGTGAGTTACCAGACTAGATGTGAACAACCTCAGAAATGTCACACCCAAGTTAGCCCAGAAATAGAGGAGGCTCTTTTTTGCTGTGACATTTTAAAACACTGAGAATTACATTTGTCAGACATCTGTAATTCTTCAGTGATCTCATGGGGCAGACCAGCGCTTGCAGGTAATGCACCCAAATCAGTGTTAGGTAGTCAACGTGACTGAATCGCAGGTTGTGCACTTAGGGTGCTCAGAAGCAGGCACTGAAGGCTTGAGAGGATGTAGTTAATCCCAGCTTAAGCATCTGTAGCTCTCCACCAGCATGAAAGGAGCTTGTCTACCTGCTGTAATCATAGGATCCATCTCCCCAGCTGTGGTTCCCTGGCAGCTGGATGTCAAGGCTATGCTATCTGTCTGGGATCTCTGGGTAGTCAGAGAAGAGGGATTGGCACCTCTGGGGCATGTTATTCCCTCTTCAGGTATACTCAGGGATTGGCTTGCAAAGGTGCTTCTCTTTCACTGCTGAGTACAGAGGAAGCCCGGATACCTGCCAGGCTGTGAGCTGGCTGAATGAATTCCCACGCCAAAAGACAGCTGCCTGAATTATTTTGTAGTCATGCTGGAAGTTGGTTTATTATTTCAGGGAAAAAGAAAAATAACATCAAATCAAAACCCTTCATTAAATGGTCGGCTGATAACTGCTTTATTGACATTGCAGCAGGTATGATGAAAGAAGTGTAGTCTAGACAAATGGTCAGTGCTGAATTTAGCCAGTGGATCCAGTGAGAAAATCTGTGTCATGCTGTTAAAATTAAATGTGTTTTACAGGACACTTCTGAGTTCTTGATAAGAAGTTGATATATTCAGACTTACACGAAGCATTGGCCATGAACGTACTCCATGTACTAATCTCATCTTGCATTTTTTATCTTGGCCTTTAGTTTTGCTTCAGGTAACAGAAGTTAATTACTCACATATGACCCACAGTAATTAGTGCAGTTTTGGATAAGTATAGATGAAGTATGACAGCTATGCACGCAAGGGTGAGCAGGTTTCAGTCGGAAACTTTCTGAGAAAAGATCACAGAAACTCGGCATTGCATAATCTGTACCTTACTTTTTTTTTAGGCAGGCTGATCTTGCTGACAGTTGTTTACCTAAGCAGTATGTGTTTGAGAATTTTTTTTTCATTTACTCAATGATCTTAAAGATCTTTTCCAACCTACATTTTCTTTGTATAGCCACTGAAACATTGACAGTAGTTTGGACAGAGGAGGAAAAACAATGTGGTATTTTAACAGGATGAACAGATTTGTTGGTTGGAAGGTACACTTCTTTTCATCCTAATGAAGAACGGAAACAGAAATATTATAGATGGTAACAGTTAAATTTAATTCTCTTGGAGTAACTCCTAGGTTTTTTAAGTATGTGACCATCTAGCTCCTCAATACTTGCCACCAGTGTCCTCAAAATGTAGTGTGCTGGTGTGGGCATGGAGTCCACTGGGGGGCGGACTTGAATTACATATTGTCTCTCTGGCTAGGAAAACTGCAAGTGAAACCTCTGATAGATAGAGCATTGCATAAATCACAAGTGCTGGTATTAAATTTCTCTTTCTAGTATCAGCGTCGTGTTGCTGTTTTGCCAGATCATCAGATAAAGCTATCAGGAGCTATCGGGTGTGATGGAGAGCCTTCGGGGCTTGCAGGCAATCTCACAGCTCAGGTTTATCAACTCTTTCGGCAAGCAGAAACTGTGAGAAATTGGCTCACTGGACTTGCACTGAGTTAGTTTCTGCTTCAGTGAACTCAAAGAAAATTACTAATGTGTGACTCCACAAAGGAGTAATCTTTAAAAATGGGAAAACCAGCAGCCATGAGTTGCATTCCCGGTTTGTGTTCATCTGTGTTGCACTTGGCACAGGCCCTGGTGCTGGCCCCAGGAATGGGGAGAGTGTAACTGCTGTTTCCAAGGGGTCTGCACCCGTTCAGCCCTGGTGGGACTCACCTTCTTCATTTTGCTGCTTTTACTTTGAAGGTGGAGAAGGAAGCAGTCATAATGCTATTTTATTATCTGTAGTGGCTACTTCAGGCCTTTTAGACAGTACTAAGTTGCCACTGACACTTCCGGTAGGACAGCTGAGTCCTACAGACTGAGTAAATACTTGTTCTTTCCACTGTGTGAACATCTAAATATCTGAAGTTGCTCATGGTTAAATCCAGTTCTAGCTCATCGTGGCTACCCCCTTACCATATGGAGAAGGCCAAAGAGTTTAAAATGTTGTGTGAATCATCCTGAAGAAGTCAACAAAGAAAGAAGATGCCTGCTTTGAGGTTATGTGGGACATAATTTTACAGTGTCTGAAATACAAGAGATTTGTTCCCTGACTCTCATCTCCACAGGATTTTCATTTACTGTAGTAGTAATCAGCATTCTGTATTTCTGTGCAACCTTATTTCAGTTGTTAGTTTAAAATTTCTGGTAGAATGTGACAGTGCGGCTTTCTGGGGCCAACAGCTGCAAAAGCCTGGGACTTTTCAGGTGGCATGAAGTGGGAATGGATTTAATCCATGGGTGTAGGCACCATATATCCACAGGCATGGCTTTGCTCCTGCCTCGGAGGAGTGGAGAAGGCCAAGGCCTGTAACCAGAGCACTTTTGTGGGACTCAGATACTGGGCTGCAACTGCTGCTCTTCATCCGTGAGCCCCAGTTGGCAGTGGGTCTGAATCACCCTTCTCAGTCTGCTGCTGCAGTAGAGGGGCTGCTCTGTCAGGCTCTTACAGAGCCAGGCTGAATATACCCCCCAAGCCAAGTGAATTTTTTAGTGTTTGGTGCTTTGTCCTTGATCAACGCCTATATCATTCCTGAGAGATGAGAGCAAATACCTTTGCCACAGACGTAATGAAGCCTATTTGTCAGTGTCAAGGGGTCTTCAGCAGTGTTACATGGAGACAGTAAACATCTCAGAAGTACAGATTTGTACCTGAGAGAATGACAGCATTCCCTCCCCAAGATGTTCCTTTGTAGCTGGGTTGAGACACCACCCTAGAAGAGAGAGGACTAGTGAGTACATGGGTGTTTTATTTAGTCTGTGCTTTTTCAAACATTGCATTCCTCTCACTCACTGTTGCTCCATATATTATTTTAATATGAAAGGGCCCCTGTCATTAGTCTTTGTTCACATTTTCCTTTGAGCGCTTTCAGAGTGGACTTAAAAAGTCAGAGGTACCAAAAAAGTTATTTTTGTTTTGTAAGTTTTAAAACTCCATTCATTACCTGTTGTTTTCTTAAGGTCTGTTTAATGCCTTTTGCTAACTATAAGTTCCACAGAGATATTTAGAGGTTTGTAATCCCTTCTTTAGACAAATATTGGGAAGAAGCAACATTTTTAAAATAATCTGTCTGGATTTTACTTGAACTGTGTAGATATTTGGTCTATAACACCTCTTTGTCACCTACTCGCCAGACTCACTCTTCAAAACCCCAGCTTTTCTTTCTCATGTTCTATGTTCTCCCTATCCTTGAGCTCTTCCTCCACCATGAAAATCTGTCAGGTGAAAAAACCTCCAACAGCAGGTTCATATGCTGTTTCAGAAACTGGGAATTTAAATAAACAAAGCAAATTACTTTGCTTTAAGTAAAATAGGAGGTTCTATTTGTATTGGGTGATGCTTTTATTTTTTAAGAAATGCTTTCTTTTAGTGTTTAAGATTTACTGCCAGTTTCAATAAACAGTAGAGCCTTCCAATGTGAAAACGAGTATATTTCACAGAAGTTTTCCTTTCTAGCTTTTCTGCTCTTTCTTCATGCAGTTTCTCTTCAGAAGATAAACAGATAATTTAATAAATGAAACCTGAGCCTATTCCCATTGCTGTGGCGGGGTTCACATTTCAGGACAGAAATACATTTAAAAGCAGATGTCTGCTGGTGCAGTATGTACCAGGGTGTAAGGGCGGGCTCACCAAAGCCACCACGGCCTAGAAAGGTGATGTGGAAATGGGAGCCTCTGCATGTAGTGAGATAGTTGTCTGAGTCCAGCTAGTTACAGGCAGGTGTCCATACCAGAAGGAGCTTGTACATCCAGTTCTCTTCTAATAGCTGCTCTGTGGAAAGTTAAATGATTTCATTTTTGGCACATTTTGCAAGCTCTGAATTCACCTTACACATGGGGAGTCATTCCTCTGCATTGTAGGTCTGATGCTGTGCCGATATGGAAGGGTGCCCATGTGGTTATTCCAAGGCACTTTGATGGGAAAGCAAGTCTAATTGCGTCTGTGATTACTTTCAGTCTCAAGGTTATGAAAAATATTTGCTACAGTGCCCCTTGACTTTGTAAATATGGGGTGCATATGTGTTTTGTCTGTGTGTGGCACGAGGGAATAATGATAATTTCATTATGCAGAATAAGATTTTCTCTAAGCCAACCATTTAGTACTTAATGCTCTACCTCCAAAGAACTGCAGTTCATCTGAGGTCTCTGGCGTGATTGTGGTCTACCATGTGCAGCCCTGAAGTGCCATGAAGGCAAGAAAGATGTCTTTACTCTCACTACTTCCAAAACACTTTCCCAGATATTGCACCCAGACCTGGAGGAATAAATGCACAGGACAGGGTTTCCAACTCTCGCAGCCCACTCAGTCCCCAGCAGAGGGAACAGCAATTTGTTACTGGTGGTAACATGTCTTTTGAGAAGTGTGTCTGAAGTTGCTTGTGCCCATCCTGTCCTTGTCAGGGCAACCTTTGACCAGAAACACAGTCTTAGAGAGTGCAGCATGCTCAAAACTGCAAGTAAGCTTCACAATAGCCTTTTAAAAAATGTTTTATTTGGGTTTTCTTATTTCCTGCTTTCTTTTTTTCACACATAAAAGGAAACAAGAGGTAGAACCTGAAAATTACTGTTTTCAGTCTTCACTTTTTTGCAAATAAGCAGTTAGAAACCTGGGTAAATTCTACAAAAACTTCTTGTTTCATGGGAAAGTAAAAAGATCTGATGACACCTGTCACCTGTGTAGGATAAGGAGGTTTTTTCTGCACTTCCATGTTTTCTCCACATAGGATATGAAATAGTATTTTGGTCACATTAATGAACTTTCCCCTTGTCTCTTGTCATGCATATTTTTGTCAGTTAATATTTTTCTTTAGTATGACATATATGTAATCTGATTTTTATTGGGATAAAAATTGGTATATCTTCTTTTGAAAAGTTTAATTCCATTTCCAGCTCACTTAAATGGGAGGTGAGTTTTTTAATGCTCTGTTTCTGTACACAGCTCGGCACACCAGTGCCCATTCTCTGCTTGAGCCTGACTTGTAGCACAGTGCAAACAACAAATAATCAGTTGCGCAAACTAAGTGAGACACAGCTCATCCTTGGAGCCTTTTTGTTGTTTTTTGTTTGGGGTTTTTTTATTATTTCTTTGGCAGGTTGTTTTGGTTTGGTTTGGGGTTTTTTTTCAAAAAACAAAAGAAAGGTTTGAGTTTTATACTGAGAAACACGAGTATTTCCCTTGATGAACGTGGTGGAGCAGTGCCTGGAGCATCCAGGAGGAGTGGCAGTACCAGTATCAAAGGCAGATGGGTAGGGAAGTGTGGCTTCTGTGGTGTCTCCCTTGCAGTTACAGACCACAGTGAAGGAAAGTTGCTTTATTTGGGGAAGGCCAGACTAAAACCCAAGCCTGCAGCATGCCAGTTAAGGAGAGTAAGTGTGCAGGTGCTGGCACCCTCCATACATTTGGCTGCTGATGGAAGTATGGATCTGTTACATCACCTTTCCCAAATACTTTAGTAAGTGAAGGCTGCTATAAGAAGCAAAACCTCAGTCTTTTACCACAGCAGTGAAAATTCAGTAGTCCCATATATTTGCTGTGGCTGTTGTGAAGAAGACAACTTCATGCCATCTTCCACCCCAGATATATCTATTACATATATATATATATATATATATATATATAGTGTATGTATATACATTTGACATACACTTAAAAACTTACATATATCCACCATGTCATACAGGAAACAAATTTCAGGAAGGTTACTAAAACGGTATTTTTCATTAACTGTTGGGATTTGGTCTGGCTTCTGGATTCAGGTGCACAGGAAGAGGCCTTTTACATTTCCAAATGTTTTACTTTTTCTGCTTTTACAGGAGGTAAAATGTATCATTCTGCATCAGCAGTGCCCTTGGCAATGTATGTAACTAATCCTTGTCCCAGAGCATTAATTCATTCATATGTCACACAGTACTTGGTAGGGCCCATTGTTGGACAATGTCTCTGCAGAAGCCCCAAAAAGAGAAAATGTGGAATTTTCTTGGATTCCCCCTCTTTCTTTCTTTTCTGTGCATGTGGTTACAGAACAGGCCAGAGACTGATATAATAGATTTCCCTTCTTAAATTACAGAGAATTGAATTTTGTGACTTTAGTCCCAAAGGCTTTTTGCTGGAATTTGTATTTAAATAGTGTCAGACTGGGGCAGCTGTATACCTAGAGAGGCATGTGGGACAACAGCAGTAGAAGGAAAGAAGGAGAGTTGCTGAACTGGTACTGGTCTTGCAGAGGGAATGAGAAAAAGGGCCAGGATGGCAAACAGGACCCAAGCTCATCAGTGCAGTGAAATGAAAAGGTATTTGTGTGTTTTGGTGTGAGAAAAGGACTCCCATCTGAATTATCACAGGTGGAATTTGTAAATAATGAGTTCAAGGGCTGCTGAAGTGTACTGAAGTTCTGTCTCTTCTTCTAGAGTGGAGGTTGTCACTGTATATTTGAACTGAAGAAATTGTTTTGTTCCCAGTTTCCACATGAAGAAACCATGTCCCTGTGCTTTGCCTAAGTCAGAGAACAAGAAATAAAAAACCTGAACTTCAAGACATGTCCCAGGCAGTACAGTATGTTCCTGTTCTGCTCGTAGAAATTGTTTTGCCAGACTTGCTCAACTGATACAAAACTAATCTCTTCCCGGAAAGATATTTTATTTGCATATTTTGACAATACTGAAACATAAAAGTCAAGTTGCCTATGTTCACCAAAGGGATAGAGTGAATTAGTAACTGCATAAAGTAAATACTTGGATTTTTGCATCAAAAAGATTGAAAATATTTCAAACTTTAAAAAGGTTGAAGCTAGGATCTAGAACTTTCATTACAGAAGGTAAGGTGTTCCTAATGTGTAAGTCATAGCTTTGCTGTTCACTCTTCACAGTTTTGGGAAGGCTGATGCTTGCTGGTTTGGTTTTCTACCTGCAGAATGGCCTTGGTATTTGTTACACAGTACTACTGTGAAGAGAGACTTTTATGAGGGATTACTTTTCCAAAAAGCTTTATAAGGCACTTTGAAGTTGTAAAGTGCTTGATAAGTGCTCTATTTTTACATTAAAAAGTTATACTAATAAAAATATCACATAAAATGTAAGAATTGTCAGTTTTCCCTTTCCCCCGTGTCTGAAAGCTAAGCTCCCCTCTTCCTCTGGGAGTGCCTGAGGATGTTGATTATCAGATAGTGGTTTTGCTGTTAAAAGATTCTTTTCTGCCTGAAATGTCTTATTTTTAGTAGAAATGCGAAATCTAATTAGCCATTATTTGTGGTTTTCCATGTATGATTTCTTCTCCTAGCGTCCTGTCAGTATGGGTGCAGTAGGACTGTCCCATATGCTTCAGAACAATTCTGGTGTTTACATGGAAGCTGAAAACAGCTGACATAAATACTACACATTACATTTATTGCATAACATCCGGTAGCAGAAACCAAACCAGGAATCACCAGGAGATGTCCTCAACCCTGCAAAACTGCAGATCTGTTTGCTTTGACTACAAAATGTAGCATATCAGACATAGGGAGAGGCACGCTTGCTGGCTTGTCTATTTTCTTCCAATTTGTTTCGGGCTAAATCCTTGTGACCTCATTCAGTTTTTAGGTGGGGAATACTTCTCCAAGAGTAGTGACAGTAGAACCTTGGGGCATAAAGATGTCTTTATGCACAGAACTGTGCATGTTCCACCTATTAAATTGTGCCAATTTGACTAAAACCCATTGTATTTTGTGAGTGGGATGGGGGGGTGTCATCTTCTCCATGCCCCATCCTCTCTGGAATTACTACACAAACCTATACATCAGGTTTTGTTTCCATGTGCTTTCTAACTTTGTCTTTCACAGGGGGATGAAAGCTTAAACATAGAAAAAAATCTGACTAGATAGCTAAACCTTTATCCCTGAACAGTCCCAGAAACAGATAGCGTTGTAATGCCAGTTATGTTTATTTCCTCATTATCTCTTATTTGGAATAAAAGTGTTACCAGCATTTCAAAATGCTGCATACCATTGCAGGAAGGAGCTGCAGAGAAGAGACATAATGACTCAAGAGTCAGGGTGACAATACCGTATGCAGAAAAAATGGATAGATAGGGATGTCTGAAGAGGACATAAATAAGAAGGGACATGGCACTCATCTGTAATACCAGAAAGAGAGGGGAATTTATGCCAGAAGAAGAGAACTGTTTACAGCTTGAGCACTGGGATATTTTGTGTCCTGGTAGTAGACAGTGTTACCTCATGGGTGCCAAGAGCCTGCTAAACTGCTGGGTAAATGAAACTTAAATAATACACAAATGAAAGGAACTGCAAGTGCGCAGGAAGTACATGGGGCATCTGCAGTTGTAGTAAATAAGGTTCCTTGCCTAAGGAATGAATATAAGCCCAGCTCTGTTTCCTGGAGTTCCAGAACAGTTTCCCTGCTGGCAGAATAACCCATAACTATTTACATGGTGGTTTTGTGGTGTCTGTCTTTGAAACATCTGCCATCAAATACTGTGATACCAACTAGTTGATGGGCAGAGGATAACTTCTGAAGAACATCCCACATGGGAAATTATGCATGGCACAGAACAGACCCTGGTCCCTTCATCTGTTACATGGCATGTCTTGTGCTGGTACACAGAGCTTTTTTAATAAGGAATATGGGAATGTCATTGGGTTATAAAGTAAAAGTTCAAGAGATTTACTTCCCTGGGTGAATGATCTTCCAGATGTCAGGGTACTTGAATAAAGATATGGGAAGACAGATGTTGGGCTGTGTGAAGGGTGGAAAATTTTGAAATGGCTGAACAGTGATCATTATTCAGCATTATTGATTCAATATTTGAAGGGATTTGGAGGATTTAATGAGCAGCAGTTGTAACCATGTTCTTAAGTGCGTATGTGAGAGGAGTCGTGGTAGGTTAGGAAAAATAATATGGTAAAAGTAATTAAACTAATTTGGATTGAGGCATCTGGACTACAAAAGGCATGGGTTTGGAGGGCTGTTAGAAATGGATATTGTGTTAATAGAAGATTGAAAAATTACTATTCCCATTTGGAGCATTGGCTCATTCCTTCAAAAATTCATAATTAACACCCCCAAATAATAGAAAATACTCCTTTTCTACAGAGAGCTGTCTAGAAATACTTTTCCATGCTCCAGGGTCCCACTTGTTCTATGTAAATGGCTGTTGTGGTATACTGTTCACTATCCATATATTGCAGGACAAAGCTGAAGAATAGTATCGGAATTTCTCTGTGTTTTGGGATATTTTTGTCAGGTTTCAGGACAAAACAATAGAGCTCTCAAAGGCTGAAATAGAGGGTCAGCAAGTGTTCACAGCTGCAGGCATCTGAATTTTTAAATTGATAGATTCTTTAAAGCTTTACTGAATCAGAATATTCAACTAAACAGGATTTTGTCTTCTCTGGTTTTTCTTTTCTCCTCCTCCTAATTGCCACATATTTTTAGTCTCTTTCTGCAGCTCTCCTTGCTTCCAATTTCCCAAAACTATCTACTGTTTTGACTTCTTCATTTCTGTGTTTCCACCACCCCAAGCAAAACCCACACAGCCTGCATTTGCTCCTTAGAGCTGAACGAGAATTTGAGTGTCTGGGTACGTGAGGAGTCAAAATGTGCCCACACTTCAAGCCAAAGAGTTTCTTAAACGCTTAAACTCAAGTGCTCACACAGAGACAGAAGTGTCTGAGTCAGAATGGTTGAGTGTTTGACTTCAACTCCACTGCAATCCAGTCTTGAAATGTAGATAGATAGATAGATAGGTAGAGATATATATGCACTGCGGTTAAGTTCTTCCAGTTAACAGACTCGTTTTGTTTCCTCCTCCTTGCCCTGCTGAGGCCCAGCTCCTCTCTGTTGGTTGCGCTGAGGATTTCAGCCATGAGTGCTCAAGCTCATCAGGCTCTGGTGTGTGATACCTGACACCAGCTTCTCAGCTTGTAGCAATGGTCTCAGCTTGGTCCTTTCTCCATCATTTGAATTCCTGGGTCTTCTGGTTTTGACAAACTCAGTGGTTAGTCTTCATGTCTGGGATGACACCAAATAAAATGTTAAGGGTTAGTATGTGAAGGACATTTTTTTTCTAGCACTTGAGCATGCACAGATAATGTAGCTGTTCAAGAGAAAAGTAGTAGTACTATTCTTTCCCTAAAAATTACATTTTCATAAAATGTTGATTAACCTTAATGAACAATCATATCTTTCACAGTTGTCTTTACAGTGGCCTTTTTAAGGTACATATGAGTGAATGTCTTCAGAGTAAGGCTACTTTGGCTGTTTTTTTCCTTCTTACACTAAACATGTGTATTTAATTGAAAAAAATAAAAGATCCTCTTAGGTTGAGCTTGTAAGAGTGATTCTCCTTCAGTGGAGTAAATACCTTGAAAGGAATGTGGTCAGTCTTGTCTCTTTCACATAGCTCCAAAAGGGCTGGGTAGGCAGGACTCACTGAGGAAGGACGCTGGAAGCAACACGTGGGAACTCCAGCTGAGTGATCTGCACTCACATCCTTCCATCAGCTGACTTTCATTTCTTACCTGAAGCAATAAAGTTTTAATGGATGAACAAACTGTTTCTGGTATTTCTCATGCAAACCATCCGTTTCTGCATTGGGTTCTGTTTTCTACCGAGGGAAGGAAGATCTGGAATTCTGTGTACCAAGGGGAAGGATTTCCTATCTTTAATATTATTATTAGTAATCTGGACAAGGGGGTCAAGTGCACCCTCAGTAAGTTTGCAGATGACACCTAGTTGGGGAGTGTTGATCTGCTGGAGGGTAGGAAGGCTCTGCAAATGGATCTGGACAGGCTGGATCCATGGGCCTGTGGTATGAGAGTCAACAAGACCGAGTGCTGAGTCCTGCACTTCAGTCACAACAAGCCCATGCAGTGCTACAGGCTGGGGGAAGAGAGGCTGGAAAGCTGCCCAGCAGAAGAGGATCTAGGGATGCTGGTTGACAGCTGCTGAACATGATCCATCAGTGTGCCCAAGTGGCCGAGAAGGCCAATGACATCCTGGCCTGTATTAGCAATAGTGCGGCCAGCAGAACCAGGGCAAGGATTGTCCCCCTGTACTCAGCACCGGCGAGGCCACATCTTGAATCCTGTGTTGAATTTTGTCCTTCTCACTAAAAAAAGGCCATTGAGCTGCTGGAGTATGTCCAGAGAAGGGCAACGGAACTGGTGAAGGGTGTGGAGCACAAGTCTTACCAGAAATGGCTGAGGGAAGTGGGGTTCTTCAGCCTGGAGAAGGAGAGGGTCAGGGGAACCATTTTGCTTTCTACAAATACCTGAAAGGAAGTTGTTGCAAGGTGGGGGTTGGTCTCTTCTCCCAGGTAATAAGCGATAGGACAGAAGAAAATGGCCTCTAGTTATACCAAGGTTGTACCAAGATAGGTTTAGACTGGATATTAGGAAAAAAGTTCTTCACCCTGGTTGTCCAGTGAAGTAGTTGAGTCTCCGTCCCTGAAGATGTTTAAAATCTCAGATGGTTTTAAGAATCCAGAGATTAAGAAATATCTGTGGTGTGAAAGTGTCTGTGATCAATTAAGCCAACCAAGGTAGTATATGGTGAACAAGAGAGTTTTAAAGTGTGTTGAGGGATGGGCAGGACAAGCGCTGCACTTGGAAAACATAATTATGGTGTGACGAGAGCGTTGGAATCAACCTGCCAAGTTGGATGGGGGTACTGCTATATTTGTACAGTGCCCTGCACCAACTATTTGTGGCAAGAATATCTATGTAAGACAGTTTGGTGGCGAATTTGAGCACATTTTGTAGCACCGTGTCATTGGCAGGAGTGTGCCTCCCACCATCTGCCATCTAGCTTGTGCCTGCCTGTCCAGCTCACAGCAGCTGCTGGATTCGAGGTGCCCAACGCTGTGGCCACCCAGTGGCAATGAGCACTGTTTGGTGCTCTGTGCTTGGTTGGGGAGTATGAAATTATCTAGGCTGAGTTGCTGCTGGTGCAACTGTTGTGGTCAGAGCCCTGATTGCTGGGTTCTCCTCGCAGCAACTGTTTCCCACCCCCATCTGACATCAAAACTGCAGCACAGCCCAGATGGTGCACAGAAGGTACCAACCCAAGGAGCTCAAATGTTGCTGACAACCTCGCTGACATGTCATGCTGATGTCTGTACAGCACTCGGTTTCCTTACAGAGGCCATTTCACCTGGATTTTTCAGGGCTGTTTGAACTTTGTGATGATACTCTTACTTGGAAATTTTCTTTTGAAACTGAGGGCTCTCTGCAAAGCATTTATTGACTTTTGAAGAGACACAGGGAGGGAGGTTCTGCCTACGACAAAGCAGGTGTTGCGTCACTGGTTCATGTAATTGAAGTAATTTCTTGCAAGCTGCTCATGATTCATAAGAGATAATAAATAACTGAAGAATGATTGTGCCTGGCAAAGGAAACAGTTGTTGCAGAGATGCTGTTTCATTGTCCAGGTTGTGATTAGCCGGTTTCAGAAGGGGAAGTAAAATTTTAGACGCACAAAAGGAAGATAAATACGGACCTCACACAGTTTCCTTTCCTCAGTTTTGGTTTATGCTGAACTGTGGGATCAAGGTAACTGCCAAGAGCATTTCTACAGACACTGAGAGTAGGTAATAGAAGTCACAGAAAGTATAGCCTAGAAGCATGGCAAAAGTGGGATTTTATAACAGTTTGCTTTATGAAAGCACAGAATCCAGTTTGGCTCTATTAACCTTGTCCTCTGACATAATACAACATCATTCTTACCCTTAAATATAAAGCAAGATGGTAGGATTTTCCAAAAATCTGCATTAGTCCAAGTCTGAGCTCACTGAAGTAAATGGGTATTTATGAACAGTGTTGTGCAAGTCCCATAGCTGAGTACATTTAAAAATTGTACACCATTCCTAGTAGCATCTTATGCAAAATTAATTTTACTGAAGTAAGTGCAGCAAGTAAAGAGGAGGTTTTGCAGATTGAGTTTTTATGTTTCATTGTGAAATTGTAGTTGATTTTTACCAGCTTACTAAGAAATGTCCCGGAGTGCTGTTTACACAAATAATCAGAAACCTTCATAAGCATTGTAGAATAGTGGAAAGTCTGTGTCAGCCTGTGGTAAATTGTGGAAATATCAGGTAATCTGGTCATTTGGGGAGAAAGTGTAGCCTGACAAGATGGGGGTTGCAAACCCATATGGTAATCATGAGAATAATTACACAGCCCTTTGTCCTGATGTTAATCCTCGCATCACTCCTGCAAGGTAGGATCTATATTATTGCTTTAATCCTGTTGATTTTCTTAATCGTGTGAATGCCAGAGGAATGATAAATCTCAAGGCCTTTTTCCTTATATTCAGCAGATCCAGTACCTCATAATTGTGTAATTTGGCCTAAAGCAACCCCTAGGCAGTGCATATTCATGGGAAGCGTGCAGAGGGGATTGTGGGGATTAATAGCAACAAGGGGAAAGTCACAACCTGTTTTTCCCCTCCCCTCTTTCTTTTGTTTCTCCCAGGAGAAAAACCCTACAAATGTACCTGGGAAGGCTGCACCTGGAAGTTTGCTCGATCCGACGAACTGACGAGGCATTACCGCAAGCACACGGGAGTGAAGCCATTCAAGTGTGCAGACTGTGACCGCAGCTTCTCCCGCTCGGATCACTTGGCGCTCCACCGCCGCAGGCACATGCTGGTTTGAGACACGCTACCTGTTCCAGCCGAGTTTAAGAGCTGGGTCTCTTAACTACCCGCAGTGAATTCAGCAGGGCTGAATCCCCCTCTACAGTGTTAACAGACAGGGCTTTCCCTGATGTCTGTAACAAGAAATAAAAACAGAAATCAAAAAAAAGCAGGAAAAGAAGTGCCACTCTTCTCCTCGCCATCTGAAGTTAACCCTGTCTGCCCCTCAGCATGGCTACCCCCTGAAAGTGTCATCACAATCACCTGGGAAATAGCAGCCGAAATGCTACAGGAATGGGCATTATTTTACATGCTGCATCCTTTGACAAGAAATGTTTATAGCTTGTATGTTTTCTCAGCTGCCAGACATTTTGTTCCTGAAAAATCACTGCTGATTGGAGGATAGATACCACGAACCGATGATGATGATGATGACGATGATGATGATGAGGATGATGATGAGAGCAAGACCACTAGATCTGTATTATGCCATCTTTTCCCCTTGTTTTCAGTACCATCTGGCTGATGTCAGCACTGCACCGGAGCTGTGCTACAGACAAGCTGCGTGTGAGTAGGCAAGAAGATACTGCTGGAGAGGTCCCGCTGCCAGAGCTGGAGGGTTGCTTGATCAGACTTTTGCAATAATGGTGGTGGCATTTTAATATCATACCACAATTTGTCATTATGCCCTAGAGGACACCAGCCATTTAACCTTTTTCTTTTATCTTTTTTTTTTCCTTCTTTTCTTTCATTGTTGTTGTTGTTGTTGAAGTCTGTAAAATAAGCAAAGAGCAGCATCATCTCTGCTGGAGTACCATATTAAGTATCTGTATTTTACCATGGACTTATTAGAGCCATTTTCTGATTTGTATAGAAAGAGCCTACCTAAAAACTACTACCCTATTTTCAATGTGCAGTTTTCTTTCATGCAGGTATCCTCTTTCCCACAACCATTATTTGAACACAAGGAAATAGTCAGATCTTTTACTTGCTGGTATCAAGGTTGGTGGTATAGCCATTCATGAAATGGAATTGAATGTATCATCAAAACAAAACAGAGAAGAAACGGCTGCATCTCTTGCAGAGAAAAAGCAATAATGAATAAAATGGCTCTTGAGACAATAATTTACTCCACACCAACAGAAGTGGGGGTATGCAGAAGCAGCATGTAAGATTTAAGCATTTAAGTTAATCTTTTTGATGGTTTCACTGACCTGCTAGGTACCACAATTAAGTACTTTTATTTCCTTTAACATTAATACTTGTGTCTGGAAAGCAGGAAAGATAAAGGAAAGAGCTGATTGTTGAGGAGGTAGGGGATGAACTGTGGGTAGGACAGAGAAATATTTCTGCAGTGGTGCTCTGCAAGACATTAGATTTCTCCCTGGGAGTTAGGGAATAACAAGATTTTGCCAGCTGTCTAGTATGATATAAATGGCCCTTTATATGGGTACCAGTGGCTGCCTCTGCTGGGATTTTCAATCCAAGCCTTTTCAGATTAAATAAAAGGAAATTCTTGATCATTCCCATACAGCCCTATAATTGCAAACCAATTTGTATTAATTGAATTATGTAGGAAAGAGAGAAACTCTTAGTCATCAGTTATTCATGCAAACAGAATAGTGTTTTTCTGTTTTCTTTCCTCACGAGGATCTGCCTATTCAGCTAAATTCGACAAAGGGGAGGCTTGGCAATATTTTTTAAGTGTTGAGATTTTCATAGCTTAGAGATGAAGGATGTAAACGAAAAGGTCTTTTGCAATGCATTTAATTATGAATATTTGGTTCCAGGAATTGCACAGATTAAACTTGTGATGCCACTTGTTCGTTTTTAAATGTTTGACCATCTCAGTTAGTATCAGATTCCTGAAGTAAACTTAGTAATGTTGGGGGGATTCTGAAATCACGGTAATCTTTAAGAAAAAATGATGCAGAGTACCCATACAGATACAAAAGCAATTGCAGTTAATTGAGGATTAATATGACTGGGATAATACTTTATAACAGCATTCACCAACCCCAGAGTTTGATTGTTTTAAATATCCTTAATATTCCCCAGAATGGATAGTTTATCAGCTTTCTGAAAGAACTTACTAGTGTTAAAGCTCAGGCTTCCCACTGAGGAGTGGTCAGCAGAGAAACTCAACACAAATTATTCACAGTCATTCTGGGACAAATGCCTCTATCAGTTCCCACTGACCATGTCAGTGAGCTACTTCCACCAAATTCGACAACATTCTAGAATCCATCTCCCAATCAGGGACAGGTCAGGGCTTCTGGCTAGACCATGAGGCATTGCAGGGCAGCAGAACTGTGTCTTTACCAGCAGCATTACTGCTGTTGATTTAAAAAACTGGTTGTCAAAGTATTGTGTGTGAGGTGCTTCATGGATTATGTCTGAGGTCTGTTTTTTGTGTACTTCCATATCATGCCCTTAAATGCATCTGTCATTGTTGGCATTTAGGGAAAGAAGTCAGGTCAGGTAGAACTCCATTGATAAAATTTTTTTCCTGACCAAGAATATTTTACCAACTAATTATTTGAATAGCAGTAATTCCGTTGAAGAACCAATGGCATACAGAATTCCTTTTGGGATCTGTGATTTTTTTCTCTTATAGAAAATTAAGTTTATTTGAGCAGAAGCTCTTAATGGACATTCTGTTAGCATACAGGAGGACGTGATGTTACTCTCGAAGGCAGGGTGGAACTGGGAGAGATCAGTGTTCCTCTTCAGGCTTCCCCTGTAGTCAATGAAGACAGAAAAAGTACAAGAGAAATGGAGAAGAGGCCTTAAATTTTACCATTCAGCTTTGAAATGCCCTGTGGAGGAACATAGGTATGACAGACTCTGGAGAGGCTAGTCTCCAAGGCTGAGGTTGGTTTGTGTGAATTCCTGGTTTTTCAGCTGGTTGCCTGTTACTTTATGCATTGGAAACACTGCAACAGAAAGGGGGTCTGGTTTTATTCAAAAAAACCCCAAAGGGATAGAGGGTTAAAGCAGCACTCATGCCAAGGGACACAGGCATGGAGTGTGGCAATGGTAGGAGAATGAAGCCGAAAGGTAAAGGAGCGTGTGCTACATTTTTTCACAGGCAGGAAGTACATCCTCAACCTTTCCAGCACATGTGCAAGGGCTCCTCATGCTGCTGTTACCTGTAGACTTGCACAACCAGCAGTAGTCCACCACTGGGTTTCAAGTACCCAGTATGGTTCTTGACGAGGTTCTCATTCATACCAGCACCTGCAGGCTTTGATCCCAGTTACTCCATGAGGTCATTTTCTGGTTTTTGTCCTCTTCAGAAGTATTTTAAGAGAAGTTACTTGGTGGGATGGGGGTTTTTGAATGTGGAGCTGATTTTCCCCAGATCCTCAGTGTGTCCTTGCCTTCCCTGGCTGTGATTCAGACCTGCCAAATTTCTGTGCTTGTGCAAAGACCACGGGCAATTGCTCCAGGGTAGTTTCCTCAAAAATCCTGGTACCCCACCACAGGTCTGTGACATTTCCTGGCTGTGGTGAAGGCTTACATCATGTGTAGCATGTGGCAGTACCATATCTCATCCTGACACGATGCAGTAGGTCCATCTTAACTGAGCAGTGGGGAGACACAAACAGTCTTTCAGAAAGACAGAGATTCAGGCCACCATGCTGTGACATTGTCCATTACAGCTTGCAAGGAAATTATGCCATGAAGTGTCAGATTTCATATGTTTTCAAAAGTTCTAAGTGGATTTGTCAGGAAATCTCAGTAGCCAGCATTTTAGGAAAATGTAATGAGCAAACAGCTCTGATACAGAACTTTTAAAATTTTTAATTGTCATTATTTTTTCAGCACCCCTTATATTCAGCACTGTTAAATTGGCTCATTGCAACAGCAGTTTTTACTTGGGGATGAAGATGCAGTATTCCTTATTCTCTCTCATGCTTACATAATTAATTAAATAGATTTAGACTGACTTGTATATGTGATTATTTGCTGGAATAATGTATAACAAAATTAACAGTGTTGAAAATTACATCAGTGATGTTGATGTTTGGCTAAACCTGCAGTGCAGAGCATGGACAAATAGCTGGACAGCCTTTCTCCCCTTTAATAATGGGAATAACAGTGATCATCAGTCTCGTTTTCCATTAGCCACACTGAAAATGTATTCTAGTTGCCATTTATAAATTTATCTTCTGATAATAAATGCTGTTTAATGTAAGAAAATCTCTTTCTCCTTTATTGAAGGTGGGTACCTCAAAATCAGAGTAAGTATGACTAATAATATCCCACTTACTTTTAGTTTGAATTTGGGTTTGGAAAGATCATTTTATGAAACTGCATTTTCCACAGCAGACGAGTCTTAAGATCGTTCAGTAAATCCATGCTACTCCCCCATGCTCATCCTTTACGCTCATGTATATAAACCCCAGCACTTCCCAAGCCCCAGCAGTGTCTCTACCCATGTTCAGGTAATAAACAAGTTTATTTAAAATGAAAATTTAGGAAAAAAAAACCAGAAAAGGAAGAATTTTAAATAAATACTGTTATAGAAAATACCACCTTAAGAAACCAGCTCATGTTATTGTGTTATGCCTTTGCCTGTGATACATGACTGGAGAAGTGCACAAAGAAATTGTTGTATTTTCACAGTTTTGCTATAGCGTAGCAGTTGCTGTGTAATGTAGGCTTATGAAGTCATGCCCATTGGAACCTTGAAAAGGCTTCAATTCCCCACAATAAACCAGTTTTTGGCATAAAAATGTAACTAAGGATACTGCATCTTTAGAAATCAAAGTAACTTGAAAATATTTTACTATACTTGTAACAGTTAAAATATCATGTAATAGATGTGATAATGGAAAAGTAGTTTCAAACTCACAGTTTTACGTGGGGTGTTAAATAGGTTAAATGAAGTACATTTTTAAACAATCCTTACCTTCATTTTTTGTCAGGAAGCCTGTTAAGATAATGCCTTGCAGAGCTGAAACACAAAACACAAGAAGTAAATTGTTCTGTTTTATCAGAGCGTGTTTTCTCTGCAAAATGGAGTGGCCACTTCTTTGCTGTTTTGCAGATGATGTGTGATATAGCAAAGTTATACTGAGGAGTCCTTCAGTGTCAAGTAAGTCAACGCTCAATGTCTTTGACTGAATAAAGGAAGAAAACACTTAAAATGAAAACCATATGAAAGGTTTGGCGTTTTGTGATTTTTTTTTTTCCTTCTGGCATTTAACAATGAACTGCAGATACAGGAATGGCAAACACTCATATGATTTTATTTCTTCTTGTATTTCCCTGACTACAGTACATCTTGATTAAAGGTTGCAGAGCTGAAATAGGCAGCTGCTTTTTGCTGATTCCAGGGGAGTTTAGTCTTCTAGATGCAGTAACATGTCAAGAATATGCATTGTAGCAGGACAGTTCTGACATTTAAAATACACAAACACTTCAGTGAGATAGGCTAAAATCTTTTTCAAAGGTGAAACAGAAACTGAAAGTGCCTGTAATTAGAACTGATGGGATGTTCCTATACTTTTACACAGCAATAACTTAATGGGATTCTGTTAACAATAAGGTGAAAATGAAATTTTACTTGGAGAACAATAATGCAGCACAGAAACAAACACAAAAGTGCCATTTGTATGTTCACATGTTGAGATACTGTGTTAGAGGTTTTAGTTATTTTCTCAGATAACATCTGTCATATATTTGTAAAAAGAAAATAAATCTTAGTTTACAAATGACTTGTAGCTGTACCGATTCTCAGTAGGTGCGATTGGAGGTTGTTGTCAAAGCAGTGTTTTAGTGGATTTCTTCCTAATTTATGTTGGATATGCCTGTGTATCCAGGGTATTCTCTAGTGAAGTAATCCAAAAACCAGCAATAAGCCCAATGGAGCTTTTTTAGGGAATATGATAGAACAGGGATTCTCTCGAAAAATCCTCTGCTTTGAACTCTGGAAACACAAGAGTTCACCTTATGTCTCCCTTCTCTTCATCATGTAATGCTCATAGTATTTAATACCATCTTGGTTGACTTCATGAGTGGACAAAATATATCACTTCTCTTTCTTTTGGGGACAAATGAGTGAAAAATTGGGGACTGTCAGTCTAGAGACTATTTGAATAGCAAACAAGAAGTCAGTATTCCTAAAATGAAGTATGGAGATTTTTATATTGAGTGGCCTAAACATTTGCATCAGTAGACTAATTGATCTTACCAGAAAATGGCCAGCTCTGACTCTTGCACTCTTTATTTTTTCTCAATTTTTTTTGGTAAATATTAACTACTGCTAATGGATTCCTAAAATAGCAGTGTAATGCCAGCCCTCATGCTTCTTCTATTTTTAAAAATTAATTTATTGGAAATCAAAATGTAACTGGTTGTCCTAATGCCTTTGCCAAGGAACATTGCTTTCCATCCTTTGAATCTGTACCTGTCATTTATCCAGGCAAAATTTTGTATTTCAAAAATTCTGCATTTTGTCTATACTTCTGCTACCATTAGTGGGTTGCTGCTGAAGTCTCACTGAGGCTCATACACAGATGAAAGTGCAGGTGCAAAAACAAAATCTCCCCCAAAAAAGCGGAGGTGGGACGCACATGTGGAAATTAGATATTCATGCAGATGAGTTAATTATGTGACAAGGCTGCTTGTTCAGTAACAAATTTAAATGTTAACCACTGGCAGAAATAATCCCATCAGAACATACATACAGTTAATCTGTTGTCCTGAGTTTAGCTCCAGATATTAAGCACATAAAAGAATACAACTCATGCTGGGGATTTTGGGAAAGCACCAGGGAATGTGTTACCAGAAGGACAAAGGAACCATTTGTTTCTTAGCCAGTACCTGAGCCGTTCTTGGAGAGGAACATTTGGTTCTTTGGTCTGGAGCAACAACACTACGAGGGGGCGCCCTTAGAAATCTGCCATGTTGGAAGGTTTGGCTGATTCCAGCCCTGCGTGTTTTAGTTCTTCTGTAGGAAAAGGCACCTTGTCTTCACCATCCCAAAATGAGCCAGTTTTTTTACCTTCATTCTGAAAAGCAAGTTCTGAGTTAGGGTTCTTTTTTATTTTTTTTTTTTTAATTTTTTTTTTTGGGGGGGGGAGGGGTTAGTCTGTTTTGTTTTGACTTTTTTGGGTTTTTTTGTTTTATTTGTTTGGGTTTTTTGCTTTGCCAGCGTTATTCTATAGCAGCTCATTCTCACTGACTTTAAATTATGAAATAAAATTATTTGCCCTTGTAGTAATTTTTACATTATTCAACACAGAGTTCTTCAATCCTCCAGGGAAGCAAAGCTGGGCATGTGAATTTTAGCTATTACAAAAATAAGAATAAAAAAAATTAATTGAATGAATGGCCTGCAACATCTTTCCCAATTCAGAGTCAGAAGTTTCAGTGAGCCAAGGTGCTCTCAGTTACAAAAGAAGAGGTGGTTCACACATTGACTTGCTCTGTGCTGTGACCTCAGCATTTAAAAAACAATAATTCAGTGTCTGGCATGGTGATGGATTTGATGGATTGTCTTAAGCATGAACCATGAAATACATAAATAGGTTCAGATACCGCTTTTCTCCCTCTCCCTTTCTAGGCCTTTCTAGATGTAAAAGAGCTTTGGAAAGACAACTTGAGCCAAATCTTCATGGCTGAACTAATACTTTTCACAATTCAGAGTTCATGTTGTCATTTCTGGTTTCAGATTTTTTCACTGCTGCATTTCCATCTAAACCTGCATGGTTTCTTTCCTGATTGTCCTATACATGGCTTCCTTGGTAATGTAAGTTCTTCACTGAACACCTACACAATATTCTCTCTTGACCTTCTGTCTGTTCTTACAAAGTTGTGTTTCCCATTTGCACATTTGTAGAATATACACAGAGATAGTAATGAATTACTTAAGTTTCATGCACCATCAGTCTTAAGACCTTCAACCCCACACACAGACACATGCATGCATACACATCAAGGGAAAGAGAGATTTGGACGCTGCTGTCAACATGTGGGGTCAAAAATACCATTAAATCAGAAAGTTCTTTCAGCTGTGTTTAGTAAGAAACAACAATACTGAAAAATACCATTCTTGGCCAAGTTACTTATGGAAGAAGCAAATTCCCCTATGGTGTTATTTGAATGAAAACCTAAGGATGGGATTGTATTTGGCCCCAAATTGTTCCTTCTAATCAGGTCATTACTGTTGTATGTACCAATGAGTGTTAATTTGATCCTCCTGTGTAAAAATACAAAAACATCCCGTAGGTTACCAAGCGATTCATTTGAGACTGAAGCTTCACAGCAATGGAATTAGTATGTACAGCACCTCAATCTTTTTCCTAGATAAGATGCAAAAGGGAGGGCCATTATCAGTAACCCCATAGAGATAGTAGTGTCAATAGAGCTCCTACATTTAAAAGGAATAAAAATACCAGTGCTAGCAGGCAAACATATTAGTTTTTTAGTCTTTCTTTTGCCTTCTTTTCAGAAGCTTTTAAATACAAAAATTGCTTTTCTTCAAAAATTAAACTTCTGAAGATCTAATTTCCCAATAGTTTCCTCTGCATTTATATACTATGTAGTGTTTAGGCAATGCCTATGTTATAAGTTTATTAATATTATGTAAGTGTTGTTCTTGTATTTATGTATAGTGTATGTATTGTAAATATACTCAGAGCTTTTTTTCCTCTTACTGTAAAAAGGTGATTTTTGCCCTATGATAATGTAAAGGGAGTCCCCTAATGAAATTCTGTCAGAGGATGATTATTCCACTCTATTCTCAAAGATTTAAATGAACAAGTGTTATCGTTTTAAATGGTGTCTCAGACATATTTTGTTGGTGCATTGCTTTTCTGTATTCAACTTTCCTATGAATTGAGCTGTGAATTGAAATAGAGTTTAAACCTTTAAATGTATGCATTTGTACAATTATCTGAATGGAGGCATGAAGGTTAAATAAAGCATTTTGTATGGAACAAACCCCCTAATTACTACTGTGGATGACTCAAACCTTCTGGAATACCAAGTTACTAACTTTTTAAAATTAAACCTTTGTTTTCTATAAACATATAGTGATTTTTTAATGGAATGTTTGCTTAAGAAGTGGATTTTACTTGCTTTTCTGATTTTTTAAAAGCCATCACAGAGAGTAGACATTCTTTCTCCTTTCACAGAATTTGCATTTGTGGCAAAGCTGGAACAACTAAAACAGCGCTCAGCAGTACAAACAAAATGTCCTGGGATTATATAAAAATATTTTGTGTTAGTATGTAATCTGAGTTCCCCAAGTACTTTAGAAGGGAACTCTTTGCCTCTGCCCCTCTCCTTTCCGTGTGTGTGGGGAGGCTGGTGCAGTTGATGTGCAGCGTCTGTAAGGTACCGCTGTGGCCGAGAGAGGGTTTGTTCACTGTGTGCCCTTGCAATGAAGGAACAGCTGCTGGAGGAGGGCACTGGCACACTGGAAGCAGCAAGTTCATACCTGGTTAAAGAGAGTTGGTATTTGCAATTGCTCCTAGGGACACTCTTAGGCCTGTGGGCTTCTCCCTTGTGTCTGACCATTCCAAAATAAAAGCTTCCTTTACGTTTGAGCCAGCCTAGGACAACTGGATGTAAAGTCAGAGGCTTGGAGATGCACTTCACCTTTACTGGTGAAATTTCCCCTTAAAATTAATTTTTCCCTTCCCTTGAATTCCCATTCACTTACTTTTAACCAGTATGTTCATTTATCTAGTAAAAGCTGTAGTGTTACACAGTTACAGTCAGAGAAACGAGTAAACAAAGTTATTTGGAGACCTTTGAGCCTTATGAAGAGATGTTTCTCAACCAAAGCTGTGCTAAAACAGATCTTCCATCTCTCAAACCACTGATGAATTTAAAAATCAGATAGTCACACTGGCCCTTCCAAAGCACTTCTGCTTTCCACACAATAAGCTGTTTGTTCTTCCTCAGTGTGTGTTTAATTTCATTTTTTCTCCCAACAGTGCCATAAGTATAAAATGCATCACTGCCTGTTTAGTCTGACCTCCTCAGTGAACGCCCACACCATCCTCTGCCCTGACCCATGCTCTGTTCCTGAAAAGTTATTTCTTCCACTTGCACAAACAACTGCTCAATTGTCATCTAATCCCTT
The DNA here is from genome assembly GCF_000738735.6 of Corvus cornix cornix. NCBI lineage: Eukaryota > Metazoa > Chordata > Aves > Passeriformes > Corvidae > Corvus > Corvus cornix. The sequence continues at coordinate 67,071,269 of NC_046332.1, read as the reverse complement.
CCCCCTTTTTTCCCCCTTTGTTATTGAACAGTCCACTTGGAATGAAAAGTTGGCACGTTGTGTTAAGTACATCTTACGGGGCATGTCTGGCTCTCCATGAGCATGACAAGGAGTGGCCTCTGGTAACCACCTTCAACTTTGCACACTGAGTTACTAGATCAGATAAGCCCAGTTCCCTCTCTACGTGCAGAAAAAAATCACATCGGTATCATCCTTGAACGCAGGGAGATTGCCCGCCTCCCAGATGGAGTTCTGGCAGTGCAGACTTTCATCTGTGGATTTACAGTGCACGTCCTCGTGTCCAGCCTCTAACAGGAAAGCTCCTCTCTGAGAGGTCTGTCTGAAAGATCTGCTCGCTGCACTGTGGCCCAGTGGCGTGAGATTTTGGTTGGGAGTTGAAAGGGCAAGGTCAGGAGAAACACATGTTGGTGATCACCAAGTATTTATCCTTTCCAAAGTGAAGCCAGCACTGTGGTCCAGGCTGCCATGGATGTAATCAGTCTCTTCAGCAGTGTCTGTGGTGCACACTGTGGAAACCTGTCCCTAAACAACCCTCCCATCCTTGCAAACCAGGCAAAGTTAAACCCTTTAAATAGACAGATTCAAAGGCAATTGACTGAAGCTGAAGTGACTCATTAGTTAAGCAAAAAATGCCAGAATCGCAGAATGGTTTGTGTTGGCAGTGACCTCTGGAGGTCAAGTGATCCAGTCCCCTGCTCAAACAGGGACACCTAGGGCCAGTTGCCAGGATTGTGTCCAGATGGCTTTTGAGAATCTGCAAGGATGAAGACTCCACAGCCTTGCTAGGCAGCCTGTGCCAGGGGTCAGCCCCCCTCACAGTGAGAAAGTGTTTCCTGATAGTCAAAATAGCACCTGACCATTTGGAGTCCCTGCCTCTCACTGTGGCCATTAGGCAGACCAGGCTCTCTGGTTCAGGTTTTTTACCCAGTCCGTAACTGGCTACGGTATTTTCTGTGAGAGGCCCCAAATAGCAGCAGTAGCCATACCCTTCCTGTTGAAGCGTACTCACAAAGGCATTTACTGCCTCACATATTTGTCTTACCAAAAATATATAGCCCATAATAACTAGACCTGCCCCTTACAAAGGAATGAATAACCAGATTTAGCCAGCAAGCTGAAACATGTCAATATATTTTATCCTTTATGTTTTCATTTGTATCTTTGCACAACCTTGCTCACAGGTGCACTGTGCCCTTTCCTGGTTATCTTTCTCATTTGCTGGGGATATTGATCTATAAAACCTCCTTGTAAAATATTTCAAATAAATTCTTTGTTTTTTCTGGGGTGACTTCTCTACACCTGTATTTTTGGGCCTATGCAGAATATTAACAGACAGAAACTAACAATAAAGTCCAGAAACTACTGCAAAAGCAAACAGTGAAACCAAGACGCTTGCAAAGCGCTATAAATCTCTGCTGAGCTCGGGTTGCTGTTTAATCTTTATATACAGGTACGTCTCAAGGTTATCTGCTCCTGAGGGGTTCTCTGGAGGCTTTTGTGATTTGTCATCTGCTCAGCTTATCAGTCGCAGGTATTTCCCCTTGTAACATTTATTATGGGCTCCCCTCTGTGTTTGTTAGAAATGCAATGCCCTGAAGAGGCTCTGGCATGCAGTTTGTAAGGAGTTATTAAATCTCCCTCTCCCGTGATCAACTGGATTGTAAATGTGGCACATGCAGCATAGCATGTGTGGCAGCACCAGTGGCTGAACACCCTCACTGGGACTGGATGGAAACAAGGAAGCCTGCAGCTCTGGAAAGGAGTTTTCTGTCTACATCCAGCAGCCTCTGGCTGGAAAAGCACAGTTACATACATTCACTGAATATGTCATGTATGTAGAAGAGAATCTACTGCAAATACCATAAATAAAATAACCATTGTGGCAGCTTAGCTAAGACACTGTGTCTGATTTTGAGGTGGAAAAAGTCTCAGTCTTTTCCACCAGGATGATCATGGCCATCCTGCTGTGCCATTCCATTTCAGCAGAGGCAAATCCAGCCCTGGCTGCTGCAACCACGTGTCACCATTTCTGAGGAGCTGGCAGACTTGGGAGAGGAACAGCGAAATTGCTTCATCACCAAGATGACACGGAGCCTCTCTGCACATGGCTGAGGCTGGCACAGCAGAGGATTTCCTGGGAAATGGCTTCCTCTCCTATGTCCACAGCCTCATGGCAATGTGCTGCTGAAAGAGAGGGCTGGCTGCTGTGGGAAGCAGGATGCAACTGTTCCCCAGCTATCGTTTTATCCAGCAGATAAATCTGCTTTAATTCCTCATTTATCCTTAAATACCTGCTTCGCCCACACTGACATCTGAGTTCTGACTGGTAGCACGTATAGGCACGCAAGTACATGCATACATATGCTTGGTACATACATGTTTGTGTATTTATACATGCACACATGCATGCACTGTGTGCATGTATGTAGGTATGTACTGACTAGCTCTTTCTAAAGGTTGTTGGGGCAGCAGGAGCACTACTGGGAATGTATTTAGGAGCCAGGTGTCCACATAGGTATGCAACAGCTGAGCAGTAGTTTTAAAGCCCTTTACTTTGGGATGTTAGAGGTGAAGTGGGTGCCACATCCCTGGAAGTGTTATAGGCCAGGTGGGATGGGGCTTTGGCCTAGTGGAAGGTGCCCCTGCTCATGGCAGGACGATGGGAACAAGATGATCTTTAAGGTCCTTTCCTACCCAAACCATTTTATGATTCTGTAAAAGGTCAAGGGAGGAAATGAATGCTCAGACTCTTTCTATGCCTGTCCCCCACACTGGAGCTGGTGCTTCAAAGGGCTCTCTAAAGCCCCACGTGCCCCCAGACCTGGCCTGTTCTCATCTCCCCCACTGGCAGCAGGGGTTCAGACCAAGCCTGGACTGCAAAGAGCATCCCATAGGAGACATTGTGACCTCCCCCATGATAGAGGGGTCCAAGGTCACCTGGACAGCCCAGAGTCCTGCACACAGCACCATCACCTCAGTACCCAGGTGTGGACAGAGGCAGAGCCCCAGGGGACAGCACGGCCATGAAAGCAGAGGTTTAGCCTCAGCTGTGCTGGGAGCCTTGTCTCACATCCAGGCTGGTGGATGGGTCTGCAGGTAAGGGATTGTGAGCAGGAAATGGGAGCTGCTCCTTTGGTGCCCGTCTCTCGTCAAGCAAACTGAGGTCTGGTACTTCGCTGCTTCCAGCGGGAAGGAGCTTCGTGGAAATTGAAAACCCTGAATTAGCTGAGATGAAATTGATCTCCATCTGCACAAATTGGTAACATGGCTGTTTCAATCTGCTGGTGAAGTATGCAATCTGTTTCTGAGGCATTTTGTAAAAAATTAGAATAGGCTGGTAGAGGGTTTCTGCAGAGCTTTTTTGGTTCTGATTATTCATTTATTTACAAACCATCATTTAGACCATCTGTGGCTTTTCAGTGTAACTGAGAGAAAACTCTGAGCTTCCCAGGACTTTACAAGTGTGCCAAGAAGACAAGACTGCAAAGGCTTTTGGAGCTAATAAAACAAAGGCAGAAAAGCTGCTTGTTGTGATGAGGTGGGGGGAGGAGAGCACAGGGCCGAGGCCTTTTTCCTTCCTCAGCCTTGCTTTGTTTCCCATTTTGTTTGACATTTGTAATCAAAGCCTCAGCACCTTTGCTTTAGTTATAATAACTTTACTGTAGTTATTACATGAGCCTCCGCAGATGTACACACAACCCAAGCTTTTAGCCTCCGGCACTGACCACTCCCCAGACAAGATGCTTGTTCCTGTACCACAGTACGTGTGATTCTGCAAGTTTCATTTATCACGAGGCAGCAGTACAGACACAAAAAAAGTACAGCAGGAGCCAGGGGCTCAAGATGAGGTTTGGCACACAGTACATCAACATCAGAAAAGACTTGTTCCTTCAGCTTTCATCACTAACAACATCTGGGAAGATGAATGTAACTCAGTCACGGTTGATGAAAATTAAAATAAAGAATAACCTGCCAAGTGTGGGACAGAAGTGCTACATTCATGTATTTTTGTGGGAAAACTAATGTGGCCCTTCGGGATTGTCAGCTTTAGTTTGATTCACATGGATGGCCACGTACCCATAAACTTTAAGGAGCTTTCAGGGCTTAAAATATTTTCCTTGACTATCCTAGCAGGAAGGGTTTTGGTAGGAAGTAAGGATGGCATTGATAGCAATTTCATGCTTGAATTCAACTCAGAGAAGTAGTGACCAAATGTTAGTTCACTGGCTATAACTAGCAGGAGTGGTGGTGATACCCAGTAGATCAATAGCCACTTATCAAAGACACAATGGAAGGTGACACCTCGCTATAGGAGTCAGGAATGGCCTAATAAATATATGAGGGAATATATCTCCTGGATAGCTGGAGAAGAGAAGGCTTCAGGGAGACCCTATAGCAGTCTTGCAGTACCTTTTGGGCTTTCAAGTTGGGGAGGGACTTTTTACCAAGTGATATCACAAAAGGTAATGGCTTTCAACTGAAAGAGAGTGGATTTAGTTGAGATATTAGGAAGAAGTTTTTTACTGTGAGGGTGGTAAGGCACTGGAACAGGTTTCCCAGAGAAGTTGTGGATGCCCTGTCGCTGAAAGTGCTCAAGGCCGGGTTGGGTGGGACTTTGATTAATGTGGTCTAGTGAAAGGTGTCCCTGCCCATGGCAGGGGGCTTGGAACTAGATGATCTTTAAGGTCCCTTCCAACCTAAACCTATGTTTAGTTCTATGATTCTGTGACACCAAGTACTTTTTTCTCTAAGGTATCTGGAGTCTGAGATGGTGCTCTCCTATGTGGAAGGAGCACAGGATGCAGAGCTTGGGCTTTAGCAGTATCCTTCTGCAAACATTACTGCTTTATGCCCAACCACAGAAAGCAGCACCAGGTAACACCAGTCACTGGCTCCCACCTGGGGGAGCCAAGCCTTACACCACACTTCTTACCCCAAGCAGATTGATTTTCTGGCCTTTCTGCAGGCTGGGTACAGAGATTCAGCTGGGTCTATTTGAGGTTGTGACCTTTAATTCCTACCTGGCAGGGGGTGGCGGGGAGAGGGTGGAAGGCAAGTAACTACAGTATGAAGAGGTGGTCAGGCATCTGTAGTATGAACCAAGACTACAACTGAAGTGAGATGTGAAGTCAGGAAAAGGAATGAAAGGAAAAGGGAAAGTATCGATAACCCTGGGGCTGAGATGAGGGTGAAGTATGATTATGCAGTGGTCCCAGGGGTCACAGTTAGGGGGAAAGAGCATGGCAGCAGCACTAAGATACAAAACACTGAATCAGAGCCAAACATAACCATTTATACTTGCCTTACACCTTTATCTGTACATCCCACACAAAGGTGTTTAGAAGTGGCTTTGCAAGCTTTGTAAGAATTGTTGATCCTGGTGTATTTATCCTATAGCAATATGGTTCCTTACCCCCAAGATTCAAACTAAACAAATACAGAAACACACACTTCAAAAACTTGTACTAAAGCACCCCAAGTGTTAATTGCATCAGATTTACCTCCATTTTCATTAGAGAAAGAACAAGCATTTTTTAATCTCCTGTGCAAATCTAGGCCTTGCCATTCTTTTTGTAGTATAACACCAGTATCTCTAATCAAAGTGGGCAAGACCATGACCTTAAAAGGTCAAATCAGCAGTAAGTGAAGCAAATACTGCAAGAGTGGCATTTACTTCTTTAGGACAGGTGTTACAAGTTTACTGAGAGATTGGAAGTTGGGCTGATTCTTGAAAAGCATATATAAAATTACTTGAGGTCCACAAGGAATGTTTTTGTATTTGAAATTATGTTCTAGTCCAGTGTTAGCTCAAACCAAAAATTTTAGGTATTTCTGGTGAACTTTCAGGAAACTGCCTTTGCATCTTCCTGGAAATACTGAGCTTTTCTTCTTTTCACTGCTAACAGAAAATAGTGAAAGTTGACAAGAGTGTGCATTCACTAAGAAGCTGCTAGGGATTCATAGGGTCCAAATAATTGACACCCGTTAGAGATCTAAAAACCTGCATGGACTCATTAAGTAGGTGTTTAAATGTCTTAGTTGGATCAGTGGAGCTCAGCAAACCAACACATTTTCAAAAGAATCTCTCTTGTGGTGAAAAACTGTTGACCAGTGTTCATCTTAATGTGAGGCATGCAGACTACACAGGCCAAGACTGGCAAACAAACAGGAATTAAAGCTAATTTCCATGACTCTCCTGGGCATACTGTCTGCATAAGGGGAAAAGATGCCACAGATTGAATCCACAAAACTGAGAAGGGTATGTATCATTTTCTTATTCTGTGTTTCCATGTAGAGGTAAATTATCATTAAAAAAAACAAGTGGTGGCCCCAGTGCTTGACTGTAGCACAAGCTTGAACTCTGGTGGGTTTACTGTGTATGTTTAACTGCAACCAGTTTATGGACTGGAAAACAAAGTCATTAGGTTATTTTGGCGCTGTGTATCTCACAAAAGAGAAGGTCTGAAGAAAGGGAGTTACAAAAATGTGTTTTACACTGGAGCCCTGTTAGCTCTGTTGGTTGGAGAAACTGCTCTGCAGCCTCCACCTGCAGTATTGTGTGTGAGGGATTTATTTTATGCTCTGTTCATCACAACAAACAGACCTCCCGAGTAGCAATGTGTGTTCTTATATAAAAAATGATTTGGGGGCTCTGAAGACTTGAAACTCAGATTTGGTCATAATTATTGGAAGGTCACCTAGGAATTCTGGAGAAGTTTGTTTATCCTGATTCCAGCCTGCTAGGTCCAAGAAAATACACTTAATTCAATCCAGGTGACTTTCCATTAAATATAATCTTGTCTTAATTGGTGCCACCTTGACCTCTACTTGTGAAGTCTGTTTTGTGGTCTGAAAGTCTAGCTTTAAATGCTCAAACACACATTTTTCCATCTGATTCCCTGTGATTTCATTATGACAACAACACACTTCATACCAGGCTCTCCATGTGTGTGAAGTGCAGGGAAGGTTTAGCAACAAGACCATGTCCTAGTGGGATAGATGTCTTCCTCAAGCTGCTGGGCAGGATGGTCTCTGTTACCTGAGCCCAGCTCAGTTATCATAAACTTTGGGATATCCAAGGTCAAGGGATCAGTGAGCGATTCAAAGGCCCTGCTCCTGGGGGCAGCCCATCCCACTTGCTCTCCCCAGCAGAGAACCCGCAATGTTCAATTTATGGGATCACCAGGTAGGATTCATGCGCCCTGCGAGTTCCAGCTTATGTCTCCACCAGTGTGCTTTCCTCCTTGAGGTAACTCTCTTAGCCTAGCAGCCCTATAGCAGGCTTGAATTCACCCTCATGGGGTATTCCCAGAAGACCTCAGCCTCTGTTAATGATTTGAATCTTTAGCACTGCTCTAGTGAGAGGAGGAACAGCAAGGTTGAGATGCTCCTACAAAGTGGTGGGCTGAGGAGCATTGAGAACCGCAGCTCAAAGCAAAAGCCTTCCCTTTGGCATCAGGATTTTAATCTGATCTGGCATTTCAAGCTGATGAAAATATTGCTCTGAGTTTCCATTTCTGACAGTGGCAGAGAAACAGAAGCTCCTTTATTTCACCAGAAGCCACAGTTTCCATTCTGGGAAGGAATACAGGAGTTAAGTAGCCCATATCACAGGCATTAGCCAAGTGGGAGCTTGTCATATTTGATCAATTGCTGGTGGTAGGTTATTTTCTGTGAAATGTGGCAAAAAAAAAAATGTTCTCAACCACTGACATAAATTAATACACTAACAATATTAAACTTTGGCTCCAATACTGGCTATTGCTTCAGAGGGCTTGAAAAACTGAAATTCTGAATTATGTACCAAGCCCAGGCCACCAACTCATCTGGCAACGTTTACAAATGTCATATCAATGCTTTGCCAGAAAAGAACAAAGTCAAAACACTGACAGGACCCAGCAATCTTGGAAGAGATAAAATTTGGATGGAAATTCACGTGGAGTGCTTCAAACGGGTATGGTCTGGATTGACCTGTAGGTTAGTGTTTTCAGGTACATTACAGAAGCAGGAGGTTTAGAAAGCTTTCAGGTAAATTAGATTAAAATCAATACTATTAATAAAACTGCACCATATGGCATAGAGAAGCCAAGCACTGCTTGATATGATGCACAAACAGATTCATTGTCAAGATGATATAAAGTGCATTTTATATGCAGAAGAGAAATATTTTGGCTTTTGTTCAAATCTGCAGCTTCTGAAGTCATGTGGCATCATGAGATGCAGCTCCAATTTGAACTTGGGGCAGGAAAAGATGATTCATGGGGTCGCAGAAAAAATCTAAAAATTGGAACGGTTCAAGAACAGAGAAGGCAAAGAGAAGGAACAGATTTCTACACCATTATTGTTTTTAAGTAAAGTTTGAGGTTTGAACCCTAACATGAAGATTTTTATAATGGTATTGATAATGCTACTTGACAACTTGGACTAACAGGAATAATTAATATCCTAATGTACTTTATTACAGAAAAGATTTTCATATTGCTGCCCAAGAGCCACATACATTTTCTGAAGCAAAATCCAGAATCTTCAGCTTCCTGATGGTGGTGTGGCATTCAGCATATGCCACCTTAAGGCACCTGGGTGGGATCTTATTAGAGAAAAGAGAGGCCTTAGTGGCAGAGATGGGGAGAAATGTGAGACCTGTTAAATCTACCCAAAAAAAAGAGACTAAGAGATATTTCAAGGTCCTGGAACAAAGATCTCTTGAGCAACAGTGGTGCTGATTTTTAGGGTATGTTTAAGGGAATCAGTTTAAAAGATGAACCGTATTTTATGAATGTGTGCTGTGAATTAAACTTCTTTTTGGAGAGCTTAGGCAGGATAAAGCAGTGAAGTAGAGTGAAGGGATGGATCAGTAATGCTGTACATTATGTTGACAAGACAAGGCCTGTAGATTGTGCTAATCTGCTATTCTGGTGTATGACACAAATAGACACCCAAAAACTCATCAGTGCCAATGGACCTCACTACAAGCCAGACTTCAGTCCCACCATGACTGTCTCTGTTCTTTTAGGAGAAATAGGTCAACGTTTCACCTGAGAGTGCTCCCAAAGTTTGCCCTCAAAGCCTGCGTGGACATGTTGACCTCACTAGGTTGTAGCTATGGAGTGTCGTACCAGTGCTCAATCAGAGTCTGAAGCCAGAGGAGCAAGGCATGACACTCCACTGGGGAAAGGATCGGAAGGGAGTTCATACAGGGAACCACTCCAGGTTTGTGCTGAGTCCAATCCAGCTACGTGCTGATACCATGGTGTCTCAGTTTGAGGCAAATTATGAGGAAACATCCGAAATGAATGGTTCCTCTAATAGAAGGCAGGTTTCATCAGCCCCTCCTCCACCAGGTTCGAAAGAAATATCTTGGAGGAAAAAAAGCTGTTTATTTAACAAGAAGGGTGCATGCAGGCATGAGAGAATGAATAATTTTGAATAATAAAACCTCTTGCTGTGGAGAAGACCTAGGAAGATTCAGAGTCCTTTGTAGGTGTGACTCTGCCCTCTCTGGAGATGGGGTTTGGTGTGGGCCCCTCCCAGTGATGTTCTGGTGTTGCTGAACAGTTCCAGGAGAAGAAGAAGAAGCCACAGTCCCAGGGAAAATGTTCTTGCCTCAGCTAACAGGCTAGCTAAAAAAAGCAAAGAATTTTAACTCTTTGTCTCTCTCCTGAGAAACAGAGCTGAGAACTAGGGAAAAAGCAAGAAGGTGCTTCCTCGGCTCTGCAGCAGTGAGTACAAGGGGGCGGTCTGTGAGTCCTTGAACACAAAGCTGCTCTGAAGAATTTGCTTGGATTTTTCCCTCCACTTTCTCTCAGACCCAGCTTAAAGACACAGAAAGGCACAGGATTCATTTCTGGGCACAGAGCAGGCAATAGGGGATACAGCATCATAAAGTCACCTCAAGATACATTGTGAACCCCAAGCTACTCCAGAACTGCTTTACCTAAGCTAAACAAACTATTGCCAGAACCCTCATACACATATTTTGTTTTCTTTTTTCTTTTTTTCTGTACAGTTGACCATGGTTTCCTAAGCATGCCCTGCATGCAGAAAAGTGTCATTCATTATGCAGGTGTATTGTTCACCATTTAACAGATATATTTCCAAAGGACTTGAATTCACCTGGCTGGTGTTTTCTTTCACAGTAGCTTTGGCTTCTATGGTACTATGCCAAGAAAGACGTTTTTGTTTGTGCCCTTCACTCTAAGTGGTGTCAGCAAATTACTGGCAACAGCACATATTAGTGTCTTCATCAGAGTGAGAATTTATGATGTCACTGCTAAATCCATCAGGGACATTACATCCTTATAATTCATAGCTGGCTCTTGAACACATGAAAGGAATGGAAGTGTGCCAGCTAACAAAGAATAATTGCCCTACTTACCTTAGCCATGATAATTTGCTTAAATAATAAAATATGCTGGTGCAACAAGAAGAAATTAATGCGCTGATAAATACAAAGGAGAAAAACACGTAAGTACTGAGCCATATATTAAATACCCATCTTTCTGGCAGAATCATTTTCCATTTCTGATATTTTAGGCTGATGAAAGCTTTGATCAATATTTATACTTTGTTCAGTCAAGAGGAATATGGCAGCATTATTTAAATTTCCTTTCATGGCCCAAAGGATGGTAATAATTCATGGCTGGAAAAAAAAATGGTACATGCAATAAGTTGCAGTAATTTCATATTTTTAATGCAAAATTAATTGACTATGCCTGAGAAAGGATATGAAGGGTGTATTCCAGGAGCCTAATTAATTTGGAAAGGAAGCTGAGATCACTGATGAGAGGAATTACTAAAAACAGGCCCCCCAGTAGAGATTTCTGGATTTTTCACTGCTCAAGTCAGGCTCATCTTTTCCTTGAACGTTTTCTTAGTGAGAAAAATGCACTTTTCACAGTGTTTCACAGTGTTTCACACAGTTTCACAGTGGAGAATTAAAGCACGAACAGATTTCTGTGGGACACAAAGCAGTCATCTTGGGATCTACACACCCAGGTTTTTTAATTTGGAAAGTATCCATTACTGAATCAAAATACCTTTGCTTTTTAGCAACAACAACAAAAAAACCTCTCCCCCTTCTTCTCTAATCTTCACCCTGAAAACTCTCTTTAAAAATATTTTCATTAAAATTCAGCTTTGATGGAACACTTTCAGCCAATACAAATGAGTGTTTTTTTGGTAAAACAGAGTTTGGTAAAGCAAGATGAAGAGGAGCTGAAGACATTTGCCATATTAACCCATACCTAATATATTAAATCCTGGAACGGACTTTGTAGTCAAAAAGATTTGCTTTTCAAAACATCACACTTAAACTCAGAGGGACGGGGGAGAGAGGGAAAAAGGAAGGGGAAGCTTGGTGCAAGAAATCATCTATAAAAGCTACAAAGGCTGCCAGACAAAATATTAGTCTTCTGCTAAATTATACAGCATGACATGAAAACACTTGCATTTCTGAAAGGCAACAAAAGAGAAAAATACTGATGAGGAAACCAAATCTTCAAAGCCAAAGCCAGGGATGTTATTCTGTACTCCATGGTAATCCCCAGTTTACACCAGCTCTCTGTTTGGTCCCCAGTGCCAAGGGACGGTAAGCTCCACCGATTTCACCACCACTATCCTGCAGCCTATGAATCACAGGCGTTGTGTTACCGCCAGGAAAAAACAACCTGTTGAAAGAGATGTGCTCTGTAACCATGGCAGTCATCAAGAGGGTTACAAATTTTAACCGCATTAGTGAGTAAAGTAAAGCAAAGCAAACTGTCAGCATAAACCTGTGAAGGGGAAAAATCCAGAGGGAGGCAAACTACTGCAGTGGTGATATTTCCGTGATTATGTGAGTCTGGAGAACAGTGCACACCTTGTTATACAACTTAGGAAAGAAGTTATAATTTGTGCTCCTTACATTTTGGAAGATGTGTACTAGCATAGTTAAGAAAAGTTGTCTATACTTAACTGCAGTAAAATGAACATGCAGCCAGACCAGACACTTTTAGTATCTTATCTAAAACTTGCGAAGCACAGTTTTTCCTGATACTTTTATTAGCCAGCAAGAAATATTAATGTGATGGTCCTACAGTATGCCATGGGTTACCTGGAATACCTGAGTCACTTTATATTCTACATACCTTTAGTTCTTTTAGTGTTCAGTCTGAATGTTATCGTGTTGAGGTGGGAATTATTGCTATAAATATTTTTCTTATGACTCTTTCCTAGTGCTTGTTTGACAGTGATAAAAACTGAAGTGACATATGTTCATTGTGTGGTAATGCACTTAATCCATGCCTTGTTCCTGGAGTCTTATGATCTGTAGGCTGCACTGCATGAAGGAAAGGCTTTTACAGTACTTCAGTCTTTACAAAGCAACCATTTGTGGATTAAGGGTGTCTTTCGCTACTGATACATGTTGGCACACCTACTTCTAATTTCCATTGTATAAGCCAAGAGAGAATTCTGCTTCTTAAGAACATGTAGGTGTATTGATGCAGGTGCACTACATCTCAAGGGTTACCTGAGGCCTTCCAAAAGCCAAATCTGCTCTTGAGCATCTGGAAGGCTACGAGGCTGATGCAAGAGAAGACTGTCCTTTGGAGTATTTTAGTGCTTTAGTGCTCAGGCACTGCCAGCATTCATTATCCATCATCATGGCATGACAGGGTCAGGGTGCACATGAGGAGGTCAGGCCAAGCAGACCTGGACAGACCGTATGCAGTAAAAGATTTTTGTCTAAGGGGAGCTCAGGTGGACAGGAGGTGGGATTGTGTATTCACAGCTATAGATGTAGCTGTGGCATGTCTTGTCCAGAGAACACTGAGCACATGTACCTGTGGCTAACTCAGGGAGGAAGTAAGATCCATGGCACCTTTATATAAATAAAGTGACCGGTGGAATTGGGACTGAATGACATCTTCTTCCACAAACATAAAACTACAGGCAAGAGCACATTTGCTCAAGTAGCTGAAGAAAATACTGTACCAAGGAATCATTTCCATTGCAGGTGAGTACTTTGGAATCTGAGGTATGACATATTACTCACTTGACCTGCTGTGTCAAAATGTATGTGTTTATGAATAACCCACCCCAAAAATGTGGCTTGTGTCAATCTGTCCTTAATAAGGCATCAGATTCAAAACTGCCATGATCAAGGTTCTTGGATTTGATTCAGAAGTGACCAGAAACACAAGTGAATGATTTCTATATTGGGAAGAATAGTTTCTAAAGGTCCATGCATCAATACTGCTGCATCCAACTGAGCTCCCCCTATTTGTGTGCACATTTTGAACCCTGAAACAAACACAGCCTACACTGTCACCTGTGTCAGCAAGGTAACATATTCATACATAAGTACTCTTTTGTTGTGAGTCTTGCAAGAAGCCAAATAATTTATGTACGGCATAAAATACATTTATGGTCTCTCACAGGTCAGATTAAGCAACAAAATAGTCAGCAACTTCCTCATAACCCACTGTGAGTAAAGAGGGTGGCGCCGGTTTAGGAGGTGGAGGTTCTCTTGAGAGCCTTTCAGCAACCTATTCAGGAGTCATCGGAAGGCAAGATCAAACCTGTTGATTTACAGGCCAAACGGTTCATAGCTGTGACACATGCTGCAAGTGGGAGATTATTGCAGCACAACAGCTGTGGTCTCATGATCACTGACTAGATTCCAGTGCTATCATCCTTGTCCCATATGGAATAGATATGCTGCACACACTGTATGGGGCGATGAGTCAAGGAGCCTGCAAGGCTTCTGAATAAAACAAGATGATGAGAGAATATCACACTTCATCTTTGGATGAAGTATTGTGTGGTGATCACCATGTGAGCCAGAGACCAGTTGACGAGGACTGTCTCTTCTGTGCCTTCGGTGCTCTTTCAGCAGGCTGCAGTGAACAAGGGCAGAAGGAAGGCTGGGTGTGGTGTTGCAGAGGATAGATAATTGCTACCTTAAACCTGAGCTTCCCCATGTTCAACAACGGAATGAAGATCTATCTCTTTGTTCAGGCTTTTATCCAACTGCCCTCTCTGATAAAAATAACTTAACAGTGAATGGCAGTTTCAAGCAAACTGGCAAAAGTTTCTACTTCTTTTTCTTTCAAAGCTGAAGTGCTTCAGGAGTTCACAAGATGTTTGTCAAATCAGGGAATTTTTCTTTTTAATTGAAGGTTTAGGAGTAGCTCAGATACTTGGAGTAAATAAAATAAAACAAAACAAAGAAGTGAGAAAAATGTCACTCTTTTTGTTGAGGAATGCCATTGATCCTCAAGGCTGCTTTCAGCATGGTGATGTCTGTCTGCCTGTTGCTGTATCCCTGTCAGCATAGCCAGCTGTACCTTGAACCTGCAGCAAGTCTGTGCTGCTCAGAGGGCTTCCCAGAGAACCTGGAGAGACTGCATCCATGTGTTACAGGCCTTTGTTCTCAAATACAGGTAAATTAGTTGTGCTATTTTCCGACAAGAACTTGATTATCAGTCAAAATAGTGACATCAGTGCCTGTCCGGGTCTAACACTTTGCTCAGCAAAAACTGTTACGTGGAGGGAGGGGAGAGAAAGGAACAGCTCTTTGAGTTTTCTTCATTTTAATGAAACAACAAACTCTGGAAAAGGTTTATATGCACGTTCCCACACCTTTGCACATGTTTAGTTTATGTAGACAAGATGTTGTAATCAGCATCTCTTCTACTCCTCCTCCCCCATCCTTTCTCTGAAAAGTGACCAGAGGAGTACCTGCATTTCTAATTCTTCAGTATCCGGTTTCATTCACAAAAGGATTGCTTCTTTCATGCGGGAAGGCTGATTTGAAGGTACTTATGGAGCCTGTTTGCACTGGGCCGGATGTTCAACACACTGTTAGTTCCAAGTTTGGCAACAAAATCCTACTTTAGAGAAGGAATTGCAGCTCACAATGACCAAAAGTGCAGTTGCACCTCGCTATTAAAAGGGCCCTTCTTTCTAGGTGACATTCCACAGAACTGAAAATTAGGTATCTTTCTTTATGAGGCGATTCTGTATTGTATAAAAGTACTCTCCTTGAGATATTTTCCAGTATCTGCTTGATTATAATGTTCTATTTAAACAAACTAGCAAGCCTGTCAGAAATGGTACTTATTGCAGGGCAAGAGGCTTTTGACCTTCTGTGTAATTATTCCCAGCTCACCCTTGGAAGTCTGCATTACTCTAAACTGAATTTGTGGCATTGTGTGGTGCAAAAAGGAACTGAATTGTATCCATTAGTAAATTTGAATTGGAACGCACAGTAAATGTCAAGACTCTTAATTGTGCTTTCTATAATGGCTTCCAAGCTTACCAAGGAACAATCAAAAGCTATTAGTTATGACTAGGTAAACATTTTAAGGATATTTCTTTCCAGAAGACTCTTTACTTCTATTTGATGAGTCTTTGTACATGGCTGAATGTAAAGCTATGAAAGAATAGATGTGTTTGTGATAAAATTAGTCTGAGGACTTTACGCGAACATTCAGGGCTAAACACTCGCAGTTTCAAAGTGTTAAATGTAAATCATTCTGCATTTGTTTATATTATAGCAAAGCCTTCTTTTATGCTAAAGTACCTGGGATATATTCTTACCTATGAGTCTAGACTGTGCCAGACTCTTCTCCTGCTAGATACTATCTCTCTCCAGCTCAGCAGTATTAAGTTGACCATGGAAGCAATCATCCTTTTTATGTGAAATCAGCAATAGACAATCTGCTGTTTTCTTTTCTAGAGCAAGATTTTCACAGCTGTACAACAGTCTTGTGAAAGATCTGGTCAAGAAGAACATAAAGCAAATTTCTTCCTTTTGAAAGCTCTTACCCAACATTTGACTGAAAGCTAGGCAGAGGGCAAGGACTGTGGCTGCTTGCAACAGCTCCTCAAAAGCCAATGTTATCTGACCGACAGTAACACATCCTTATCCAAGATTGAGAATCTGTTCAAAGCCAAAGATAAAGTAGTTGGCTGCTGCAGCAAGATTGGTTAAGATACAATGCTTCTGCAGCCAGCAGCACAAAAGGGAACAATGTGTTTAGCGTCAGATCTAGGTCAGATCTCAGCTCACATAACCATGTACACATTTAAGTTGCACGGAGTGGAAGCAGCTTGCAGCAGAAAAATGAGTTGAATAAAGTGCTGAGCAAGACTTGAAATCTTATCAGTGAAGCCCTAGTTCTGCCACCATTATCCACAATCTCTTTTAGATATTCAGAAAAAATGTGTATGAAGCTATGTTCCATGGCACTTTGGGTTACTTCTGAACTCTGATATATAACAACAAGCAGCAAAACAACAACAAAAACAAACAATCCAAAACAACAAAAAAGACCCTCATGAAGAAACAAAAAATCCCCAAGACAAACAAAGCAAACAAAACACCAACAAACCAACCAACCAAAAAGGCCACTTACTGAGAAGTAGTTAAATAACTTGAGAGGTGTTGATACTTTTACATCTGGACACCTAAGTGCAGGCTCAGACATTGAAAACTTAATCTACAGCCTCCTGTGCTTTGTGTGCCTTGTGTCCCTGCAAACACAGGGGTGACCAAAGGGAGACACAAGTTGTAGGGAAGTAGATGTAATTTGGAGTGCCTGAATCTAGGCTCAAGTACTTTAAAGGACACCATGCTAAAAATGTCTTCATTCACTGTTGTTAACAACAGCTGCCTTGTAGTGATCATGAAATAAATTTATGCTGATTAACCATTAGAAAATTTTGCAGATTATAGTAAAAGATAAGTGTGAAATCATTAAGAGATAGTTGCTTGCAACTGATTCTTTTCTACCCCCAAATGGAAGCATCTATTAAAACTGTACAGTTCATCTGAACAGGGATTGCAAAATTAGAGATGTTGTCTAAGTGAGAATGAGGATGCTCTTAAGAATGCAGTGAAAGAGACATTAGAAACTTTCTGAGAAGACAGCAAGTTCTTCACAAGCAGTTTTTGAAAAGATTACTCAAGATAAAACGTCAAAAGCACATGACAGTCATTAAGGAACTTATATTTCACATTTTGATTTTTATATATTCTCAATCATGTCATAGGAAAGTGAAATATGTGCTCAAGAGGAAGTCATTATAAGAAATACTGGTAAAAAAGATGCTACCACTGCTTATTGTCATATAGTTTGTTCACAAAATTAATTCAGGTTGTGGGTTTATTGATATGAAGGGGTAAACTATAAGTAGGAGGAAGGATGAAAGATAACCACAGTAAAGGAGAAGGGATAACTACCTCTATGCCACTAGAAAAGTGAGAAAGCAGAGTTAAGCAAAAAGCAGTATGAGATGATGCCAGTGATGACCTATTTCTTTTTCCAAAGAGAAATATTGCCCCATTAATTCTTCTGCCAGTGTCCTATCTACATGATATCTGCCCAAGTGCTTTGCAATACAGCTTCTTTATCTTTTTGAGGAGGTACTGCATTTGAGTGGGATTTGTCTGCCCCATCTCAGGTAGCTGGGCTGATTCAGTCACCCAGATGTGTGTCATTGGTTCATCTCATCCCTGTGCTACCACCACTCTCCTGGCTTCAAGTCCAGTGAGAGACTAACCCTGAATACTCTGACTGTGGTGACAAACAGCCACATCTACAACCAACCAGTTGATCCTAAAAGGGACAACTCATGCCCACACTATGCTGTATTTATGAAAAACTCACAGGATTTATTAAAATTTAAAAATAGTAGGAAATATGACAGAAGGATGAAGTGAACCTGTATTAAAAAGTTGCTGGACTTACATTGCCTAGTGTGTGTCCATGGCTCCACTGAGCAGCATTCAGCTCTGAATATAGCTCCCTCACCTGATCAGGACCCTTGTTTGGTTTGAGATACTGTTTCACCTGAGCAACAACCAAAGGATTAATCTCCTCCCCCTGTGGGACTGTAGATGGAGACTGCAGTGGACTACCTCCACAGTAAACCTTTGGTGTTTCACAGGACTGATGAAAGCCATTGAGCATCACATTGGTGCCTCCTTTTTTCATCAAAAGAACTGACCACCTCCCAGTCAGAAACCTGACCATCGGGATTATGGCCAGGCATTGCAGCTGTTCATCTCTCTTACCTGGGTGGGTAGTGATTCCCACGGGGGCTGCTGGCCCATCACACCCTCAGCAATGCCTCAGGCTGCTGGGTAGGTTGCACACATGCTGATTACAGAAAAATGTGGGCTGCTGGGTAGCCTTCCTCTTCTGTGCCTGGTCTTTCAGGAGCTCACTCCATTAGGCTTGAGGTTTACAGGAATCCAGGGAATCACATACCCTATGGTGTTCATGAAATGTGAGTGTAGCTTGCAGGAAAAAAAAAGAAAGGAGGTTGCAAATCCATGGAAATCAATCAAGCCTATGAGGAATTTGTGGCTTATTTACTGAATTCATCTCCCCTGCAAAGGAAAGAGTCAGCCTGATGAGCCCAAGGACTGAGCTCTCTGCTCTGGCTGCAGTCACACCTGTAAGTCAAGCAGTGGGTGGGAAGCACTCACAAGCACTGCCATCACCTGTGGTTTTGTACCACTGGGGTGGGCTCTGGCCTGCGCTAGCATTCTTCCACACAACAGCTGGGAACACTTGAGAATTTAGCATGGCCTACAGACCCTTCCCAACAGGCAGTTTGGATGCTGCTGTCCTGTTTTGGAGACTAGGAGAGTTGAACAGTGTGGACAAGAAATGTCCCATGCCAGCTGGCATGAATGCTGGAAGGTGGTTTCAGGGTAGATTTTTAATGTATTAATGTGCCATTAGGTGATAGGGAAACTTCTCGGTTCTTGCAGCCTGGTGGTGCATGATTTCAGCAGCAAGTTCATCCACATGTGTTGAGACACTTTCTATTTTATCCCACTTTATTGAAATCTGGGGGCCTGCTAACTGCTGGGAGTCAAAGATATCATAGAATCATGCAATATGCTGAGTTGGAAGGGATGCACTAGGATCATCAAAGTCCAACTCCTGGCCTTACACAGGACAGCCCAAGAATCACACCATGTGCCTGAGAGCATTGTCCAAATGCTTCTTGAACTCTGACAGGCTCAGTTCCCACTTTCCTGATTGAGCCTGTTCCAGTGCTCAATAGCCCTCTGAGTGAAAAACCATCTATAAACCATATATTAGGACATATATGAAAGGACTTACATGGCTATGAAGGGAGACAACAGAGGTGAGAGGTTTTATTTTCTTTTCCTGTGAAATTTTGAATTAAACTCATTATCTACTTGTGATGGGCAGAGAGCTGTGCACAGCGATCCACAGACTGGGTGATGTGCAACTTGTCAGCAAGTGGATGTGGGCAGGAGAAGTGATAAGATGTGTAAGTGTTTATCTAAATGTGCATATCTAGTATAACCAGAGATGTCCTAGGGAATCGCACCTGGGCTCTGCTGCCTCTCCATGAAGGCAAGGATCACCTACAGGCCAGGCTTCACAGCCTCTGATCCCACGTGGATTGTCTACCTGCCTATGTTTAAAGTACTGGCTTGAATCTTAAAGGAATCTTTGCCTGGAGTAGCTGGAATATCTGCTGTCCTATCTGAGGAAGCCACCGAGGATGAAGACCTTTTTGTCTTCTTGGTTGATAGTGGGTGTAGGGAAGAATTAACTGTCTCCTGCAGGCACCTTGTTTTGCAGCTCAGTGCCAGCATTTAACTGGGAGAGGTGTCTACCTGTATTTTGGATGCATAGCTTAGGGCAGAAAAATTGCAGTGAAGGAGTCTAATAAACTGCTTTGTCACAAGCATAACCAAAGCAGTAATGGGCTCTGATTCAGTGGAGCAGGCAAAGTTCTGTGGAAAACAGCCAGTATGGTTTAGTACTGGCTTTAGAAATTCCTTAATGTTATTTTCTAATGGTGCAATTGTACTTCTGAAAGGACTACATGGAAGAGCACTCACACTGCCTTGCAAAGAAGCTGAAAACCACAGACATTCATAAATGACTCAGTGAAGGACTGAAAAATGGCCACACTACACAGCCCTTGTGGCCATCTTCTTTCCTCTCCAGCAGAAGTGTGGGAGGGTAGATCAGGCAGACAGTGGT
Source organism: Corvus cornix cornix (assembly GCF_000738735.6). Classification (NCBI taxonomy): domain Eukaryota; kingdom Metazoa; phylum Chordata; class Aves; order Passeriformes; family Corvidae; genus Corvus; species Corvus cornix. The sequence goes on along the minus strand of NC_046332.1, from coordinate 67,051,224 downwards.
GCTTCCTTCAAAGTTTAAAAGCCTGGGCTAAGGCTTGTCCCTGTTTTCCCTATATTAGTATCTAAAATTCATTTAGGGAACTCTCAGAGAGTCCCTCTTTAACTTTGAGCACACAGAGCGTTCAGCACCGCAGGGTTTTGGTAGCAAGGAACCACAGTGCTCCTTGAGGCAAGCAAGGACTTCCTGGCACAAAGTGCTTGAGCACTCAGTCCCTGAGAGGCCAGGGGTGAATTGCTGCAGTCCCTGTGACAGACTTGTACTAGCTACCACAGAGGCAGTGAATGCTTCAGGAGGGGAAAACTTTCCTCTCGTAAAAACTGGCACTGGTGATTAGGATGACACCTCCGTAAGTCCTCAGGAGACCTCAAAATGCTTTCATTAGAGCCAGCTAAAACAAATTCAAGTAACTGTGTAGTATTATATAGCAAACACAGTCATCTTCAATATGTCATTTTTTCCCCCTGTAAACAGTTGGAAGAGATAGTGAATGGCAATTAGTTGAGCACTGTGACATAGGATTTGAATTCATTCTATTACCTGGGTGCGCTTATAAATAGTAGAAGAAGCTATAAAAAAATAAGTCCTATTCATGTACACAGGGAAATCCCAGAGGATACTGCTGAATTAAACAAAGATAAATAATTTTAAAACCTGGATTTTAGTTATTTGGGCATATCAGGATAAACAAGGTGGAGAATGTATTGTGCAGATCCTCAAAATTGCATCAGAGGAACAATACCTAGCCTTTTAATTATTTTCCTCTCTAGCCAGCTTAGATCAATAACAAATTTTCTTGTTTGTTTTATTTGAATCCTTTTTGGTTCTGTTTGGTTTATTTGAATCCTTTGGGGTTTTTTTGAGGGAAGACATTGCGTGACTGTGCAGGTACTGGAACAGAGAAAAGATCTTAAGGGTTTGGCAGGTGAAAGCTGCTGTAAGTTTCACATATGTGCCTCCCCTACAGTGTTTCTGAAATAAAGAGGAGATTTGTGGTGTATATATTTTTGACAGGACAACAAAAAACCAGACCTAAGTAAATGAATCTGTGACTTGTTTCCACCTGCAAAGAGGGCCTCCCCAGACTGAGCACACTGGAAGTGACTCACAGTCACAATCCAGGAAAAATAAGGTTCTTATAAGAATTGCCTTTCTAATCACCAGGGATCTGGACTTGACAGCCCAGGCCTGCGTTCCTAAAATAGGTTATATATGCCAATGTCAAGAGGGTGAAAACAGGAAAAATAGAACCACCTAAAAGACATTTTAGTGAGGCCTTTTCTTCCTCTCATCAGCTAGTTCCATTTTTCAGCCTGGTGGAAGCAAGCAATAGACCAGAAATTTCTGCTGTATACCTTGTTTTCCTAGGGATTGAGGATATTTAAGTGGAAGATGAGGTTCTTCATGGAGGGCCATGCCTCCTATTAATGTAAGTGACTTTGACAAAGCTTCATAAATTAAAAACAAAAGGACAGAGAAGTCTAAGAAGGAAAAGGCTTTAGGTGCATCTGATCCAAAAGCAAACAGAATCCTCACACTTGCTCAGCCTAACCTTATTGAGCTCACCAGACTTGCTGAACTGATTTGCTGTTTGACCTGAAGGTTGCCTTAGTGTTCACTTGCCCCAGCAGGTCCCAAAACACTGGTCTGAGTAGTTTCAGGGCTTAGCTCCAGTCTAAAACATGCTGAGATCAAGAGTCTGACAGAGCAGAATGTCCTGATCCAGAGGTTTCAAAGGGTGGTGCCACACAGAAATCTAATATGTGTATTGCAGACAGCTGGCACTCATTTTCTCGTCACCTGGATGAGCATTTATGACTCCTAGACCCTGGTGCCTGCAATCAGAGCATTCAAGAGCTACACTTGGAAGCATCATCTAGAACCTCAGCCAGATCTGTTCCACTGTGCCACTTAAAAAATAATTATTTTATTTACAATATATACATGTACAAAATGTAAATTTTCAGCAGCTGGGGCATAGTGACAATTTATTCAGGCAGCTGCAAGCAAATGAAAAAATGTCCAGACTTACTTTCTACTCTATCAAAATAAGTTAACTGTATGGAGGTGTCCCATTTTGCAACACTGTATGCAAAGTGCTTTTTCTTATATATGACTTCTGGCTGAAGAACAAGTGCAACAGGAAAAACAGCAGTGTAAACAATTCCATTTAAGTACTTTTATCTGGGCAAATACACAGAAAAGTCTGGACAAGCTCTGGCTTTCAGAGAGATTCTCAAACTGAGGGCCAGAGTGCCAAGATTTCATTACTCTTCTGCTGAAAGAGTTGTTGCTGTGCCCAAAAAAATTTGGAAACCCACATCCAAATAATGAAAATGAATTTGTACTTAGTACTACATTCCTCCACTGGCAAGGAGAGAATGAACTGGGTGATGTAATAACTGTTTTCCATCTCAAAGTTCTACTAGACGGTACATTTTCTTTGATATTTATTGTGATTTCTTTTAATGACTTGAAGAGGGCCTCAGGCTTTGGCAGAGAAGTGCCTTTTGTTAATAGCAGCAATATTACTTATAATAATTGCATATTTCAATAAATGTTTTATACTATGGCATATTTTGGTGAAATTTCCAGCAATTCCTATTTTAAACTTTGTGAGAAACTGCTCAAGACTATGCATACACAACATTTTGTGGAGACAAGAAATTGAAGTAAAATTTTGTTTCAAAACTTGACATAGTATCAGAACACAGGGTGTCTGCTACTTGGAAAGTCCATTTTATGAAATTTCTTGCAAACTGGAAATTCCAGAAGAATAATTAAATAAATGCATAATAACTAATTAACTAATTAAAAAAACCTGACAAGATGTTTGGGGTTTTACTTACTGTACTTTTTCCTGCTTGAGGGATCAAGTATGGACAAATGCAGAAATGTTGTCATAGTCTCCTCAAACAGGTTGGATACAGCTTTAGTGACTGGATCTTGTTACACTGAGTTACAGGATGAAAGAATACCAGACTGAAAACTGTCAAATGACCTAAAGTATCTGCAATGACAATTAGGTGAGAGAGCAGGAAGGATTGTCGTAAATATTGCAGGAGATAGGGGACACCTCATGCAAGCATCCAAAATTTAGTGGTAGTGCAACTTGCTTTGTAGTTTCTGGTAGTTTCATTTAGAGCTTTTGACTGTGGATTGATATTTGCCAAACACACAGTTCAGATTTAATAACTCCCTTCTTCTGTTTTATCAAGTGAAGTAGAAGGAAGCAGAAACTGTACCAGGGCTCTGCAGTCACCTTACGAGTAATCATAAGAAAAAACAGATCAACAGAGCACTTATTACTCTGTTTCACTGCTGAATTGTAATACAGGATTTAATGAAACTTATGCCTTATGTGCCTACTATGGGGAGATTTGTAACACAACTCAGAAATCCATAGAAAAGATTCCAAGGGTAAAGCATTCCAATGTGAGACAAGAGGTGCCAAGAAAAGAAAATACATGTTTGTGAAAAGAAGAATCCCTGTATCAGATATGATAGCTGTTTGCAGATGATGAAACTGTGACTCATGAATGAAGTAGGTTGGATGTGCTCAACAACTGTTTTTCTTCTGTATTTGAAAAGAGGCTTTAGGTTGTGTCCATTACATTCCACGTGGTGGATGGAACAGAGAAGTTACCATCCGTAAGTGCAGAAGAGGGATGGCAGCATCTGCTGGAGAACTTGCACCTGGAAGTCATAAGGAAATTAGCCCAGATCTTTGAAGGCCCACGGTAAATTTTAGCAACGCTTGAAAAACTGAAGGAATTTCTGAGGATTTAAAACCAGAACTCTTGGTAGTGGTTTGGTTTTTGAAAATGATGAAAGGAATGACGCAGGTAGCTATCCAATAATTATCCTGAGAGTGGTGGTTAGAAAACACAGGGCCATAGGTTTTGGACTTCAGAACAAAGGGTTAGAAGCTGTAAGTATTTTGGAGGGTAGGCTTTGTTTGTTGTCTTTCATTCTAAGTTGGCAGACAATGGTAACTATACTGATGTCACATACTTGGATTTCTCCAAGGCACTTGACTTCCTATCAGTTAAGAAATGTGAATTATATGGAGTTAACACAGCGTAACACATAACAAGCGTGTCATAAAGTGACTCCTGAAGAACTCTCAGGCAGTTGTTACAATGGAAGAGCAGATCTGCTTCCAGCACTGACTTCTAAGCTGTCACTGTTCAGTGTTTTCATTAACAGCATTGATGACCGTACAAAGTGTTTTCAAGTGGGGTTCTTAGGCAACACAAAGTTTGTTGGGTTAAAAAAATATGAAAGATAACATAAAAAGGGCAGAATCAACATAACTGTCTGCTTAAATGGCAACAGTCCCATAAAATGTGTTTCAGTACAGACACTCAAGAGACCTCTAGAAACAATTCTTCCACAGGATGGTGGGTTCATTAATTTTTTTATTATAAGTCTTTTATAAATCCTTTATTATTTAGTCTTTTAGTCTTTTATGACCAACTTAGATGCAATCAGCAGACCATAGTTGGGGAGTATAAATTTAGATAAGATGTGTGCAGTTCTGGGCCCCACAATTTAAGAAGGATGGGAAAGTATTCAAGTGCATCCATAGGAGCACACAAAAGCGGTGAACAGGCTGGAAGGAATGTCCTGTGAGCAGTGGCTGAGGACTTTGGGCTTGTCTAGTTTGGAGAAAAGGAAGCTGAGGGGTGACCTCATTGCTCATTCTACAGCTTCCTAAGGAGGGGAAGTGGAGATGGAGGTGACGATCTCTTCTCCCAGGGAGCCAGTGGCAGAACATGTGGGAATGGTTCAAAGCTGCACCAGGAGAGGATCAGACTGGACATTAGGAAGCATTTCTTTACTGAGAGGGTCATCAAATCCTGGAACAGGCTTCCTAGTGAGGTAGTCAGTGTCCCAAGCTTGTCAATGTCTAAGATGACTTTGACAATGACCTTAATATGCTTTATCATTTGGTTGGCCCTGAATTGGTCAGGTAGTTGGACTAGATGATTGTTTTATGACCCTTCCAGCTGAAATTATTCTACCCTATTCTGCTCTATTCTATTCCATGCTGAGCTAAGTGCCTAGTTTCCTTTTTTCCACTATGGTTCATAAACGAAAGAAAGAAAAAAACACAGCCCATAGACCTGATGCTTCTAGCCTCAGAAAGTCAACAGACTAACCCTCACACTTGGAATCCAGTTTCAGATTGGACCACGTCCTTAGCAATATTTCTGACCATGTTTAAGGTACTCTAAATACACTTTCATCCTAGTTAAGCTTTTCTAGATTTTAACTTCTAAGAAAATGCATCTAATGTCAAGGCCAGTTTGCCTAAACTGAACTTCAAGCCATTACCTCTTGTCAAGCCTTTGGCAACAAGATTAGGAAGCATGCCATTATCAGGACTCACACTAGCATATGGGATAAACAACTTCTCCTTTTCAGTGAATTTAGAAAGCTGTACATCTTAACTCTTAGGAAAGGTTTGTCTCCCAACCCTTAGGTCTCATTTATAGCCACACTGGTATTTCCACATTCTTCTTGAACTGGGGATTTCAGATAGGCTTGGTATCTGTATCACAGTGACAGCCTTGTCAAGGCTCTGTGGACAGCCTTGGCATTTCCCAGTCTTGATGGGACATTCTCCTTTTTGGTGGGATATTCTCCTTTTTATTGCTTTGGGTCACTGGTACTGTTTTGTCATAAGAATATTCTGAGATTCAGTTTTTCAAAATTATTAAATGTTTGTTATAGCCACATTTTCTATGGAGAATGGTCAAGACAATAGAGTAGAACAGAATTGAATCTAATTGAATCAAATAGAATAGAATGAATTCCAGTTGGAAGGGACCTATATCAATCATCTAGTTCAACTGCCTGACCACTTCTGGGCTGATCAAAAGTTAAAAGTCTATTACTAAGTGCATTGTTCAGAATTTGAACTTGTTATTAAACTTAAATTAATCACAGCCCAATGCTCCAATCTATCTAGATCCCTCTTCAAGGGCCCTTGTCCCTCTGGAGAGTCCACACTACCTCCCATGTCGTGGGGAGCTACATATTTGCTAACTTCCACCTCGTGACAGAGACTTGGAGTGTATTTCACATGTTGCATTATCAGTAGTTTGCTGAGAGCGACTTCCCATTCTTCCTTTGTGTTCAGTGTCCAGGTACATTTGTTATGCTCATGTACTTCTTCCTCCCTCTGAATCAGTGCAGCTTTATCCCAGCTGGAGGAAGAGCCATGCATCAAAGTTCTCAGGGGGAGCAGGTCCCAGCTTGGTCTCTCCTGCTCACATGCTCAGGACAAAACTGATCACCAGGTTTGAGTCAGTGCAAGCATCCCTAGAGCTTTCCTGCTCTGTACCTGTGGCATCTCTAACCCTGCTTGATTCAACCCTAGTACATTTTAAATAATATTTATTTATTTTGTCCCTCATTTTGGGACAGAACATGAGGACTAGGGTCTTTAATAAAAAGAGCCTGAATAAAATTGCCAACAAATTGATACCATCATTCTGTAATCATCTGCCATGCTGTCTGCCAGCTACTTCCAATTAAGAATGTTTCAAAGTCACAAATTATGATGAAGTATGGTGCACAGCTGTGGTCTGACACATATAGGCCTGTTCTGCTATGCCGTTTCAGCTATGCAAACCTGAATAAAGAACAGAGACCCACTGGTAGTGGTGGAAGTAAGTGAATTATTTCCTCTTATGATTTAGAGGGCAAAATCTTCAATGTACTAATGCTGGAGTCCTCTGAATGTCACTTTAGTAAATACATACTGTCAGTATGAGTGATTTTTGGCTCTCGTGTTTCGTGAGGTAATGGTCTACTTAATGGTTACACATGAGCAATCATGATAAAGGAAAACACTTAATACATCATCTTGCATTGCCCACAATCTAAGGCCGAACATTAAATCATCTTGTCCAACCTGATGCACCTGGGACACTGAATTACTATGAGCTTGAGTATTTTGGAAGCACCGAAAGATCTGCTCTCTGAGCTTGCACAGTACTTTGAATTCTCTCCTCCACACATGGCATTGTCCAAACTTCATACAAGTCAGCTATTATTGGAAAGTGAAACAGATTTTAAATGAAGACCAGCGTTGGCACAAAGTGAAGATCAAGAGGTTTAATACAGGTGTCTCCTGGCTATCACAAAATATTTACTTCAATTTCAATAACACTGGGTAAGAAACTGGCAGCAGTGAAAAGATCAGCAAGCCCAGCTTCACTTAACTGAATTTCCGCAGTAATGCATTTATGTATTTATTTATTTATTATTGTCATTTATATTAAATATGGACCTGGGGTGTGAAAGAGCGTATGTCTTCTGAAGTCAGCTGAGCCCCTGCAGGCTGCATCGACAGAGGAACTGGTAGAAGGACAACAGCGACAATCCTTCTGAGAGATACCAGATGCTGTTCAAGTAGCAAGTTCCTTTGCTGTGAGTGTGACAGTAAAGTTGGGACAGGCTTTGTGTTAAAGCCTGGAGTGTTCCATATAGGTGTGTAACATTTTCTGTAATGGTGGCTTGTTAAGTTTTATTTATAAAAATATATCAGCTCAGTTGAGTTGCATGGGTTTCTCCCTTAATTATTTATTAAAGTCATGTCCACCTGCTGGATTTTTTTGCCTGGTATTGAAATCAGGATGACACATCTATAATTATCAAGTCACTCCAATTACCCTTTTGAAGTGTTGGCAGAATGCTTGGTTGGGTGGGGGGAGAGTGTTATTAATTCTGTTGCTGTTAAATTGTGACAGATGTTTCTGACTGCTCCTCATCTTTTCGTTTTACTACTCTATTGTTCAAGAAATGTATGTCTGTAAATTAAGAAATGTCATTTGTTACTGATATGGTAGAAAGCACTTCCTCTTCAGAGGATGATAGGATGATACAATGGATGAAGATTTAATGACTTATTCTGTATTTTTGTGCATTAGGAAAAAGTTACATGTAAGATTTTCAGATGTTTCCATAAGGTATAGTTGTTCCAATATTGGAAAGACAGAAATCTTAAAAGTTTACTCCCCCTCTATTTTTATTCCATATTTCAGTGGTTATCCAAGTTGTGGGGTCATCAGGAGCCCAAAAGATACACTATCAGCATTAGATGTTAAGCGAGGATGTACAAGGAATACTCATGAGTGATGATAGATCATCTCAGGGCAATTTTAGAAAGTGTTAAAATTAATTCATATTTCACCTCCAGTCTTTCAAAATGGCTGGGTTATAGCTACAATGCTTAACATCTCTTCCCTATCATTACCAGTCATTAGCAAATATCACCTGTCACGTTTTCCAGTTCCTGCATTACAACATGCATTTCTGCTTCTTGATGACTGCGAATTGCCCCTGTTCGATCCTGAGCTGTTGAGACAGCTGGTGGGAACATCCAAGATGTCAATTATCTCATATGCTTGGCAGATGGACAAGACCTTTTCCAGAAGACCTTTCTGACAGACTCTTACTGAAGCTGTCATTTCCCCCACCTGACCCTCATCTTAATACATTTGCTTCTGTCAGAGGACTTTGCTATGTGTTTTCCACAACTTATCATATAACTCATATTCTTAGCGATGAACTGTGAAATGTAACAGATGGGACTGCAAACCCCCAAAATACCAGGAAGCAGACATTTTCCATGGTTGCTATATAATCATGCAGGGATGTTAGTGACATGTGAAATTGCTTGAGACTTTCAAATCTTTCAAGAATACGTGCAAAAGGGGTGCTGATTTTTTGTTTATAAAGTAACATTAATCTCAGTAACTGCTTCTCATATTGGGCTGTAAATTCAACCCTTTGATTTAAAAAAATTACCTTAGGGAGAATTGTCCACCAGAAAACTTCTGAGTCATGTAAGGCACAAACTTGAAGCAAAAGAAAAGGTCTATGATAAAAGTCATTAATGGTTCTGCATTGGTTTTTACACCCAGTGAGAAGAAATAATCAAGTCCTACCACTCCAGAGTATTATACTTGTTCTTGCACAGGTGCCAGTTTTGTACCCTTCTGCTGGGCATGTCCCAGTAATAATGAGCATGACTAATCACGCAGAAATTTCACCTTTTCAAAAAGCTCTCCTTTGCACCAAATATTTTTGATGTGCGTGGTACCTGTGCTTCACTTTAACTCTATGTGAAATATTCCAGGCATCTAGAGAAGGTACATGCATTTGAGACTGGTTTTAAAAAGTCATTAGAACAATATTCAATTCCTATTTTTAAGAAGAATGTTTACCTGAGGCTCCTGGCCAAATTCCAATCCCACTAATTATGTTTGACTGAAATATGTTATCACCTGAAGTTTTACTTGGATGGAGTATAGTTTTTTTGGTTGTTGCTCCTATTACAGAATGGTTTACTTTTAGGTAAATAGTTCTGCTTTGAGGTGTTAGGCCTTGCTGTACTTCATTGACACGTTTAAATCAGGGATTTTTTCTTTTTTAGAGAATACATACCAGGATGATTCAGGCCTTTATCACATCTGGATGGGATATTCAGGCTGTTTTGCAGGTGAGGAGGTGGAAAACCTCCCCTGAGGACTGACTCCAGCCGCATTGACCGATGTGTTCAGCACATTAAAGCCCCAGTCCAAAATCATGTTTGGCTTTGCAGATTTTTGGACATACTCAACTTCTGCTTAGAACCTTCTCCTGACGGCAGTTGTGTGTGGAATCAATTTTATATACATGCTTCCTCCTGTTAACTAAATGGAATTAATCACATGCCTGGGATTGAAGCAGGGGCTTCTGTGTTTCTCAAGTGACTTGGAATGCATTTTTTTGTACTTCTGTTTTTTGTAAGTAGTAAAAAAATCATACTTCTTCAGGAATATTTTAATGCTTCTTAGAAATCTGTTCCGATTCTTTTTTCCATTGCAGAAAACAGTTTTTATTATGGTTTCTGAAGACCAGACCTGAACATATATTTAATTTCACTTACAAATTCACATCCCAAACATGATAAAACTGTAGAAAACTCAGTAAGAAAATATTTATGTCCACATTCTGGATAGCACAAATATTTTGCCATCATTAACATTCCATGGCAGGTTAAAAATCAAATTGCATACAATATATTTATTTCCAAAGTGCTGAATATATTCCTTTTCAAAATATTTTCAAATACATCATAATTATTGGGATGAATCACAGAATTTCTTTGCTTTTTGGGCTAGCCAGAAGTACTATATTTATTCTTTCTTGTTTATACTGGTAATCAAATTTTTGGCTATTCTCCAGAAATGTTTATTAGCCTGAAGAGAGAAGTGAACAGACAGCAGGAAACTGGCATCTTGGAGTATTCCTGCTGGAAGCTCATCGCCAGGTATGGTGTGAGCCAGTCCAGAATCTCTGTGGCAGCACTGGGCAACATCTGATGCAGCCTATGCTCCCTGTGACCCAGTGCTGTGCTAATACAACTCCTGTAACACATGAACCCCGAGGCTGTTCCTCACCAGCTTAGGGCAGAGTACAGCTGTTCTTTCTACACCTACCTGGAGAGAAGTCCCTCCAGGCCTCCTGTAGCCAAAGGCAGGCTTGTCTCCTTTATCCCAAAGTGTCTCCTTTACCATAACTTCCAAAAGCAATGATAGTATGTGAAATCAAGCAGTCGTAAAATACAATTTGGAATATTCTGGACTAGATGCAGGACATGGGGGTTTTGCTGCTACCCTCCTGGTGGTTCTGGGCAAGACATGCCTCATTTTGTGCCCTGGATTCTTTGGCTTTGCACTGAGGCTATTTACACTTCATGTTTGCTCTCATTACACTCTTTGGCCAGCAAGTCAAGTAGCACAGTGTTAAATATGAGGAAGTCCTTGGAAAGCCAACTGAGGAACCCTCTCCCACCCTTGTGCCTATGACAAAGCTCCTCTCCATACCGTGGCTGTGTCTTTGACACCTCCAATGAGCTGTGTGTGATTGTTACCCATAACATATCCAAACCATTTGCTGAGAATTGGTTATTTTCCATAATCTGCCACCCATTAATAAGAATCTAGTTGCAGTTAGGCGTAGCATAAAAGCATCCTAAACCCTTCAGCTTAGCTTGCTATTGCGCAAACCCCAGTCTGATCCAAGATGAAAATTCGACTTGCCTGCTTTTCCAAACTGGTTAATACTGTATGTTAAGTTTTCTAGATTCCTCCCTATTTATCTGAAAGGTCCCAAGGCATTTAGGTTTAGTCACCTATATGTGGTCAGGATCATCTGCTCCTGGAAAATTACTTCTACCTGTAGATAAACAGACATCTTAATGCTGTTGGTATTCCCTGAAAAAAGTCTCCAGGCTCACTTGTGCTAAAAACCGCAGTCAGTGTCATTAGGAAGGGTCATTTGTTTATATGTCAGGTAGTTCCACCTCTTTTCAAGATTTCTTCCTCCCCTTTACAAGGAGGGAGAGATTTCAGTTTTAAGCGTACAAGAAGATTTAGGCTTAATGAGTAAGTTCCTGAGGCTCGCAGACAATAGGATATTCTTTCTGAGCCCAGTATCTCGTTTTCTACTTCTGCACTGAAGCCAGGTCACTGCAAAATCAGGCATCCAAGAATTCTGTAGCTGTGAAAGCAGTTATGTCAGAGCCTACTTCTAGTCTAGAGACTCAATTGCTCAGCTGAAGCTGCTGGAGATTTGTTCTTGAAGTTTCTTAGGAGTTACTGTTCCTTTCCAAGCAAGACTTTGTTCTTTGTCCAGTATCTTTTGTGACAAGCAGATACATCCGAGGGACTTGGAGAGGAGCTCTGCCTCTGCAGCACATATGTTGCTTGTAAACTTAGAGAGACCTTTTCTTAAGAAAAGTGTCTGCACAAGCACTCTGAGCAGGGGTATCTGGGTTCACCACGGTTGATGCCACCATTGTGCTGCTGCTCTTTCTTCTCAGAGTTCTAGAAAAGAAGTTGGAGCAGCAAGAAACTGTCATAATCAATAAAGATGGCAGAGAAGCCCTGGAGGATACAAGTGTAATACATTTCAGAGTAACACATTTCAGGCGACTCTCAGTTATCTGCACATGTTGTATGCAGATTAAGGATTATGTGGGCCAAGACCACAGGGTCATATAAGCTGATTCAAGGTCAAGTTTTCTTTAGTAACTCAGTATTGACAGTCTCTGAACACAAATATGTTGCATCTTAGGGATGGCTCATGTACAGAAGCATCATAGTCACTCCAGTGTGTCCTATAACACAGACTAACAAAACTTGCCAAACACGTACTAATTCAGGGGCTCACCTGCCCCTGCTTCATATTCCTGGGATCCAAACAAGTAAAAATATGACACATGCTACATCACCGGCTCATGCCTAGCAGGGTTTATTAGCCTTGCCTGACCCGAGTTGCCTTTGTATAGTCACTCTGTAGCCAGTTAAAGAATCTCTCCTGGTCCTCAGGGTGCTGGAAAACATGGAAACAGAGGCACCAGAGAGGATCCTCCAGCAGTTTTTTTGTCTGTTAGGGCTTTGGCTAGTGCTTCTATGCTCTGATGGAGCCAAGCCAGCTGAGTTTGGCTGGACATTAATACCTTGTATTCAGGCACTGCGCTATGCAAGTTCTTCTTTCATCCTCAGTAGCTCAAATAATGAGGAGGTGCTGGTACAATTCATACAAAATCATGCTTGAGACAATCTACAGATTGATGTTGCTATGGCTGTTATACATCATGTTGAAAATACAAACTGCAATAAAGAGCAACTGCTCCCAGGACAGGCTGAGACTTGAAGCTTCACACCAGAGGGAGCCAGTTGTGGAGGGTCTTTGCCTGGAGTGTCCCAGATCTGGATTTCTGACAGCAAGAAAGATTACCTGGTCCTCAGAGCCATTTAAAAGCAGACTGAAAAAAAAAAATGTTAGTTTGCACAGTCTCACTATTGGAAAGCCCTCAGCTGACTTCTTGAGGGCAATTCTCTTTTCTTTTCGTGTACACTTCTTTGAAATGTTTTGCATGAAGGTGTTATTGTATATTTTGGGAAGTGTTATTGTCCCTGTGTATTTTCTTCCAATGTAACTATAAATTTCTATCCAAATATGCTCAGAAGCTGTTCACTGTCAGAACATGAAATCAACTAGTAGATAAGGATACATAAAGGTGGTTATTTCCATAGGCAAATCAAAGGCACAAAACAAATGAACAACATTCTTTCAGTCTTAAACACAAGCAGCTATATGGGTGGCAGGATAGGTGGTTTTGCCGTTTAAAGAGTGTTTCCTTAAGCATAAGTGTGAGTTTTGATGTCCCCAAAATTAATTTGCATCTGACTATTGATGTTCTTATCTTTTTTTCATAAGAGTTTGGTCATGAAACTCCATCTCACATCTCAAACTGTGACAGATCATTTATTGTACCTGCCTCAGAACTAGAGAGGTGGTATAAAGCAGGTAATTTACCTGATTTGATAGCCCATGGAGGAAGAGAAGCAGCTCCCAAAGGTCCTCATCTCATACTTTATGTGATATCCCATATCCCATATCAGTCTTAAAATTCAAAGAGTTGAAAGCACTGACCTGGTGAATAAAGCAAGACTGGAAACCAGCTAGCTTGGATTAAGAGCATGACTTTCATATGGCTAAAATTAGTTACATTAAATCCTCTCCAAAAAACATAGATGTCTAACTGAGACCAGGTTTATACCAACAAATAATTCACCACAACAGGACAAATCAGTGCTTAACAGCAAAGGCCTTACCGCTATGCTTACTTCAGGCAGTGCTCAGGACTGAACATCCCTGCAAGTCTCGTGGTTCAAAGCTATGTGGAGGCACAGTCATGGGGTTTAGCCTTTACACACTTCCTTGGAGGCAGAGAACATGGGGGTGCAGCTGGAGCAGAGTCTCTGGTTCCATTTCCTTTGGAAGGAATCTATTTTATCTGCTCTCAAAACTGCCTTGGAATGCTGCCAACACACTGGGCTACCACTACAGGCCGAGGTGCTTGAGTATGACCTCAGTTTTTCATCAATGTGTGCTAACAGAGAGTGCTGTTGGCCACTAAACCTCAGTGAAATCAATGAGACTCAGTAGGGACTGAAAAGTTTCCATGGGCAGATAACTCTCCCAGCTGCAAATCGCTATAAACATATTGATAAGGGTTCTCCATTATAAACATATTGATAAGGGTTTTCTGTTATAAACATATTGATAAAGGTTTTATACCAATATGAGTCCTTAGGAAAGATTGTGATCTAAATGAGAACTTACAAGCAAATCACAGGACAACAGATTAACCAAACGATTTAAGCCAACAAGGTAAGGACTGGCCAAAATCTTCTGGTATTTTTTTCAGTACTAATTTTCTACATCCTTGTTTGTATTTAAAAAGAAATTTCCCCAATCATTTATAAAAAACAGGTGTTGATAAGCTGCCACTGCAATAGTTTTTCTATGCAACAATTCACAGAATCACAGAATGGGTAAGGTTGGAAGAGACCAGTGGGTCATCTGTTCCAACATCTCTTCTTTTGCCCTATCCCTCCCATCTCATGATTTTTGAAAGATGGTGAGTTTCTAGAACTGCAGCAACTAAGACCAGAAGAAATAGTTTACCTCATTTCAAAAAGGAAAGAGAGGCTTTGGGGGCTGATTCATCTGCCTGAGATCTGGAGTTCCTTTTGGACATGACACAGTTCAATTCAGTATCAGGACTTTAATGACTGGCAGTTGTAGTTACCATCTGTTATCAGGTTTTCTTCTGCACACCTGTTCCATGTGGTAAATCAGTTGCTTTATAGTCAATGTCTGTATTACTTGACTAGAGTCCTGCTGTTACTTTGACATGGTTTTCCACTAGTTAACAGACTGAATAAAAAGGGTAAACACTACATGAATCAAATACTGAGAAGGCAGAAGAGAAATATTTGGCTCGTGCCAGCAGCAAAAGAATCCATCTGGGACGAGCTCAAAGTGGTATGGTAGAGGCACAACCTGTATATAAAGGAAAGTCAATAGAAAATTTTATTATGGCAAATTTACTAGTGGTTTGGAATTGACTACACTGGTAGAATAATTGGGGAATGCACATTGAATAATATTCAATGAGCTTTTGGTTCACGTTGTGTTTTTCAAGCTATCTATAAGCTATTAGAAAAATTAAAGCTACATGATTTTATCAGTATTTCATGCAGGGTTGAGCAGATAATGGGGAGATGTGGGGAAACACTGACCCACTCTAACTCCAGAGCAAGTGGGTGAGATCTCTGAAAATTTTTCAAACAAGCTATATGTACCTCATCACGTAATAAATGTGTAAAAGACTGTTGCCTAATTTTCGTTACTCATACAAGAAGAACAGACTTCTGGCTTCTGCTAATGTAGCCATAAAATATTTCTACAATTAATTTTGCATTTCAAAATGCATTTTTGATTCACATTCTAGAAGTATACAGTTTCACTGACCTTCCTGCACTGAAATCACTTACTATTCTTTTGTCAGAAGCGAGTGGAACACTTAAAAAATTTACATTTTGTTTTGCATGCTGGTAGGCTGTTTTTGCAAAATATCCTCAGGGCTAATTGCTTAATTATAAAATTAATAGAAGAACATTATATAAAGTCAGGCAGAACATGTCAGTACATAATTAAACTGTGGTCAATATTTTGGATCATGTTCTCAACTGCTCTAAGGCACAGGGGGTATGCAAGTGTATCTCTGTTTTTACCACAGAGCCTGGACCTTTATATTCTTCAGCAATTCTGAGTCACCAGGCACAAAATCCTGTTCTTCTCTCTGCAGACCTGTGCTCCAGACTATCAGATATGTCCTGGACACCGAAATACATGAAATAAGTGAAAGTTCTGCTGAATAATTGGTCTGATAAGAGCAAGGAATGTTTTAAGAAGAAAATTCTCATAGCTGGAATTGCAATCATTGCAGTTACTGTGAGCTGGTCTTAAAGTAGATAGATTGAACTTTAATCAATCAGTATGTTTTTTCCAGATGGCCATAAGTATGTGTTTTACAATCTGCATTTTAAGGAGTGTTTGTTTCTTAACTCCCAAGGTAAGAGTAATTTAAGATATAACTGTGAAATCAGTTTAAAGAATACCACAAACACTATTGCCTATTTTCTTTCCAATATATAAATAAGATGTGGCTGAGAGATAGTGACAGCCTGCTTTTCTCTGTTTCTCTCACAAGGACATGTATTGAATACTGTGCTGCCAAGGCCTTCATTACTTATTCATACGCAGAAAAGCCACGAGTCTCTCAGGTCCAAAGTTAATCAGCACTGCTCCAGACTTTTGCCTTTATGTCTTGGATGCTAGACAAGAAAACCAAAAATTATAAGAACTCTGGCAGAGGCCTTGGACTTCAGGGATCTCTGCTTGCCCTCACTCTACCACTAGCCCAACTTTCGGTAAATCCTGTCTGTGCCACTGCTGGATTTCTCTGATCTGTATTTCCAGACTTGGTCAATCTAGAATGTCCCTTGAGATCCCATAAAACCTCTTTCCTTGGAAAAAAGCTCATCTAGGGGCCAACTGGGCACCTAGCTTCACTTTCTACTAGAGCAGAGGGCTTCCACTTAGTCCTTCCATCTCTAAAACTTTGGTGATGCTTGGTTGTCCTCAGAGCATTGCTGGTAGCCCAGTCTGCCTTCCTGGTCTCCCCACACAGCAGATTGCTCCAGAGGGTGGATCTCAGCTGCAAACTTCAGGATCAGGCACCAGCTGAAGCAGGCAGACGGCAGCTCAGACCTGGCAAAATGCATGTCCCTCTCAGCAACTTGTATTATCCGCCCTTAGGAAGGAGCAGATCTGGAGGGAGCCTCAGTTGTATAACACCAGTATTAGCAGCAGGATCAGAAATGCCCTAATTCCTGGAGTAATTTGGGGTTGTATAATGCGGTGAATGAGCTTTGCCTCAGCAAATGCTCTGGAGCAGGAAGGAGGCACTTGGGGAAACAGGATGAAATACACTGTGACTCGAATGGATGCAGTGGATTAAACGGGATTTTAAAACAACACAAGCATTAGTTGTAGTAGCAGCAGAGCCTACCAGAAGGTGCTGCTTTTCCTTCTCTGAGGGAAAGAGAAATAGAGCAAAAATACACCACAAGGTTGCAGGACAGTGGGAATCTTCAGAGCAGTGAGAACATGGCATTTGGGCATTCGAGGTTTACAAAGCCTGCAAATTCCTTTTTAACAAGGCTGAGCCTTTCAAACACTACCACTAAGTGCCTTATCCCCACTGACTCCCCCCCTAAATTAGTGTACTGCTTATCATTTTATTATTTAGTATGTCAATAAGTGAAGCTATTTTCTTTATGCCCCACTTTCTGGGGGAAACAATAGACTCAAAAAGCAGGGAAGCAAAGAAAATGGTACAAAGGAAAGCTTAAAAAGAAGACTTTTTCCCCATATGAATGTAGAACATCCATCAGAGTGCCCTTCAAATACAAAGAAAAAGATGAAACTAGCTTATCCTCAATATGACAGAAGCTCTTCTAGGGACAGTTCAGATTCAGACCTTCAGTGTCTTCTGGAAATTCCTCCCTCTCCACCGGCTGTACAAAGAGGATAGGTCTGCTCCTCACACAGGCTTTTGTTTAGGGACCTAGAGTAAGTTGGGATGGATCTGCAGCTGGATGAGTATGTGTTCACCAGGGTGAGCCCCATGCAATTTGCCCCTGAGGACTACAAAACAAAAGCAGTGCAGCAGGTCAAGACGTGGCTGGAACTGCGGCTACAACTCTCCAGAGAGCTCTTTATGTTTCTCTTATTTGGCAGTAAATGTGTGGGAACATTTGCTTTTTTCTCCCTCTACAGTTCCACCTTTTGATTTTGTTTTCTTCAAAGCACAGTCAAAAGATGTTCCTTCAGGACAGATCCACACCACAGGCACCACTATGGGTGGAAAAATAATAAGAACTACATGAAATTAAAAATCTGATTTGAAAACAGCCTACCAGACATGATTTCAAACTCAGCTCGCTGGATTCCTGCAAAATACATCCCGGGAGTTTCAGTGTATACTGAAAGGCTCAATATTATCTTTTGTTTGTTTTGTTTTTGTTTTTTTTTTTGGTATCTCTAAGAAATGTATAAAACATTAACTTATCTACTGGGCTGTCAACACATAAACCCCACACATACAGCACTTAGGATGGAAACATCCCTGTAACATTCATGCAATATAACTGATATTGTTTCCTTTTTCTAAGTTACTATGGAAAATCTTCATGAGTGAGCAAATTCTTCCTCGGACCACCACATTCTGAAACCCAGTATTAGAGAAATGCAAAGGCCGTGAATGGAAACGAGACTTGTTTGCTGTATTTAATGTCCTGCATCGTGTGGCTACTCACATGCATTTGTGAAAGAATATTTGTATGCACAGAAATAGCACCACAAGGAATCTTGGCAGTGCTCTTGAAGGTTTTTTAAGCTTATATATATATATATATATATACACACACATACATATATTTGTTTCTTGCTTCTTTAAATTGCTGCCAAGTTGAACTAGGAATGACTTTTGTCCACTTTCCTTATTCTCAACTCTTTCTGGGTATATTATTACCTCATCTGGTTTATTATTGTACCTTGTGTTCTTTTCCTTCTTCATTACAGTCTGTAAAAAGCTTTTGGGCTTATTGTTAATTTTCTCTCTCTCTCTTTTATTTTTTTTCCTCCAGTCTTAATTGTATATCTCTGAAAATGTGTTTCTGAGGTTTTAGCTTTGGCTGTGAGCACAGTAGTTATATTTATGGGTCTACCATCAGTTTGCTACAGTTCAAGTAATTTTCTGCTTTTTGCTTGTTATGTTTTTGCCTGGACTTGATATACTTTATGAGTTTTTCTGCGATATTGGCTTGTATATCTGGCATAGATAATATTTTGCCTTGCTCCTAATATCCTATCAGAGACCCAAAGAGTAATAATTTTTTCTTCCTGTGTAATGTTGGGAGATTATTTTTTTAAATGAGCTGGAAAGCTTTATTAGTTTACCAGAAATGAAAGCTTGTAATGAATCCACATGGAATTCTTTAATCATATCTTTGCTATTTTATAACTGTACCTTCAAGTGGAATGTGTTTATATTTGCAGAGGAAAAAAAAAGTTCTCTTGTTTAGCATTTCAGCATTATGCAGGAATTCTCAGTGCATGAGGTTGCTCATCATTTTTTCCTAAGTACAAAGAGTACTCAGAAGGGAGAGAGGAGAGAGGTGAGAGGTGTTTTTCCAGCCTGAGAAAGGTGAAAGAGCTGCTCCTCTTTGCCATCAGAGATTAAACTTCTGGCAGGCTGATTTGTGTGCTGTCATGTAGAGCTGGGCTGTGATGTTATGGATGACACAAACAGCTTAATATTGTACTAAGGGTTTTGGCAAGTAGTTCTGCTTTATTAAACTTTCTCTCTGTGATAAAATTCCAAGGAAATTTTTGGGCTAAAAGATTTTTACCTCCAAAAATTAGTAGATATACACACTTTTATAGAGTGTTTTGACATGCACAGCATTTCAAACAAATGAACATAATAGAAAAACACACTTATGCATGTTTGTTTGTACCTGAGAGATCTCTTATGGAGACTTTATGAAGTCAAATGTGAACTGAGCCCAGCCATGCTTGGAGCTGCAACTCAGACTGACCTGACTGTAGCCCAGGATGCTCTGGGTGGTGAGTACCAGGCTGTAAGGTCTGCTGGGTGAATCTGCTCTCTACAGATGGGCTGTAGGCACTCTCAGGGAAGAATGCTCATCACCTACTGCTGTGCTGCTTCTTCTGTGTGCCCTCCATGAAAGCTTGCTGACTGCACAGCCTTTACAAGAGGCAGGTGTTTTTGAAGACTATGAAGATACTCATTGCAGTGTGAAGGAAGAAAAATCTTTGAGCTTATGTAGAAAAGCAGCTTGAAGTGGCACAACATAATGGTAAGGGAAAAGGTCCTCTGAGGGGTAGGGGAAATTTCAGTTCTAAATGTTAGACATCATTATTTAAATACTGGATCCTAACAGATGGCAAATCTGGTTACAGGAAGGTGAGCAGTAGGCCTGGAGTTTTTCAGCTGATAGCTGCCTTTCATAACAAAGCATTAACGACTTAGCAAAAGATCTGCAGGCTGTCTGGTTAAAAAAATCTAGGCTAAACAACCTGAATCCTGCCACTTTCTGATGTGCAGAGGAGGTTCCCCTTCTTCCACACTGCTTTCAGCTGCCTTGCAATTGCTTAACACAGGGAGTAGCATTAGAGCATCATATTGTTATGAATTTTCATACTTACTGTCACAAATAAGATAGATTTATTTTTGTAAGCCACATAAGGCTTTCTTTTAAGAGTCCTACTGATTTCCAAATTGCCCAGATTGCTTTCTTAGATTATGGAGAGATTGCTGTGTCTCTTTCTTATGTCAACTGTCTTTTCTCCCATTGTTGTATGGCACTCTCATCATTGCCTTTCATTTGTTCTGAATTATTTTCTTCCTTCCTAATGTAGTCATACCTACATTGCTTCTGTTTACAATTTTCTTTTTACAATTTAAATGGGATAATTTTGCTGTCATTCTCTTTGTTTCTGAAAAACATTTATATAAAAAAATATCATAAATTAAGTACAAAAAAAAGGACAATTGAGACTGAAGCAGAGAGAGAGAGAGAAAAGAAGCCTCAGCTCCCTGAAAACTCTTATGTATTCCTTTGTTTACCCACGCTTCAGACATCTTCCCAGGAAAGCTTGGTGTAGAAAGCATGCAACTGGTAGTAAAGAGAAGGGAGGGAGGGAGGGAGGGAGGGAGGGATGGAGGGATGGAGGGAAGGAGGGAGGGTGGTGTGGAACTGAAATAGCGGATACACCGTGGAGAGCAAGCCAAGAGCCACGGGCAGCCCTGCACCTGAACAGTCGCCAGAAGACGATGCTGGCAGTTCACAGAGGTTCTGATGTTCTGTGGTTTGCTTCTGGGGGAGAACTCTGGTGTCTTTTTTTGTGTGGGAGGAAGCAAACAATAAAAAACACCATCAGAGAATGCCTGCAGGTGAGTGAGGGCATCTCATGATGGAGGTGAGTTGTGAGGCTCTGCTCCACTCTGAGCAGAGACGAGGCTTTAATCTTACAGCCCAGCCAAGTGCTGCAAGATTTTGCAGAGTCAGTCTTGCTCCTTAAGCTTCTCAACATTCACGTCTTCCTACAAGCTACACAGATACAGCAAGAGGCAATTGCCATAAGATCTTGCTTTAGATAAGGCTTCATATAGGGATATGGCTGGTCCATATTTAAGTTTTCCTCTCTCTGAAAAAGGTACAGAAAGCCTCTAACTTGAGTTCTGTCCCATTTCCGCATCAGCAGGACAAGGCAAGTACCTCTTGTATCTATCTGGAGCTTGAGTAACGGTGCTGAAAACAGAGTTTGTCATAGAGAAAACATCTCAACCAGCTCAACTGAGCTCCTAATTTGGTCTAATACATACCCTAGGGTCTCTTCAACATGTATTAAATACATATGTAAATGTCTTTTCATTTTTCTGACTTCTATGTCACATTGCACAAGCTGTCTCAAAAAAAACCCGAGAAGTGCAAGTGTTTAGTAGGAGCTGCTGACACGCTTCAGAATTCCAAATAAAGTGTTTCTTCAGAGAAGTGTGAGAAGCGTGACTTCTGCCCTGCTCGGTGTCTCAGCTCTCGGTCAGAGACAGTTTTAAAGGACCTTGATTTTCAGGAAGTGCTTTAGCACCAAGATCTTTTACACTAGCTACTTGAACAAGCTGAAACAGTTAAAAATCCCTATATATATTTGAAAATTTAAATCAGGAGTTGATTTTTTGATGCCTCATTTTAGTCAAAATATGTTCTTTATTTCATCTCTTTACGAAGATGGATAATGCATTCACACAATGTCTAAATCTTCCATGGATTTTTAGATTGACCTCCCTGTGGATGTGTTTTTTCACTTATATTGAAAAATTTCATTTATTGTGTCATTTGCAGTACCAAGCTTTTTGCACCATGCTACTCAGGGAGAATTCAGTGTCTTAGTAAAAATGGCACACTATGTCTGAGATTTTCCACGTGAAAAGAAAAAAGTCAGATGACACTGGAACAAAGTGAAGCTTCACTTTTGAAATGTAAAAAATACTATAACTTTTAAAAGATGCAAATTCTAGTGCTGGTGTTACATATTTGAAAGGAGAAAAGAGACAGGTCCAGTCATAACACTGTGTGACAAAGAGAAGGAATTTTATGTCCAGTTTTGGAAGTACACTTAGGCCACACTGAGAACTTTTATTCCCCAGGGTCTCTGCCATTTCCCTATGTATTTTAATACTTGAATAAAAATGAAGAAATTAACATAGGCTGGAGGGATACAAATACTAGGCTATGAAAATGAGGGAAAGCCAAAATGAGATTAACAGATGGCCAGGCATGAGGTCCCGTTTTAAGACACACAACATCACATTAATCTACCGTCCTTTTGGAAATGTATGTGCAGTCAGAGAAAGAATAATGCTCCCTTGTAAATTTTTCTTCACTATTTATATGCAAAGCCTTTTTATTTCCTTTTCCACTTCAGTTTTATTTTTGTTGTAAAATAAGTGTTGGAGACCGTTGGTTCACTGTCCTCTGGAGATGCCAACCTATTTTTGTTATTTCTTTCCACTCATACAGCCTACAAAATCCTTAGAACTCACATCTTTATGTATCAACACAACAGAGAGAAAGAGAAAAGGGATTTAAGGGTAGTGGCATGAATTTGCTACCAGAGATAGGTGATGCATGGGTTTTACACCTAATTTTTCTTTTTCCTCAGCATTTCTGACTTCTTCATTTCCTTTGCTGTTGTCCTGTCTGTGAGGTCATAAATTTTTCCTCAGTTTCTCTAAGCTTTTTATTTTCACCTTCCTCTGCCTACAACCCCATCTCACTTCTGTATTGTGCTCTCTGAACTCCAGCTTCCCAATCTTCCTCTTCTCCAGAATCAGCACATTTCCTACTTTTTTCCAAGAATGGAAAATGGGGCTACCCTGATGAGAGAAGAGGAGGTACTCTTTGATCTTAATGTAGGACTCCACCTTGCCCCCTTCACTTGGGCAGGTTTTGTGCTCTGCTCAAAGATAAGGGAAAGCAACCCTAGGAAGAACCTCCTGACTGGCCATTCACCACCAGTCCTTCAGAGGCCTTCTTCCCATCCACTGAATTGGCTATTTGTACCTGCCTTACTTCCCACCCTCCCTCACGACAGGGGGGAGCAAGGCCATACCTGGGGAGCTGTGGCCTCAAACTGGTCTCCTCTGTTCTCTACTCACTGTCTCTTTCCCTTCCTATCAGAGAAAGAAAATAGATGTTGTTACCTCTTAAAGGCCCATTAGAAAGCCAGAAAGGGATGTTCTTCTTTTGCCTGCAGCCTTCCCTTAGATGGCACCCACAACAAAGAGGCAGTGTCCAGAGGTTTTTCTTGGTCCCTTAAAGGAGGGAGAAATGGAAAGAAGCAACAGTTCCAAAATCTGTCCATGAAATCCCCTCACCATAATGGAAAAGGATATTTGGAGGGCTGCTTCAGGCTGAGCAGTTCATGTTCCAAAAACCCCAGCAATCTGACTTGAAAGATGTCTTTGCTGTGAGGGGAAGTCTGATTTCTGTACATGAACTGGCTATTGTAAGCAGTTGGACAGTAAGATGCATTGTACATGTGTAGTTTCCCAGCACTGCTACAATCCCACTGCAATTTTCCTTTACAAGCAGTCACTAACCTGTGGGTATATATGCCTGCAAATGATATCTTTTCCCTACTCCTTCCGTGAGGCTCAGCATGCCTTGGGAATGGGGTACAAGGATACATAGTGCTGGGGCTGTGTCTATGCCATGAAAGTCTCCAGACCAAACCCTGTGTCACAGCTTGGTTCCTCTGTGCGCTGCTTAGTGCTGGATCCCAAGAGCAAATTTTCTCAGGACTAGATAGCTGGAGTGCTCTGGACCGAACCCAGGGAATAAGCTACTCCCTGTGAGGAGCTGGAACATCAGGAAACCCATGCTAGACCTCAGTCCCTGGCCTCCTTGTTTTTAGCAGTGTCAACATGCCATAAAAACTCAGTCCTGCACACAATTATTTGTGTAAGAGCCATTTAGCCCAGAGAAGATCAGAGACAGTGTATTCCAGACAGCCCAATAGGCCACAGTCCCAAAACTGTCTCCCCAGGGATGGGGACTCTGCAGAATCAAATCCTCCACCACTTCGCAATTCTGAAGTCATTTTAAGTCTGGTAATCAACTTTTTTTTTCACAGATTTCCCTTCAAATGCACCTCTAATGGTTCTGCACATATTTGTTTCTTCGTAATTGTTGGTTTCTGTAAAGCTTAATGTCTCCTCTCTAATTTTTCAGCTAGAAATATGTGGAGATCTAACATGGGTAGGGCTAGTAATTTTATAAACTCAGCCTTTAATTTTCACACAGGAATCTGTGAGGTAAGCAGTGTCTATTAAAAAGAAAAAGGGAAGAAAACCATGAGCCTCTACCGTTCTTTCAGGAATTGTTCTGTGCATTTGTAGCTAGGATATCACCATCATAAAGTCCTCCTTTCACAGTAGTTTAAAGAGACTTTGATGTGTTTCAAATGGCCAAATAAGGTGACTTATCATTAATGAGTATAGAAGTAAAAAATCCATAGATATTCAAATGGAATTTAATAATGGAGTTAAATGCAGAGTTGATCCAAACTTTACCTTAGGTTGGATGATTCATGAATTTATTTGCTTTTTTACTCTATCTGTGAACTGCTGAAATGTTTACTGCTAATAATAGCTCAGTACAATCAGCCAAAAGTGTGTTTCTTGCACAGTAGATCTTTATGTAATTGAAGAAGATGAATTTCCAGTATGCAAAAGAATCCTTTTCCTTCCTTAGGATTTTTCTTTTTTTTTAATTGAAGTAGCCTTTTATTAGATGCCCTAAGACATACACACTCTATTCATAATTACAAAACTGGATTTTCTGTTGCTCTTCTTAAAAGTGCATTTTAATATAATATCCCTCTGATGTGTACAAATAGCAACATACCCTAAAATGGTACTGAGTGATTATAAATTTGATAGGCAATCTAAATATTGTCAAAGGGCAAACTGTATTTAAGAACCTGAATTAAGAGAAACAGTGTAGCACAGACACCTCCATGCAATTAGGAAAACAAGAA
Organism: Corvus cornix cornix; assembly: GCF_000738735.6. Classification (NCBI taxonomy): domain Eukaryota; kingdom Metazoa; phylum Chordata; class Aves; order Passeriformes; family Corvidae; genus Corvus; species Corvus cornix. The sequence continues at coordinate 67,026,114 of NC_046332.1, read as the reverse complement.
AAGTCAAGTCCCCAAGGACAGTGCCTGAAACATTCTTCCATACAACAGAGAGTACAGAAAAATGACTGCAAGTTCCAGAGAAAACTGCAGGGTTTACAAGGTGGCTGTTAGTAATTCTGAAGCATTTAGATTACAGTAAAATGAAAGCAGAAGTAATGGAGAAGCTGTCACAGACTGTCTTCAGTAATACAAAAAATGCAATACTATGAAGATCAGATCACCTCTGGTAGACCCCTAAACACACCAAATAGATGATACCTGAAGAGGCATTTCTTTGGCACTAGCAATGGCAAGACCTGGAGCAAGCCAGAAGTATAGCCTGTACTAAAAAAACAGGAGCTGAAGTGACAGTGTTTCTACGGAAAATAAGAGACCTGGGAAAATGCGACTGTGGTGGGAATGATTGCTGTCATCTGTTCCTGCTTAATGGACATGGTGAGAAAGGAGGGAGGAACTTACAGTTTAACAACGCTTTTACCTGAACCCACAGGGCATGCCTAACACAGAATATTTATATATATATTATAATGAAACTTTAATATCACAGGACATCTATCCATCAGGTGGAATCTGGAAATTTTAAGTACTGTGTCTCTTCCCATAGAAACAGTGCAGGTATTTTTCAAGCTATAATAAGGCGTCAGCATTTTCTGTAACCTAGTAAATTGTAGAATTTTCTACAGATTCATAGAGCTTTCTCAAACTTACAGCACATACAGAAAATGGTATCTCAGTATTTGTACTGGTGTTTCAGGTGCAGATCCAGAATCGTGTAAAAGAATATCAGTGGTCCTTTTTACAGGGTCTGATTCAGAACACCATTTTCCACTTCCTTTACTGTCTCACTGCTGAAAATGAACATATCATACTGCAAACCCATCTTAATTTTAAGCCCCCGACCACACATTTCAGTAAAAATTTTATGAAATTAATAAAAATAAGTCTTTCTAACTGAATTTTATTTTCTGCACAGGAAATAGGAAGTGGTCTCCTGAAATCAAGGTGTGTGGATCCATTCTGTTTCACAAACTAGATTAAATTTTAAGCAATAATTATCTCCTTTTCTTGTTTCTATAAGCCCTGCATTGAGTAATTCTTAGTTCTCTCTTGGATCACATCAGCAGACATGACATGATGTACTGTACATGTCAAATGCATTTAATTTTTTCACACATTCTGTGGGTGGCTGAGAAACAAGCACATTACAGGACCTTGAAAATCCTTCCTGTTCTGCAGAATGGGAGGGCATTTTTTGTATTATTTTTTCACAAAAAAATTTTACAGTTATCATATAGTATTCACACTGAAGGACAAGAAGGATCTTAAAGGGACAAGAGAGTAAATCAGCCAAATGCAAAGAAGGAAAGCAAAACCATCAGCTCCACCCACTGCTTGAATGATATGCTCACCTCCTGAGATATACAGAACAGGTTAAAAACAGGAAAGCAGTTGTGCTGGCACAGAAAAGAGGCACATGCATGTTCTAGTCATTACAGTTTTGCCAGCAAAATACCACATAATTCTATAGCTGATGCTTCACATTCAGCTAAATCTGCAATACCTTTTTTTAGCTACAGAATCAGCTGCCTTGGTCACACAAGGTTAGGACTATAAGTAGCTCTAATGAACTCTGGAATGTGTTTTCCAGTAACAACATCTGGCTATTGAAAACTCCACTGACAGCTGCATTGGTGGCTGTGAGAGGCTATCTTCAGGTCAAACTGCTGTAGGGCTGGCTGAGTCTTCCTTTTCACCAATGAGATTTACTCTTTCTGTCCTTTTCCCTTTGAATCTGGATGATATCAAGCTTTCAACCCTTCCTTGGACTCAAGAAAAACACACTCATCATATTAATCTATGAACTGGTGTAAGGATATAGTTGAGCAACAACATACTTGTGCTTGAACAGTTGAATTTAGTTGAGCTCACAAGAAATAATTTTTGCAAGCTTTTCCTTGCAAAAGTAGTCCAAAAGCCTTGTGCATACTGCCTTATTAACCAGGTAAACCATCTTGTCCTGCTATCCCACTGGTAGATCCTGTAATATCTACCTGCCTCATCTGAGAATTCCTCATTTCTCCCTCTTCCAGGAGAAAAAAGTTATCTCAGTGCCTTGAGAAGTGGGGTTTAGTCACAGTTATGTATGTCCCCAGGACACAAGGAGTGGCTAACCCATATATTTTCTGAGCTTCCCACCTTCTTCCTCTACCCCACTACTTGTGGTAAGGTGCCTTATGTGTGTTGCCCTTGCTCTTCTCCCCACAGTAGTCAGAGAAGAAGAGAACCCAAGAGTGGGAGAGTCAGGCCAGCCTCACTCTGAGCTACAGCTGGAGACTGGATATGACAATGAAGTCTCTGAAGTCATGTGAAAGAAACTGACTGCTTACTGGTTGGTTTGGTTGGCTGGTTGGTGGAGGTTTTGTCAGTTGGCTTTTACTGATTTCAGGTGTCTGTTACTTCAGTCAAGAACTTTATTCCACTTCTCTGACCTGGCAAGAATTGATGAGTTTTGCTAAGCTCAAGCTACAGACAATAAAGGTCATGTAAAAGGTGAGAAGGGTGTGCAGGTAGATAGAGCATGTACACCCCAGCCAGTTTTCCAAAAGTGAAGGTGCTACTGGGACTCCAGATGGCATGTATGGAGAGTCCAGCTATATCTGAAATAGTTATTTCTCTGATGTGTTTAAAATGAGAATGCTGATCAATGCCTAGAAAGATGTCAGTCCTTTTCCAAGAATTTGATTTGCTTTGACTTTGGCAAAGTCAGCCTGGAAAAATGTTTCAAGTCTTTCTGTTTATTTAGTTGTGTTTATTTCTAAACTTTTAATTGCTCTGAGGTAATCACCTCATTAGAGATGATTTCCAGAGAATGCAAACTGAACTGCTAGGTAGCACTGTAAGATTCTTTCCAACAGGAATTAGGAAAGATAATTGGAAATGTTAGTGGTTGTGTTTATAGGGCTTAGACAACTTTTTTCCAGTTGGCTTTAAGGTATGATTAAATTGTTTTGCATAGCCAAGAACTGTAGGAAGACTGCTGCTTGTGAATACTTTACTAGGAAATTGTTTTAGCTAGAACATTATTTTTGAAAATGTTCATTTGCCATTTATTCTGGAAATGTTCACACCCAGCCCTCAGTGGGTTTTAGTGTTTGCAAAGGGCTCAATCAAACTTCTACAGAAATTAATGGAAAAATATGAGTAGTGGAAAAGTCTCTAAATAGAATCAAGTGTATCCTTGTCTGCTTGCTCAGAAGACTTAACCGCCATGATTCATAAATGAACCACAGAGAAGGAGTGCAACAGATAAAATCCTGTCGTATCTGAACAAAACTGGGCTGTCAGCTAAAAGGCAGAGATGACACCGCCAATGTAGCCTTTACTTGCTTCCCCTTTATTCTTCTCTACTTCTGTCATCCTTCCCAAAACTAATATGCATTGCAAATTAGATTTTAACTCTGAATAATAACTCAGCATTATCAAGGCCTAATTATAATCTCACTTTATATTTACTATTGATTTTGTGTAATCTTGATATACAGAAAGATAAGCATTAGATCATTTTGCCCTGCTTAGATATTGTACTGTTGAAATCAGTGGGGGCAGGAGTTGGCCCTAATCCAAAGCCCATTGAAGGAAACTGGGATCTTTTCAGTCATTTGGACAGGTTTCATTTCAGATTCTTGTGGAGGACCAAAGGGAAACTGTTGCTGAGGTACAAAAAGTTTTTTCCCCCCTTTCTGGATTAATATTAAAACTCTGTTTGTGAAAAGGTTTACTTTTTTTCTTCCCTTTAAACTCAACAAGGTCTTTTAAAAATAGAGTGAAATTTAATATTTCCATTGATAATCTCTTTCATGCAAATAAAAATAGTCATGTTGTATAAATGACCCTGGGTTATTGAGGAAAGATAACTGCAAATGAAAAAAAAAATTGCATTGGCAATACTGAATGCAGGCAGCATTTGTGTCTGGCAAAAACATTTTGTATGCTGCTATATTGTCTTTGAACTTATTTCCCATGGGAGTAGCTGTTGCTCAAGAAAACAGGTGTTTCAGTATAATACCTGGAGGGCCTCATTTAAGTAAGTTATAACATTATTTGTTTAAGGAACCCACTCAAGGTTTCTTGCACTTAGTTTTGACACAGTTCAGCAGAAGACATTTATTAGGATTTAAAGAGTCCAAGGTTCCTAAATGCAAATACCCATGACTGCTACATAAGTCTGTTTAGACCTGCTAACAATTTAAAACTGAACCAGGACATCTCATTTTCCACGGTCTAGCTTTGTCTCAAAACTCTGAAAAAAATAGCATTAAGTCTTTGGTTTATCCTGTCTGTAATGTCAGACTGAGACCACTGCAGTCACATTGGCCGATGTCCTGCTGCTGACTCCTGTGACCTGTGCCCACGCTGTGGAAGGCGCTCACAATCTCACCCTTGGGGGATCAGATTTATCTCACCTGATGCCAGCATCTCCAAATTAGACAGAAGTCTAAGGTAATCTCACTGCAGTTCCCTTAGATAATAGAAAAGGAGGACATTTTCAAAGGTACACTCATCACCTCATCATCTGGTGCGAGGCATTTCCAGTTGAGCTGCCCAACTCTTGGTTGCTGACAGAGAGAGAGACTCTGCACCCAGCAGGCTTTCTGCAGCCAGTTTTTTCATGGATGGTGTTAAGGGAATCAATCCCAGAGATGTGACTAATGATTTATGGAGCATGCCTGCACAGGTAGGTACAGACAGACCTGAGTTCATCCCATCTGCACTCCTGCTCAGTCAGCTAGCTCTGAGGAAAGGCAAAATGAGCTCAGGTCTGCCTGCACCTGCCTGGGTAAATCAAGCCCTTGCAAGATGAGGTGTAAGTAGCCAGTTACTGCTTTCATCTGCACCCATAAAGATCTGCTGGTCATTCCTGGGAAAAATTAAAAAATCATTAAGAAAAGATAACTGAATGATGTCCAAAAAATGCCCTCTTTCTGACCTTGAGTGTGAAAAGAAGAAATGGAGAAAAGGGGAGCTGTGTCTCACGAGATAGAGTTAATGAACATGTGAGACTAGGATTTCTTTTTAAAGTCCATTAAGCTCTAATTGCTCTGAAAGAAGCCAAGTTCCCTAACAGCAGCCTCTGCGCAGTAGCAAGTGCTCTTCTCCCCATGCACAGGCTGCTCTTCTCTAAGTGTACAGCAGATTCAGAGGTGTCTGGGGCATGAGTTAAAATACTTATCTTTGAAGCTCTCTTCATCTTCTCTGAGTGCTGGGAGTTCTATTTTTATGGTGAAAGTAAGCACAGTAACATATGAGTGCTACTTTTTAAATGGCACACTTGATGCACTTTAACAAGTTAAGCATATTGAATGTGTCTGGTGGTGAAATTTGTGAAGAAAAATACAGAAAATATTTTTTTTGTTTGTGCCTAAATATGTGGTTTTAAAGCTGGCATGTGGCTGTTATAAAATGTTAAGCTTTGCTTTTGAGTATAGAACTTCTGCTTTTTTTCCATTGGAGATTAGATGAAGATGAATCAATTCTGGAGACAGATCTCTTGTTATTAGGCTGTCTATCATTAGGGTTCTGGTTCTCCTAACAGAGAAAATAATTCTCTAGGTTAAGTAAAACTTGATAACACTATACTTCCTTATTCCCACCTACTTCTTTCAATATTGTCACTTAATTGAATGGATAACACTAATGAGGTCACACATGCAAGAAAAATCTGTTGGGTCATCTGTTGTAAAACTATTTAGGAATATAGAAGTCGATTCTAAACTCTCTGTTGATAAATACAACTTTTTATTTTTGGTCCAAATATGCAGGCTGAAAGTAAAACGTTACTGATGTCCATCAAGAATTTTAAAAATAGTTTAATTTTGAAATTTTCACCTCATTCTTCACCTATATATTTTTGGAGTGTCTGGAGTTTGGTATCTCATCTATCTTTCTCTCTTTTCTTTGCGTATCTACAGATTTATGTACCTGTGTCTAGGACAGAACTTACTGTAGTACGTAGTCAGAAATCAATATATGATTAATCTTGGCTGAGTTCTCTTTGGTCACACTTTTCTTCTACTATGTTAATCTCCTTGTGTCACCATCAGACAGAGATGTTAGTGAAAAATTAGCCCTGTTTGTCTAGCTTACACATCTAACATGCTACTGATTTAAGGTTCTTAGGGAACTTATTCTATAAAAGTAGGTGCTTATAAAGTCAACAGAAAAGTGTAGGTGCTTTCGAAGTCATTCAAAAATAATTACTGAATTTAGTTTTAGGTGTCTAAGTCAGGCACCTGCTTTTCTCTTTTACTCTGCAGAGAACTTTCGGTGCTTACTGTAATGATTCCCTAGAGCCCTGAAAATTAGTTGCCTAAGCTAGACAGTGGCAATCCCTTGAAGAGGAATTCATATGACCTGTGCTGAAGTATCTGCATTTGAACTGGTTATATTCTTATATATCTGACCTTTTTCAGAAATCTTCCTCAAGCATTGCATAATAGGATGATGTTTTCACTGATTATAAAGGATTATTATCTCAGAAGCAGGTACAACAGAGTGTAGGCATTGAAATTTGGAAAGATTATTCCATTGTTTGTAACAGTTGTCTCTGTAGGAAAGGCTTTTGAAAAGGGCAGGCTGTTCATTAAGTTATGAATCATCCCCTCTCAAGTTTTGTGAGAGTCATTGTGCAAAAAAAAGTACAACTTAAGACATACTTAAATATTTGAATTGCATGTGCCAAATCCAGTAAATAGCTTGAACCTAAAACTTCTGTGGGGTCCATCATGATTTCCACCTGCATTCATATCCTTGCTAGTTACATCTGTCCTGATAGATTATTATTCACTGTATATTTATCTTATGTTACCTGAAAGAATCTGGTTTTTTAGAATAAGGAAAAAGCTGAAGGATATTCTTATGGAAGATAAAGGTACTCTAAGCACATTCAGGATCTTACAAGGTACGTCCACAATGAGAAAGAGGCTCTTTGTATCTTTATCATAATCACAACAAATACTTTGAAATAAGATAGGAGATACTCAGCTTCATGTGACTTCAAATTGTGTGTTACTAATTAACATTACTGAGAATAAAGGCCATTTCAAGAGCGTATCCCAACATCATGCACAGTTCCTTGTTATCATGAGCAAACAGACTACAGAATGCTTGTCATAAACTGATCAAAGCCTTTTATAAATGGTTAGGTTTCTTCCTCCCACAACTTTTCTTATAAGAATCACAACTTTTTTCATGGAATCAGAGTCATAGAATGGCTTGGGTCGGAAGGGACTTCAAAGTTCATCTCGTTCCAGCCCCTCTGCTGTGGACAGGGAGACCTTCCACTAGACCAGGTTGCTCAAAACCCTATCCAGCCTAGCCTTGAACACTTCTAAGGAAGGGTCATTTGTTTCTTAGAATCCTTCTTTTATTTTCTACTCTGAACTCTGTTTGTTACTTACTTGTAACTATCTCCTCTATTCCAACATGATAATCTAGCTTAAATGAATTCTTTTGCCTTCTTATGTTTGTCCCCTGGGTTTAAGGAGAGACCATCCATTTATCCTCTAAGTCTTCAGTCTGCCTAGTTAAAGAACCAAAGACTGGTTCCACACTGGGGGACTTAGCATGTTAAGGCCACACAAATTTTTGATCTTCGAATGCAAGAGTGGAAATCCAATGTGATGCATTTAAAACCTTTGTCCAATGATTTGGTACAGCCCAGTGCTCATGAATGACATTCACTCACAAAAGCCAACATGCCAACCCCAAAACTGACCCCAAAAGACACAGCAGAGTGAGGAGTGTGTCCAAGATTCTCACCATGAAATTTACCTTTGTAAATTTCACACAAAAGCATCAGAGCACGTTAAGAAAGCATACAAAAGTAAAACAGAAAAAAGTGACATAAAATGTCATACATAGGAATTCTGATGTTAGAAAAGTTTAGTTTCATACAGAAGAGGTGTTCGCGAAAATTGTTTTGTTAATCTACTAGAACAGTAAATCTTTCAGCTTCTCTTAAACCTTTCCCTTTCAGTCTGAGTCATATTTCTAGGCCATTAAGAGAACATACCTAGATTTTTGCACAAAGTGTGAAGGCTGTTGTCATCCCGATTTTGAAACTCCATGAAATTATAATTGCAATTATAAGACCAAATATAACCTTGTTATTAAGGAAATAACTAGCTCAAGCCTCCCTGAAATCTCCTCCACCCAACAGTATAGGATATATGAAGTTTTTCACATTCTTTGTCAGATTTATTTGGTTGTCAGTTCAGTTACTGATGCAATTAAAAAGGCGCGAATAAGAATTACATTTGTGGCAGGAAAAAAAAACCCTGTTTGTGGACTTCACTCATTCATCACTATTTTAAAAACACTTTTTGGAGTTTGGTTACATAGCAACATTCCATTCAAACTTGCCCAGCGGCAAATTTGCTGCAGTTGCCAGAAATGTATCATTCAGCAGTCATGGTGGCAATTAGACTGGGTATTCTGGTGAAACAATTTTGTTTCAGTGTTCTAAACATTTGTGCACACACTAATGCAAAATTTAAAATCTTCAGGTACTGGAAAATTAATATAAGATGTCTTTATCAGTATGCTTGTTAACATTTTTTTCATTTAAAAAAAAAATTTCTCATTTTGTATCTATGGCTATCCAAATAATACTAGTATGAATCAGCATAGATTGCATTTAATTGTGTTAAAATAATTGCATAGGAATAAAAGAAAGTAGAATGAATCCTTTAACAATTAGTCAAGACATCTTTATTTTTTCTTTTGGAAGTGATGTACAAAAAATGTTTATTTATTTCACCTGTCTCCAGGGCATCAACTCATAATTTATGAGTCTAGTGACATCTTGGATTCCTTAGATTGACCATGCCTTCAGCAGTCTCGTCAGAAGAATGCAAGACATTTGGACTCTGTTCAATGTCAGGACATATTTTTTAGACCATCTAGGATATTAGTAGTGATGCTGGATGCCGGTGTTTATGCAACTGACTTGAGACCACAGACAGTTAAATTGTCTTTTGGGGTGAGATTCAGACATCAGCGTGGAGGTGTCTACACAGGAGCATACCCTCTAACATATGAAAACATTTTGAGCTCCAGTCAATTCAGTGAATTCAGCTGACCAAATCTAGGCCTCTACTGTAGATGGAGTTGAATAGCTCTCCAGACCTTACTGGTTGTGCTCAGCTATGCAAATGTAGAAATTCAGTTCCATATAAGCTGTTCGAGGATATTCTGGCTGGCTTCCAGCTGCCAGTCCAGAAGGGCTTGGGGTTCTCATATATGTATTCTATCTGCCAGCCCCAAACTATGTCCCAGGTACCTAGAATTATCTCCTCAGCACTCCTGAAACGATAGATGAATCAACCCTTGAATCACTATTTACTAAAATGAGAACTCACATATGGAAAGAGGGCTTTGGTGGATCGATGCCACGAATATTGCACAGGGTCCCTCGTGGAGACGCTCAGGCAGCACTCCAGTAGCACCCACGCGTGCGCACGATCTCACCTTCGCAGGCGGTCGCGAACAGCCGCTCACACACACAGCCCATGCACGAGCCAGAGATAAAGAGGCGAGAGGGGTTCTCTGCATGCAATTCTGAGGCTTTTAATGAAACCAACACACTCAAAGGAAGCAGGGACAAAGAACCAAGAACGAAACGCACACATCGTTTTATCCCGAAGGGTCCCAAGGGTGAGCAAAGCATCAGAAAACAATGGTCTGAGGGCTAGGGGGCAGAGGCAAGGGTGAGTGACATAACAGGAGCCAATGGGAGAAGGGATAGGAGGGGGGAGAGAGTCAGTAACCAGTGGAATCTTGGTAAAGGGAGAACTTTCCAGCTCAGAGGTTTACAGAGAGACTGCTTTCAAAGCAGCATGGGGGTGTAAAGTGGACTTTGCCACCGCAACACTCACACACCTATCTCATGTGTAGATACTTACACTTGTTCATAATAAATGTCTACAACCTGACTCATTCCTGACATAATCAGCCAAGCCTAACCTTGCTGCCTAGTATGTCTCTAGAACCAGCAACTGCAACAGGTACCTCTAGTAGGAAATTCAGGCTGTTTGAAAGTCAGGGGTAGTTAGGGTGAGATGCCTGCTTCTCCCTCAACAGTCCTTCACAATTCATGCAGAGAGCCGAAGACCCATGTTATGTTACTGTAGATGAACAAAGGTGATGCTGAGGTGAGGACTTGTGTGAGGCCTATGGACAGAAGATCTTGTTCAGAATTGTCTTTAAGATTCCAGGAAAAAGCCAGCAATAATACATGCCACTACGGCTAAGTGAAAATAAGTTAAAAATCAGGATTCAGATGGAAATCATAAAAAATTCATTACTTAGGGGTCACACTCCTGAATTTTTGTACGTGAGATATTACCCATGTGGGGGGCAGGAGGAGGGGTGAGTGTGTTGGTATTTGATTTTATGCCTGTGTCATAAATTCAAAGATGTATGAAACTTTAGTCAGATATTTTATTTATTTTGTTTTCATCTAGTCAATGAATGAATAAGGCACAATTACAAAAGAATTCATAATCCTAACACAGAACTGTATTTAGATGTATGTTTTGCAAAGAAAAAAAAGAAAGACACTGGCAATTCACATTTTAAGATCTTCTTTCTGTGTGGGCTGAACAATACAAAACAGATAGCTTCCTTTCATTACTGTGTAGGACTGTCATTTAAGGCACAGTCTGAATGGATAGAGAGCAACTCTTCTTTAGTTCTCCAGACTTTGACAGCTAAAATTCAGTAAATCAAGAGCTCCGACAAAGTTAGGAAAAGGCTCCTTGTGCTTAGTGCTTTTACTAGGGCTAGCTTTTCATAAAAGAGTATCATGCGTCTGCCCAATATACAAGGAGATGGAGAGTCAAAGCCTTGATTTAAGATAATGCTTTCATGGATGTTCATTTGTACCTCTTAAAAAGCTTAAAAGTTCTTAACCCATTATCTGTAACCCTGTCCAAATTAATCTAAGGTTAACAACATGGTACAATTTAAACAGGTTATCTTCTTTTACCAAAAATAGAAAGACAATGGTAATACACAACTCTTCGACTGGACATCATCTTTCACTTTGGATTTTTGAGATGGTGGGAGCCAGGACAAGTCAGAACACTGGAGAATTAGTGACTCTCTAGGATCCACATCTCTGGATCCTTTGATTCCTTTCCTACACAATCTTTTTAAATCACCCATTTGTTTTCTTCTACAGATCTGAAGCCTTTCCTACCTATTTTTTATGTCTCATCTTGAAGTGGAATTAATAAGATTATTTCTTTATGCTGGTCTGTGCCTTAAACCAAACAGTCACTCCATCCAGATACATCTGACCATTAAGTCCTGTCACTGTTGTTTTAGCAATTATGGGTTATGACTATTATATTACCTAATTTTGACACTTAGATTCTTCCTGAAGAAAAAAGGATCTGAACAGACTCAGATCTTAATTGCAGCAAGTGTGAATTTTTAGACCACTAAAATAGTTTCAAGGTCAGTACATTTTCAAGTCATAAATACATTTAATCCATTTTTAATTACATATAATATTTGTATTTATAAAACACGGGAGGAAATTCTAGTATTCTCCTGCCTGTGTCATCTTTTCCAATGCCTCTAAACTGTACTTGCTGCAGCTGTGGATGAACATGTGTGACACTACTTTTCCTCAATGCAGTGGGCCATCTCGTCTGCTTTTGTTGTAATGTCCTGTAGCACTGATAGGAATCACACAAACACAAAACATCAGAGCCAGGACGCACTGCAAAACCTGCCAATTGGAGGCACTACTTCAATGAAGATTTTTACATCAGTGGATGTAAAAAGGAGACTTTGAGTCCCAAAATATCACCCTTTGGATTAAGTTAGAGCCAACTAGTCTTAAATTCAGTGCATAATCTGTTGAAAACATGGAAATCAGCTTAGTTCTTTCCATATAGGTCTATTTGATAGGGTAGGTAGGTGCCTATATTCACATGGCATATAAGCATATCTGGGCAGGATTTTTAATTAATAACTATTTAATTTGCACAGAATGTTACCATTACTAAAGCCATGTTAATACCAATGGATAAACTGGTTAATTTTCTTTCATAAACTTCCAACATGTAGTGATATTTTATGGGGTTTTTTTATGAGTTTCATCACAGTGAAATGCTGGTTCTTCTTTATAATCCAATCTGTTTTACTGACTCACAAAGGGTGGAGCAAAATGTCAAAGTCTTTTGGTCCTTAACTTAGAACTGTTTGTAATACTGAGAGATTATACATTTATCTGCTTATTAACATCAAGTACAACATTATGTGAACTCATGTTCCACAATTACAATTGCAAAACTAACTTTAAAGTACAACAGGACAACCTTGACATGCAAAGAGACAGAGAATCCTCTGGATTTGAGGATATACAAAAAGAACTCTAGCCTGTAATTAAGAAGTGTGTGTGAGGGGAACCCCAACCGTCATGTCAAGAAGAATAGAATTCGGCCAGAGGTCAAGGGCTCTGTGTAGCAGTAACCAAATATTTCCTGTCTGCTGTAATACAGGAGTAATTGTATTAACTGTTTTGGGATAGAGAGGGAAGGAATCACGTGTGTGTGCTAGTCTGCTTTCTCCCCTTTTAATTCATGGAAGTGAGGAATTTCAGTTTAAATGTTAAAACTGGGCTAGTTAGATTAACAATCCACATTGTTTTCTTCGCTGGTCAAAAAAAAAAAAAACAAAAAACAAAAAAGCAGAAGAAAAACATGTATATAGATACATTTCATGGGGTTTTTGGACGTTCATGTCAGGTAAGGAGGAGTCAAAGTTTTGTGAAAGCCTCTCATGAGAGTCTGTGCTATGTGCCTATGCCATGAGGACTACAAGAAAACCCCAAAGCTCCTATACAGATCTTTCCAAAGATCTAAGAAACTGTTCTTATTTTCTGTAGGAATAAAACAGAAGATTTCCACAATCAATAAATAAAAAATGAGAAAGCCCTGCTTCCAAAGAAGCTGGTTATCACTTAACTTTCAAGAACTTTCCTGTCCTGTAATTTCACATATCTCTGGTAAGGACCCTTACCACCAAGTTATTACTCAGTTTTTTTAGGAGAAACCTTCTCCATTACTCCATATGCAATTCATAGCAGTAAAGTTATGTTAGTATCTAAGTATTAATCGGACAAGAGACCTCAGTGAGAGTATTATTCATCTGTGGTAATTGTACTAAGCATTGGACCAAAACTAGAGTAATATTTTATTTGATTTTTCTCACTAGAACTAAGTGAATTAAAAACCTCAATTGCAGCAGGGTAGGGAGGGAAAGAACAGAGAAAGGAAGAAAAATGAGAAATTCAGATCCTGTGATATTCCAAATTCTGTCACAAACCTTTCTGAGTGACTTAGGAGCCCAAACTTTGTAATTCAAAGAGACAGACTTTTAAAGTCAGCAAGATAGCCAAAGATTTAGATAGATACGTGAGGTAAAGATTTTTTAAAGCATGAATCAGCCAGCAGAATATAAGTATTGAGATCAGTAGGAATTTGTTCTGGAAATAATGCATTGTTTAAAAATCAGCCAGAGCTGGGATGTCCAAGTCCACAGAGCTTTTTGATTGTCCATGTTCTGATTGATCAACATGATATAGCAGCAAGCTCTAATGACTTGTGCCCAACCATTTTTGAGGTGCAATCTTCAAACCTAGAGTAATCATTTTCCTATAACCTATTTTGCAATTATTCCAGAGAAACTAAAACAGCCCAAATGAGAAATAATGAGACCTATTCTGTCAGAATAGCTGTGATCTTGGCACTAAGATACTCTTTTGGGAGGTCAAAGTGAGTTAAATACTGACGGTAAGACCCAAACCTAAGTCTTTCTGACGGGTCTGGTAATTTAACCACTATGCTATGGACTGAAACTGAAAAATCTTTCTGGCTTTCTCAGATTTCTTGGTCTTCTTTTCTCCTTATGCTGGGAGCTTGATACTGTGAAAAAGCCTTGTGACCTGAAGCCACCAGATGAGGTAAGCGGGGAACAATGTAGGTTGTCCTAGCTTTTGCTCTCTAGTGTGCTTATATGCAAACTAGGTATCTAAATTTCTAGTAGGTAAAAATTTAGTGGAGTTTTGGAAACAATTCAGCCGACCAGATGAACGTTGTCACATTGTCTTCTTGAGGGTGACCCACACTGACTGTGTCTCAGCAAGATTGTAGAACCATTTGTGTAGACTCCTACTCTGTACGTACTCTATTTCAGGCCATGTGCTTTGAGAAGAGCAGTACTGTTTTGTCTCAAGTAAATGCAAACCCACCCTACGTTCAGCAAATCTAAACTGTTTCTGAGTGTGTAACACTTTGAATACCTAGGTCTGCCATCAGTGAAAAGAAAAGACAGCTTAATTCTGGAGTGAGACAAATCTCCCTCCAGAGATGTGTGTCTCCTTTGACAAGAAGGGACGCTATGTTGAATGGGCATCTAAGCAGTATGAAACCAGCCTTTCCAGTCTGGAGCTGCTGTGTTGTGGCATGCTTTTGATAAACTCTTCTTAATGGTTACCTTTGGCTCAAGGGATCTGTGCTTATATTTCTGTGTTGCTGTGTACACAGGGTATGTACACGTGTGTGGATGGGTATAAAATACAGATGTGCTGTTGGTGAATCTATCAGCTTCAGAAAGCATAGCTTTTACAAATATAATTACTGGGACTGAAACGACAGCTCTAGCCACTGTCATTAGCAACTGTGAAGGCCTAGATTTATTGTCATGATGTATCAACTGTGAAAGGGACATAATACATGATTCAGAAGAGGATGTACTGATGGCCACAATGGTTCACATTAATAAACATCAGCTCCAACACCTATTTGAACTCTAACTGCTCTGTTACCCAAACTTCCAGAATAAACTTTTTAGTCTGTTTAGCCCCAGCTCTTATGACTACAAGCAAACATGAGAACTTCATACAGATACCACAGAAACAAACAGCCTAAATTCTTCAAGAGAGTATGAATACAGAATGAAACTTTTAATGAGGCGGTTAACATTCCTAACTGCACCAACTTGAAGAGGACACTGGGTAAGCCTACATAGTAATTAAAAGCAGCCTTGAAAAACCAGGACCTGTGATCCTTCCATTTATGTTATTCCCTCAAGAACTGAATGAACTGGCCCTGCCTGAATTCCTAATGTGGAGGAACCTGGGTGAGAGGAGAGAGAAGTCACCATGGCAGGCATGGGGAGGCATATTTGCCCTGGCAGATCTGGGAGGTCATGGTTTGTTCAATCCTCAGGCTACTACTGCATGCCTGAAAAATGGACAGAAGATGAGTCTGGTTTTCAAGGTGACTGCATGGAGATAGACACCTTGCTGTCAGCAAATTTAAAGTTTCTTGGAAGACTTTAAAATCAAGGTTAAGACCTATTATTAGGATCACAGCATTTCTGTCTCACATGACAAGTTGCCTATTTGATGTTTCATTACAGTTCAAGTTCTGAGACAAATGGTTATCTAAAGATCTCTTTTTTTTTTAAATGAGAATTTAAGACACATTGCCCTTTCTGTATACAGTAGATGAAGAGAAAGAGACACCTCCAGAAGGTGATTCATCTCATCATAAGATAGGCATCCAAGATAGGTCATACAATTTGCCTCCAGTGGTGTTTATTTTCTCCTACACTAACTATAAAAGCAGCCTTGGTTGAATAGGTCATACTTAGATGTCCAATTTTCAGACAGCTGGAAGCCATCTGAAGGCACTGAGAGCCTCAGTAACAAGACCAGTTAGCCTGGGCTTTGCATTGTGTTAATGGGATGCACATGGGTTTTGACTTCCTTGAAGACTGGGCAGAGCACTAAATGACTGAAAAAGACTGTATAGGCATACCCTGTAAGAGATTATTTGAGGGAATTCCCTGAAGAGAGACTGTTTTATCCTCCCTGCAGCAAACCTTGAGCAATAGTGGCAAAATGCTGTAAAGTGCTTGGGAGAAGTGATGAATACATGAAGAAAACTAGAAAGATACCTCCCAAGGAACAGAATTTCTTTATCTGTCCTGACCTCAGTGTGAGGAATAGCCACAGGGAACAGGAATTCCTCCAATGCATCTACCACCCTGAATAACATGAAACCAATGACAATGAAATATCTGCAATTTCCAGGCACATTTGGCCTAGGGGTTCGAGTAGCCACAGCAGGTTTCCTTCATCACTACAGTTTTTACAACATGCACAACAGACCTTTATTCTTCCACTTCAGTTTATGGCTTCTTGCACAAGACAATGAATGCTAATTGCTGGCCATGTTTATGACAGCAGTGTCCCCAGGAATTCCCCAGATGAATGGATTATCATCTTGGACTTCAAGAGCTGCTTTTAGGTTTCATAGTTTTGACAGCTAAGAGTAATGACTTTCAGGATTAATTCAAAGATGCACCTGTTTTCCCAGGATTTGGCTGAACAGAGAAAGCGTGGATGGACTAAGTGAATGATGGCTTTTGGGTGGACTCATGTGGAGATGTCAAAAGATTCTCTAGTGGAGGCTGTGCAGCATAACTGGATAGCTCAGTGGTTATCGTACTGTGCAGAAAGACTTGGTCTGGATGATCCAATGCACTTTAAATCACTGTTTTCGTATTTCAGTCCATAACTTATTCAATATGTGCAGTCTAAGACATAACCACAACAAAAAACTAGACAAAAAAATACTGTGAAATAACATTGTGGTCATAAGTCTGAAAAAGATAAGGTTCCTTGACTGGTCAAACATGAGTGGGATAAATGGTCTGGCATTTCTGGTCAGCTGCTTATTTGGGAGGTCAAACACCAACTTGATAGTGCTGTCATATGAACTAAGAGTTGCTGGGAAGACATACACCACACAATTAGCTAAACTATTGAATCTGGGTGTAGCATAAGGAAATGAATGCCTCATCCATTTCCCTCATGCACAAGGAAAACATGCACTGCTTTGTGCATAACCATCCAGCACAGTTTCACTCAGTGGTCATCCAGTGCAGACAAATGCTGGGTCAGCCCTGCACCCTGAAGTATGTCTGGATGCACACCATGCACTGCCACTCTGGCAGGTCTGATAGATTGAATTTATTGCTTCAGAGCAACATACACACTTAGTACCCAGATGCCCAGCGCCCTTCAAACAGTCCTGCCTAATTCTAGCAGGAGATATAGAGATTTTCTTCACAATGTTCTTTGACTAATTGCAGTCCAAATTAACCCTGAAGTAATTTTAAAGGTATCTGAGACAGATGCACTAGCGGTGTATGCGACCTAAACAGTCAATAAGGAGAACCAGACACTTCTCAGAATGCTGAATCACCTTCCAGAGGTGTCTTACTTTCTTTGCTGACTCCCTGGGGGCCTGGAGCAATGAAGTTTCTGGCTTGCATGCTTCAGCTAAAGGTGTTTGGGGGAGGAATTCAGGCCATAGGATCCCTGGTAGAGGAGCACAGAACAGGCCAGACTGCATTCCCTTGAGCAGCTTTCTCATGGAGCCCCACAGGGCCTGGCTACGTGGTCTTCACCAACAAATAGAAGAGATCTGGGACCTGGTCCCAGGTCAAGTGATGCTAATTGCCTCGCATCCCCTCTGCTCTGGGCTAGTTGCCTCTGCAGCTGGTTTCCTCTGGGCAAAAGTAGCTGGAGCAGCCCAAGCAGAGACCAGTAGCAATTAGACTGTGAACCATTCATGCTCAAGCTTGGTCTATGGCCTTAGCTGACTTTTCCTGTCTTATTATTGCCCTACACACTAGTATTTAGATTTTTGAGAAGTTTTAAAAATAGCATCCTCTAGTCTCTGCCAATATTAGTCAAAGGTGCATTTACACCAACAAGGATTTGTGCTTCAGGTTCTTTAGCAAAATATCTATCAAGCCTTCCCATTCACTCTTTAGCTACTGGTACAGATAATTAGTCTAATTTTGAAAATTATTGTATATTTGGACCACATGCTTTTACATGCTGCCTCCAGCTGGTCATCTGAACAACTCTAGCACAGGAAGGTACTTAGTTTCCCTGCCTGAGTCTTTTTGACTGTTTTAGTTAGTATTTTGGCTGTATGTATCTCTGCATTACTTGTAAATTTCAGAATGTTTTTAGAATTCTTTGGAACAAAGGGCAATTTTGGCATAAAAAGGCAGCCAAGAAACCATTTTGAGAAACCCTGTCCTTATGCTGTAGCCCAGTGTTACTCATTCTGCTGTCAGTGGCAGATGGTTAATGAAATATTTATTGAGAAATAATAACAACAACATTGACAACAACAGCTTATTTATACACATCTTCCCACATGCTATTGAATAAAAACCTTTTCCACTGTGAGGACAGTCAGGCAGGCTGCAAGCTGTCCAAAGATTTTTGCAGTGTCTGTCCTTGGAAGTGTTCGAGACCCAACTGACCGTGGGCCTGAGCAACCTGGTCTGGCCACAGAGCTGCCTCAGCTTTGACAGTAGGTTGGGCTGGAGGGGTCCTCCAGTGCTATGATGCCACAATCCTATAAAACCAGTGAGAGTGAGAATATATAACAGAGAATATGTCTCCTGACATTTAGTCCAATATTGATTCGACTGTAAATGAAAAATACCATAGCAATGCAGTGCAAGAGGATTCCTGTGTCTCATTGAAGAAATGAGGTGGTTAGCAAGGGAAAAAAGTTTTTGTATAAAATGTAATCTTAGTAGTTAATTTACTGGATTTTTTTTTGGTCTAACTCATGTATTTGCATACTTTGAGTGCTGTTTGCAAATTGATAAGAATTCTTGCCAGAATCTTCCCAAAAAGTAAAGCACCTTCATCTGGATACATAAGTTGCTGATTTCAGTAACTCCATTACACCAAGGTTCAGCCAGCTTCAGTTTATTTCCACATCAGACAAGTTATCTATATTCCTTTATTTTCCACACAAGAGCATGGCCTGTATCACATAAATGTTTGTATTTTACAGTTTACTTATAGACGTGTTGCACTGAAGTGGTTCTGTGTTTCATTCCGTAGTTCAGTGCTTGAGTTATTAAAAATGGTCCATTTGTTTCAGATTTTTTAGCATATTATTTAACTACAAGTTGATCTGACACATTTTTGCATATTTTTTCTGAGACTGGAAAATATTTCAATGGAAATAATCACAGGCCTGTCTTGGACTCATTTACATATAGATAAGAATCACACATTCAAAATGCTACAGATAGTGAACATGACTGTTATAGCTAAACATGCTGTTTTGAGATCAAAGGTGAAGTATATATGTCACCTGGAAGAGACTGTTGTATAATTGTGTGGATAAAGACTCTTGAAAGGAATCCTGCTTATACTAGTATACTGTTATTGATCTCTTTCACTGTAAACGAGGATTTTGGGGATAGGCAAATTACCCAGGAACAAGGGGGAAGAACAGTGCTTCCTTTATCTCTTTGTCTTTATCTCTTTTAGTTGTGCAGCTGATAAAAAGTAATCCCTGCTCCATGGAGCCTAGTGAATCAAGCAACCTACAACAAGAGCAGTGTCAGCTGGTCGGTTCCCTGAGCGCAGCACAGGGAGATATTCTGAATGCCAAGATTTTGTAAACAGCAGGAAATATTAAAAGTTGCTTAATCACATGCTGCCTGCCTGTATTCCCTAATGTCAGGGATGGAAATCTCTGTCCTTTCTCTTTCTGTACTGGCCTGCTGCTTGGTGCTGCTATCGCACACCAGAAGTGTTTCAGCCCAGAGGTATTTCCAGATGGTTTGATATCAGAAGCAGAATGTCTGAAACTCACACAGAGCTTTGTGACTGTTGTTCAGTAGCAAATCTGTGTTTATGGGGATACTGTCAATCATCTCACCATATTGGCCCAGATCATCAAACTCACAGGGGCTGAGGGCAGAGCAGGAGCTCTCAGTATCCCACTGCATCTGTAAAATGCCTCACATCAGGACCTTGGTCTGTAGTGGCCTTTCAGTGTGCTACCCATGTGGGATTAGGATTAGCATCACAGAAAATCATACCATAGCAATTGAAATGTTTTCATATAATTTCAAGTATTTTCCATGGCGTATGGGATTCAGAGAAATCTGGAATTTATACTGACACTGGCAACAAAGAGATCCAGTCAGCAATTTCTACTCACTTCTCAATTCGATAAAAGTCATCATTGTTCGGTCTGAGTGAAGAGTGAACAAAAAGCCTTGAGTTATGTCCTGCAGTGTTAGCTGTCAAACCATCAATGAAATATTTCAGTCTGTGTCTCTGCTTCTTGTGAACTAACAGTTCAAATACTTTTATTTTTCATGGGCCAATCCTCCTTATCCCTTACCTAAGGTCTAGTTGGAAAAAAGTAGTGAAAAGGAGTTTGAACTTGTACAATCAAGTGGGTTTTGCATTACGAGTAGGCCAAAGTGACTTGTACTTGTAACAGTGAGAAGTGTATTAGATAATCACTCTGCTGGTGTGCAGTTCGAAAATGACTTGGTAAATACCTTTCCCAGTTCTTCTAAAAGTAAGCAAAAAACTTTCCAAAGTCAAGAATAAAATGTTTACTCATTTGATGTCTTTCTAACAAAGGTAAAAACGAAGACGCAGGAATCTAACAAGTGCTGAATAGAAAAAAAAAAATATTTCAAGAGTCTGTTTGTGACCTCAGTGTGTGGTTCTCCTTTGAAAAATGATTCTCTAAAGTTTTTCCAGTTCCCATCCTGCACTCCAAGCTCTGTCGCTCTCTTTGCTCATTATTCCCAGTTTTAAAGATTGTGTGGGCTAACTTAAAAAAATTAAAGAAAACTTTTTAAAATGGGCATCTTTTTTCCCTGATTGTAGTCCAATGGAAAACAACTATAGGCCTCCCCAGTTGGTTTCCCAGCTCCAGAAACATGTTTGCCAATTTGCAGTTTATGTAATTTGCACTTCAAAATGTGGGCACGTAACCTCAATGCTCTCAGAGTTGTGGGAATAAACAGAATTTCTCCACAAATCTTCAGGGGAACTTTTAATCAAAAGTCTGCCTGGGGCCGGATGTTATCATGCAACATGAAGAAGCAGGATTGTGATAGATCTACTCCCAGAAAGGTTTAATCAAATCTGTTCAGTCAGAGTGCTCTACCCTTGAGTCACTGATGGGCATAGACAATGCAGGAGTGTTGCAAGAATGTCCTTAAAGAAGCACAGCACTCTCTTGTCCCTTGCATTAAGCGCAGACATCGTGTAACACCAAGCCCTGCCTGCTTCTTGCTCCTTGGGTGATGGGTGATGTGTGCTCGCTCCCCTTTCTAGCTCCAGAATAAACAAGGTGGAATGAATTCAATATCCTTTAAAGTCACATGCATTTGCATGTGCCTCTGGACAGTATTTTCAAAACTCATTACTCCACAAATAAAGAATAATAAAAATATTTACCCTCATCAAAAGAGTAACCCTGAGGAAAAATCCATCAGAAATAGGACACCAACAGTACAACTTATTTATTTATAAGTTTGTAGAGCTGCATATGTACAGCTGCATATGAATTTGATATTTTGAGTATTTAACTAAGCATTTATTAATACTACTGAGATCTAATTTGAATCTCATTTATGCCGGTGTCATTCTGAAATAACTCCACCAAGTTAATGTTTTTGAATCCAGCAATCCCTTAACACCTTCAGTCTGGAATTTGCCCAAGTTTACACTTTTTTATCTGAGATTGTGGAATGAAGGCTCAGGTCTGGAAGAGTCACTAAAACAACCATTAGCAATTTGCTTCGGATGCCAAGACATCAGAAAGAGATTGACAGTGAAAAGTGGCATAAGAATTTACTCCTCAGAGCAAAGACAGTAGCACAACTTACCTGTGGTACATAAAAACACAGAAATATATATATATTTTCCCCCCAGGTATCTGGGTTCAGAAATGAAGGAGCATTTTCTATAAGGTGGTAAGTCACAAGAGTGAGGCACAAAATCTGTCACCAGGTTCACCTGGAGCTGCATTAGCGCTGCGCAGTAGAACTCATGGTATTGATCACACCATGCCCTCGTTCAGCAGGACCAAATTGCCCTAAAATTAATAGGAAGTTCATTTTCACCACCTGGTTGTAAAATTAATTAAGTGCACTGGTTGGGCAATGATTGGAACAATATTTATTTTAACATTTTCCACTGTTTCTTAAACCAAAACATCTTCTGCTTAAAATACATGGGACATTGAACTTTTAATAAATATTACTGTGTTGGAATGTGGTTAAACTACTTCATGTGTATAAGGTAGGGGATTATTTTGAAGAAATAAGAGGACTCAGGGTATTACAAATGATTTCTCAGTTCAGTAAAAGAAAACATAACTTTTAGGAAAATGATTCACAGTAACTCAGGTTTTGGTTTTCCTCCTACAGGAAAAGTACAGGGTAAGTAGGGATAGAGCTGAGTAGGAATTTTCAACAATTCAGACTTTCAGTTGAAAATAACGATTCAGTCAAGGGAAACCTTAGCTTGGAAAAGATTTGGTTTTAACAGTTTTTTTCCTACCCACAGGCTTTTAGGAATTATTTTCCAAATGTGTTTTTCTGTTGCTAATAACTTTGGAAACAGTAGTAAAGAAAAACTTACTTTTAAAAGAAGAAAAAGTGAATTCACAACAATTTCTAGAATACGACTGCTCTATAGGAAAGCTGCTAAGAATTGAGTATCTTCTTCTTGTTGACGCTACATGTATTTCTTTTCAAACAATTTTTCAGATATATATGAGTAATTTTAGAGTCCTTTGGAATACCAGGAGTATTGGTATGATCCCCGCTGCCTCTTTGGCACAAAAAGCCTCACTAACAGTAGGAAGCACTTGATGCAGGGAAAAGGAAGCTATCCCAAGATGTACAGCGCAACCACCAGAGCCACCAAAGGTTCATGCCTTCGCCTCTCTGTGCTCAGACATGGAGCCCCTTCAGAGAGCCTGTGAGAAGGCAGAGGGGAGACAGTTTCACCTGCAGCATTTTAAATCATTCCGAGAGGGATGGACTTGCAGTAGCCCTTCAGGCTAGTGTAAAGGAGATGTACTATGCTGCAAACAGGGACTAGAGATGTTTTACAAATTGTAAAAACAGGGAGACAAAGCCAGAGCAAAGCCAGAAGTGAAATCTAGCCAATCTTGCAAACTGCTTGATTATTCAGTCCCAGAGTAGGAGACTTCACCCCCCGAGTGAGCAACCTTTGAACCCATCTTATGCTAAGTTTCAGGCTGCATTGATGACGGCTAAAGTGTAAGGAGTACAGGTTTCATCAAAAGTCTGCGAGCACACATGAAAGCACAGCAATTACAGAGGACAGGAATGAAGGGAAAAGCATTGACTTGCTGTGTGAATGTGAAACAGATCTTGTATCTTTCATAAATATTTACAAAGTAATTACAAAAAAGGAAAGAAAATACACATCAACAAATGAGGCACATCAAAACACTGTCACTAAAGCTTGCATTTCAAAAAAGTTTGGGAGAAAGAGAAGTGCAGCTGTAGTCTATAGAAAACTTCATTAATGTTTTCAAATCACTCATAGGATTTAGGTGCTGAAAGGCATGCTAAATTGGGATTTATACATAATCAGATCATTGAAAAACATACAAATGGCTGCCAGGGAAAAGTACAATGTTCACTTTTGAAATTACAAAAAATCCTTTGTTTTAAAGAGTGAATTGACTAAAGTTTAGTTTCAGTGAAGCATGTTTTTGCTTTGGGTGTCATTATTTAGTTTGGCCTCCTTGCCAGAGAAACCTTTTTACTGACTGCAGTTCCTTCAACTGTTGTTTTTATTCTCCAGCAACCAAAAAAAAAAAAAAGGAAGAAGAAGAAGAAATCAAGGCTGCATCAGATGCTTCAAATTTAGATGAGAGCTGCTCTGTTTACCTTTAATTTTGAGATGGCAGTGGGGGTGAATTGCATGGAGCTTGATTGCTTGCCAGGATTTCTCAAACAGATGTATTTGAACCTCCTCACTTAAATAATCTGGAAAATCAGGTTGGACTGGCTGAATCAAAATGCTGGCAAGTGGGTAAAGAAAACATCCATCCATGTCTCCATCCAGGCACCTCTATTGCTCCCATCGCCATGGTATCTGCACACCTTCAGCAGCAATGTCATGCAGCAGCCTCAGATTCCACACACCACCTAACATGCCCTTGGCAAAAGCCCAGCAGCTTTGCCAGAGATAAAGCATTATGGATGTTATGCCTGTGCATACTAAAGAAAGGATTTTTGCACTTTAACAGCAGTTTCTGAGGTTTCTATGGCTAAGATATTCAAGCGCACACATAACCTAAATCTTAGGACTTAGCAATGATGAATAGCTCTGAATGTGCTCTTACAGTACATTCATTGAAGCCTTGTGATTAGAGAATGAATAAAACACATATATCCTTTTATAGACAGATGGAGGTAGGAGGTAGTTTTTCAAATGTTTACTAGGTAAACTTGTTTGTCATAATTTTGTTTTCTTTTTTTACTTCTCTCTCTCTCTTTTTTTTTTTTTAATGTGAGAGCTGCCTGTCTCAACACCTGCAGAGACAGGAATTATTTAGATCAGAATACACTTCAAGGAGGGGGGAGGAAATGGGGGCAGAACTGAGCTCTATGTTTGGACATCCACCCTTGCTGAAGGTAGCTCCCATGGATACAATAGAAAAATACATTTCTCTTCAAGGAATGAAGTTCCAGTAGATAAGGGGCATAATGTGTCCTGTACTGTGACCCTCCTGAGGTGCACAGTCCATAAAGAATATTTGAGAACAATACAGAGGGCAACCACAGCCTGTATCCAAGAGTAGCATGATATGGAAAGGTCTGAATAAGAACTTTGAATCATTTCTCCCTGTCCCAACCCAAACTTGACATACTGGCATTAAGCTAGTTTACAGGCACACAAACAGATAGGATGGGATTATATATTGCATGTACTCTGTAACAATTTAAGAATCAATTTGTTGCCACGAATCAGAGTAGGAAAGAAAAGAGTATCTAACATTTCGGTATTACATGGTTGTAGAGATGTACACGGTCAGAAGGGTTGATCCTTTGCATTGGTGCACTCTGAGCGACCACTGCTGGCCTCACTTCTCCCATCTTCCTTGTGTTCTACCAGGTCAAGAGTCTACTTCTTTCTTTTATTCTATACAGTTAAGCTGTATAGAATAGAAGTCCTTCCCACAAGATGCTGCAGATGTGGGATCTTAAATGTGTTCACACAAGATTGATCGAAACATATGGTACACAAACACTCTGAAGGCTATTAAGCACAAAGCTACCACCACTGGCTCGGGAAACACCTCCTGCCTCCATGAGGAAGGCAAGAGAGGTCCTTGCAGCCAATGGTGGAGGACAGGTATGGGAAGAAGGACTTTGGTCTGACCACTAGAGAAGTTTCTACCCTCTGCCCTGTCTCATGGCTTTGCAGAGCCATAACATGACAGCCCTCCTAAATGTAAGCACTTAACTGAGATCCTCCAGGTAGGAAAGGAGATGCACCCACATGGCCCCTGGAGAAGGGCTGAGAGGGAGGCACCCACTATACCCCCACCTAAAACTTGAATCACCCTCTAGTCATACCTCTCTTTCCATTGCCAGAGACTGATGGGCAGCCAGTGTTCTCAATTCCCTCATTGTCTAAAGGATTAAATTTAGGTAGGATAAGTCTAGGCCTATATAGGAAATGCTCAACACATAATTGTTGGGAATGGACGTATAGAAGCTGTCTAAAATAATAAACGTGTACCATAGAGGAGCCAGGTTCGTTCCAAACTGTGGAACCTAATCCTGCAAATCTAGCGGAAAATTCTGACTTCCAAGAATTTAGGTTTAATATGTTTAATACATTTTTCATTTGTGAAATAATACATTTTTTATTTCATTTCATTTGTGTCTTCAAGTAACTGTAAAGCAAAAAATTGTTTTCAAAAATGCATTTCAATAGCAATTTGTTTTCTTTTGAAAGTCCCCAAAAGTCACTAGGGAACAGCTTTCATTTGCAGATTTCCTGTTTAAGAAAGGAAAAATAAAGAATAGAAATGTCAGACAGAACAGTCTAGAAATTGTTATTGTGGTCAAAAGCCACTTTTCAATTTAAAAAATGGCAGTGACACAATATCTTCTAGTTCTAACATCCAGTTTCGAAGTGCTTACTGAGATAAGTGGTGTCACTGACTTTGTTAAAATGATGTGTAAATAAAAACAATTGTTATTTAAACATGTATATAAAATACCCTAAAATAATGGTTTTGAAAATGATGCAGTATTTTTCATTCATGTTGGTGGAATTTGAAGTCTTTCAGCATCTTGCAAAACTCAGGTCCCTCAGCTGTTACTGGCAGTGACGTTTCATACATCATTCTTATACTGTTACTGCTTTATATTGAAATAATGCTTAGACCCCAGGCCTAGACAGAGCATTAGTCCAATGCATGCAGGTACAAGGGAAGGACAGTTTGTGAAAGGTTTCAGAGAAATCACCATGACATCTTGCAATGCAAATGTAAACAGCTTTCAGTTCGGCTGAGTACTAACACCACTATGTGGCCAAGGTTGGGGCTCTGGAGTTTTGTGCATGCTTATTTAATTTGGGCTGTACTTTGTTAGTTTTATTTATATGGAGGAGGAGTAGTAGTGCAACCCCTGTCTGAATCAATGAAATATTTATAGACCATGAAGCTGATCATGACTAAGGTCATGTTTACAATGAGAATAAAAGATGATGCAGAGAACCCAAAGCCAGCTCTGAGGCCAGCATGATCTCTGAAAAATGATGCAATAAAGTCAGACCAGTGTGACAGTGTGAACACAACAGTGTAGAGCAGCAGAACTGGAGATTGGCAATCCCTAAACCTGGAAAATGCAGAGTACTTGTCATAAATGGAGCAGCCGGAGCCCGTGCTATGAAGCACAAGGTCCAATCTCTATTCCAAGCTGCCTCTATGGCTCTAACAATCAACTCTTCATTTCTGTGTGCTTTTTTTACATCTGCACAGGGGTAAGGCTGCACTGTAGCCTACCAAAGGACTGTTTCTTCAAAAAGAGTGTATGTTTCGTGCGCCTTGGTGTGGCCTGACAGGGGCTACAGAGGACACAGAGGATGTTGGAGGCAGCCCAGTGCCATTTAATGTAGCTATACTGTTTCTGGAGCAAATTATCCCAGAGCAGTGACCAGGCTTTATTTCAATGGAGATTCAGGACCCAGGAGCACCCTGGAGAGTTAAGCAGTTTGGTAGAGTATCTATAGCCCCTGCTGTTTCCAGACACAAAGCCCCAGTCTGGGAGGATCCCCTGCCTAGTACCAGCCTCCCCCTCTACCCAGCAAGCTCTAAAGACACCTGGCATGAGGCACTATACAGCTGCCAGGCTGAAGGGGACACAAAGCCAAGAGCTCAGTGTGCCACACTCCACTGTTAGCAGCTGTGAAGAAGCCTTAACTGACATACACTGGTCCCTAAAGGGTTAAACAACTTGCTTTCCCCTCCACTTTTTTTCTTTCCCCCAAAAATGTCTCAATTTTTTTCCCTAAACCTATCTGGTTTTGAGGGTACTCTCTTCATCTCCCTCTTTGTGCTGAAGATCTGTGACTGATGTGTGGACTGCTGTGTCTGAACAGTTGCCAGACATCTTGTTACCAAGATTTAGGTCACAAACCTTGAAACTAAATGGAGGAAAAATACAAAGGGTTAGTTCAAAACTAAATGTGTTTCCTTATCATCTCAATTTTTTTCTGTAAAAAGGTGTATGTTTTAATATCCCTGGTTACAGACTCTAATGTTGTTTTGTAATTCAGATACTGTGTCAAAGCATGTTTTTGTGTCTCATCTCTGTTAGATACAAAATAGCCAATGAAACAAGAAATTCTGTCTGAAAAAGAAAAGATACAGATTCTGAAGTACTACAGCCTAAGAGCCATTGTTACAGCAAGAATAACCACTCCATAAAGGTAGGAAGGATGGTTTCACCCAAAGTCAGATGCGATCCAGTCATTAAAAGGTTTCTTATGTTCAATACAGTAGAATAAGTAATGGTCAGGACGTTCTTCATCTCACACTGGCATATAAGTGAAAGGTTAGATGAAGAGGCTGCCTGCAAGTGTTTGTTTCTTTACCCTGACAATAAAGGGAGTATAGAGCAATGCAGATGTCTATACTATAATGTTTGAAGTTAGGTGTAAACAAAATATTTACTTCTGGACTAGGATGTCTTGGTGCCATAAATGCTCAAAACTCTTCTTTCATACCTGCTAATAATTATGAACTTGGCCCAGATATCAAAGATATTTAGAGATGAAACATATTTTAGACTATTTTTTTCTAATTTACCTTCTGTGTTGTGGGGGGTTCAGCCTTCAAGGCACATTTCAGTCACATATTTAAACTCTCCCTTATAATCCAGGCAAAGCTGAAGTCTAAAAGTCTCATGTAACCAAATTATTCTGGAAAGTCAGGTTTTGCTATTCCTCTTACCTTTGCTAAGATTTATGGCTGGGTTTATAATGTAAGAGTTTGAAAGGTTTTTTCTAGAAAAATGCATGTGGCTTCTCTGAAAAGATTAAAAATCCTGTGTCTCTTTTTTGCAGTCAGTACTGTGAGATGAATAATTTCAGAACAAAAAGAGAAGAGGTTGCACAGCTACAAACACTTATGCAATGTATTGCTTTTTGAATGGCACGTAGTCGCTGTGGATCCTGCCTGAAGAAAATGTTGCTAGGTGGCTGATAAATAATAACAAAGTGGCTTGGATGTGTAGCTGAGTCTGAACATGAATTTTCAGAACTAGCAAATGAGTATGCCATGAACAAAGGAGCCAGCGAGGAAACAAGGAAAAGTTTCAGAGTAAAGCCAGAGTTACTTGCATTGCTTTCCAGAGGTAATTAGGCACAGTCAGGTGCAGCAGCCGCCACTGTTACATGGCTGCAAAAATTAAGACAATCAAGACAAAAGCAAGTTCAATTTAAGGTGGAACTATGGCAGATTTCTAACACAGAACTGCAGATTCAGCCAGTGCAAATGGTGGCCTTGGAACAGGCAGAAGAATTAACGTAGGTAAGGGACGAAACCAGGTGCAAGCACAGCAAGAAAGAACATTTCAAATTATTTATTCTGAGATAAGTGCAGTCTAGTTCTATACAGTTATTTGACACAAGATATATAAATACTCTTTAAAAGTGATAACCTGCAAAATTCAGTCAATTTGGGAGATCTTACACATGTAGAACTTGAATTCACAAGTTTAGCAAACTGAGGTGGGTTTTTATTTTTTCATAGAATATAATTAAAAGTTGGTAACTGTCACCTCAAAGTTATTATTTCATTACTCTAACCACAGTTCCATATTATTTTCCAGTAGTGGGACCCCGAAAGTGGGATCAGGCAATGCCTCCAATATAATAACTATAATTTGTCCCTATTGAGAAATTTCCAATTTATTTTTTTTAAACATAGTTTAGCACAACATACCTCCAGACCACACACATGGACAGATTTTCTCTCTTAAAACAGAAACTAACTCTCTGACTTTTGAATTTCACTGATCTAACAGTACAGCAGTATCCATTTTAAAGCAAGTGAAAAACATTTCCTTATTTTCCTTCCAATTGAAATTTCCCCTCACAGTGATGGCAGAGAAAAAGGTATGTTCAGAATAGGTGACATTCAGCCATATGGAGGGGTGAATTTTAAAGGCACCTTATGCAAAACATGTGTACAGTAACTATTTTTTTAAAAATGCACAGCTCTGCAGGGCTAGACTCAAGAACTTCATATTAATGCTTATAGTTGAAGAGGTCCTTCAATAAATATTTGCCCCCAGAATTGTGACACTTTTATACTTGGGAGGTGAGATTTTTGAAGATTTTTATGGTTCTTCTTGACCCCCGAAAGGTTGGATTCATGGTAAGTAGGGCATGTGATTTTCAAGGCTACATACCATAGTCTCAGTAAAAACAGGCAAAGCTTCCTCACTGCTCTGATGGTTACAAACCTCCTTCTAATTTCCAGCTTCAATTTATTCATGGTGAGTTTATACCATTTGTTCTTGTGCCAGCCTTATCCTTTATTTTTAATAGCTTTTCAACCTCCCTGTATTTACCTGTCTAATGTATTTATAGAGAACGATCACAAGTCCTCTCAGATCTTTGCTAACTTTTTCAGTGTCCTCTGGTAAAATGTATTTAAAAGATTCTGCTCTTACATACACTGCACATTCAGAATACGTATTATGGTATAATTTTTCCTGCCACTTAGACAGAATGATCTCCACAGTTTACCCACAGGTTTCTTCTGTTGAATACAGCAGTCACCCCAGCTTGGGTGTTTATTTCCTTACTAATACAGTCTCCTTTACATCCATATACATGTATACTATGTAACTTATTCTTGAAGGAATTACATTTTGCTCAGGCTGTAGATGAATGACTATATGAATATACAGTTTATTATTGTTAATTAGTCATCTATGCTGCCTTTGACCTGAAAGCAATACATATTTCAAGGGCTCAGCACAAAGTAAACTGAGGTAACACACAGTCATCCCATGAAAATGGGTAAAATGTTGATGAGACTGTATAAGCAGTCAAAAATTTTAAACCAGACTCCCAAGTTAGCCATAGAAACCATGAAATTAAGAAAAAAATCTTGAGGTTTTCATGCAGCTTTTGACAGTTTAAATTTTCATGAACCAAACCTTTCTCTGCAACTTGGAAGGATTATGTATCAGTGTCATTAAAAAATGAGATAGAATTTTCTTGTAATTAGCTGACTTCAGTGGAGGTTTAGATAAAAAATACAAAATATTATGAGACTTGTGATAAAATCTTAGTAGTCAGCACTGCTGAGTTACAGGAACAGAGAACTGTAGGTGGTAGGAGCCAAGGGAATGAAACAGGCATCACTTGGCTGTGGATGGGTTACCTGGAGGTCCAGAGAAGAACATGACTTTAGGAAAAACGGGGGATTTAAAAGGAAAAAGTGAAAATCTAAACAGTTCTCACACTACAGTTTTGAGAATTGCTGTGAAGAGGATCCTTTCTCATGAAAAATTAACTTCACGCAGCACCTATTGTAGCTCTATGTCAGGAAAGAGGCTTTTGGCTTCTTAACATGTCATCATCTGCGTACTTAGAAGTCCTGTGGCTGTTTAAAAGTGTGCTGGAGAGTAGCCTCTCTCAAAGGGGAATTGCACAGCAGAGATCACTGGAGAACAGCTTGCTCTGGTCACAGCTGCTCCAGCCAGGAGAGTGGTCAGCTGCACGCTTCAGGCAGCTTTTCAGCCTCTTCTGTAGCCAGGAGTGGATCCAGCCCAAGAAGTATGCGGTACAATAGGTTCAAGCAAGTGCCTGAAAAGTCTGTAAAGCCAGGGGAGTTATTTTGAACTGGATCTTGAAAGCAAAAAGGAACTATTACAGTTGCTTCAATGGGGGGGTGATGCACTTCTCTGTGCTTGTGAAAAGGTGCCAGCAGTGCTCCACACACAGTTCTAGTCTGGAGGTCTGGGACTTCTGGAGGCCAAAGAGAAGCAATTGCATTGATGCCAGTAAGAAGTATATGGTATGCTGAATTTTAGTTCAAAAACAACATGACTAGCACACCTTCCAAGGGAACAAATAACCACAAAAAAAGAAAATCAAACAATGGAAATTGTTTAAAGAAGAAAACTCACATTTAATTGTGAATTGCTTCATGTGAGGCAAGGGAGCCAAACCCACTGAGTGTTTCAGCTATGCTTGATTTATTGAGCACAGTGGGCTTGTCTCTATCACCTGACATAGTAATTTTAAACTATCTTTGAATTATCTTTTTTAATTAAATTTCTGTGGGATGATTGAATTTTCTGTTTGAGTGATTATTTGTTTGCTTAGAAAACACACTAGACATCTTGCTGTTTGACCTTTCTTTCACTTCAAATGAGGGCTTAGAAACACTGAATAGCTGGGCACTATGCTGACAGCCAGTCTTCTGTAGCTCCAAAGCAGGAACATCCTTCCCTAGCGGGAATCCCTCCACCACACCAGAATTATCTGGTAACATGCAGGTAGCAGCCTGGATGCTTCTCACCAGCTTTTGCTGTTCATGTATGATATTTCATGTCTTTCTGTTCCTTGTCAGACACACTGAACAGCCCAGTAGCCTTTTCTGTGGCTACAGCTTGGCCACAGCTGAGAGTACTGGAGAAGGTGTTGAAGAAACTTTAGCACGTTCTGTATACCCGTGACAGGTGCAGAGGAGGAGAAGACAGGTGGTGGGGGATGAGGCTGCAGATGAAGCTCAGCCTCAGCCACTGTTTTGTATCACTACAGCAATAGTAATTGCTACACCTAGAAACAAAAACTACCCGTTAACATTCTACAGATCAGAGTACAGCCAGAAATGGACATTTCACTTTAATTTCAGTGGTAGTAGAGTTAAGCAAACCTCAATGTTTCTCACTAGCTCCCTCCTATATCTCATATCGCAGAATCAGAGGTACAATATTGCCAGTGGTTTTCAGTTGGTAAAAACTAAAGAGGGGATTAAGCTACTTGGCTACATTATCACTAGAAAAGCACGTCCTAATAGAGACTGAACAGGCAGCAATCACTCTAATGTGAATGCTGGAATAAACCCAGAAATAAATTTTAAAAGAATGACCTTTCCAACCACTCATATCCACAGTTAACCCTGGAATTAAGGTCCAGCTCCAGCTCAGATTAACACTGATCTATGGAGTCCTTAGATTTTATCCCAAACAATGCATGAATTATCAAAACAGTGATCATTGTAGTGTTCTGGGTTTTTTTCCTTCCTTTGAGGGAAAGATAAACATTATTACTAATTACTACTGTTACTATTAATAGAAAGGATCTCAGTCAGACCCGGTTCCTCTGACTATTTGCCACACTCAGGTCCCTCTTTTAAAAGAAATTTCTCAAATTGTGTAGGGGTCTGGTGAGCCAGTTGGGAAAGGAGTCTTCTCACCTAATTTTGTACCATGTAGACATCTACATCTGACCTAGTCACGCTAGTTATTGCTGATGAAAGGAATAAGAACACAGCACACATTTCAACTGGCTTTTTTTCTCTGTTATGGTAGACACACATCACACACTACAAGCACCTTTTTCACTCTGGTGACTGTTAAGGAGAACCATGTTGATTAACTCAGATGTGAACATCTATAGGTAATGTGTAGATATTTGCATGCAGTTAATATACTCCACCCTTTCTTACCCTTATGACATAACATCACACGTGATCCTAAGTCTTTCTGGTTTGCCTACTTAATTGATGTTTGCTTGTTTGTTTATAATGCATGGAATATTTGCGTGTTATCACCTTTGCACACACCACAACTTTTTCATATAGGCACACCAAATTTCTGACCACACAAGGTCTGAAACATTCATCCATTTTGGCACCTACAAACATGCAAGTTCTTGCTCATGCCCGAGTAGAAATCATATTATGGGAGTCAATCTCATAATACCAACAAAAAATCATGATTGTTCTCTGCTAAATGACCTCAGTCATGACCTGCAGATTATCTGCAGATGATCTGTCCTCTGTGATTTCCTGACTGTTTCTCAGGCTATTCTGCTTCACAGTTATGACTGGCTGTGATGAACTGAGCCAAATGACTCAATTTTTTAGTATCTCTGATTTAAATGTTATGCTTTCAAAACCAGTTAAACAGTTTTCATTTAATTCTAAAATGAAGTTTTGTTTCTGATGGAATAAAAGATTTACTTTATTTAGGATTTTCCTTTTTAATGTGTCTGTCTTTCCTTGTTGTTTTGGGGGTAGATTTTTATGCTCTTTGTTCACTGGAAAAATCATCAGAAATTTTTTTGAATGATTGGAAAACATATTTTTTAACTTTTTAATCCTTTGAAACTTTGTGCTAGAAAAGGTCTTGTTACAAGAACACTATTCAGTCTGTTCCATCCCTTTCCCCTTGCATTCTTCATGTTTGCAGTGGGAGAAAATGCAGGGAAAGAGGAAAAGACAATAAGTGAAATCTAATACATTATTGAAGGAAGAAGGCTGTATTCTCTGTTTTAACATCTTTTGAAAAATTAAGTGTTTGATCAAAAGAATTTTTTCACCATTTTCGGGGTCTTTTTTTTTACATAAACACAACATTTCCTCAAGAAAATGACAATAAATTATAATTAGTAACTCAGAGTCTCTTAAGATATTCGTATTTCCTTATAGTGCCAAAGGCAAAAAAAAAAAAAAAAAAAGGACCTTTTCTGCTTCTTTTCTGCTTTAAAAAATGAAAAATAGCTTATTTCTTGAGCATTTTTGGCTAGCCAACACAGATATCTCATCCAGCTCCTGTGTTTACTTTCCATTTTCAAGCAACCTAAATTTACATTCACACTATAAAAGTTTTTGACCATTAATACTTTTCCGAGAAGAGAAGGTTTCAGCTGTTACACCCAGCCAGACAGACAATAGTGTTCCAGAGAGAAGGAAAGCAAAAAGTCTCTGCAGGTATTTCTACTCCACCAGACTTCTTAAGCTCTTCACACATGAAGTTTTAACTAGGTTTATATGGAAAGTACCCTTCCCTCCTGTCTCTCCTTCCAAACACGAGCTTACTCCACCAGCATTGTATCCGAAATCACTGAGGACACAGAGACAAAAGAGCCTATGAAGGCTTCTGGAAAGTTTCTGAAAGTTTCAGCCAGCTCCTGACTTCCCCAGTGACCCCCAAGAGTCAAGGGAGCATAACAAGCACGAATGATGAGCTGCTCTTTGTCACGAGCCGCCTTCAGAGAAAGAGCTTAGCAGCAGATAACCTTCACATTGTCCATTCTGCCCCAAATGGGCAGATGAGAAGAAAATAGCTCTCAGAAGATGGAAAGCTCGAGATAGGCAAATAGAAAAGAAAGAAACTAGAGCTCTGGAAAATCTCTGTGAGTGTCATGGGGAGTTTGGGACATCTGTGCAGTGAGGAAACGCTGTTGGTGAATTATTTGTCTACATGACTTGATTTTTGAGACCAACTTTCATGTGGCTTTAACATGATTGTAAGATGGTCCTTCTCATAATTTGTATTCTCCTCACCTATGGTGTGAAGAAACAGGATACAAACCTAGGAATTTAACTTGCCCAGCAATGTCAGCTCAGGTGCTGACACCCAAGTTTTTAGCAAGCTACCTGCTTTTACATGAGTACACAAGTTGTGCTACATGCACACCATTTCAGAATTTAGACTGAGACAGAGTCTATATATGGTGAAGACAATAGAAGCCGGAGAATAAAGAGTCAAGCTTTTTTTCCGGCATTCACTGAATAAAAGTGAAATATCCGGTTTGATATGTGTTTTTAAATACTTCTCACGGAGATGAAAACAACCTATTGTTTTCTCTTATTTTTTGCTATGAAGTGTCAAAGCAGTGTTAAAGTGCTCTTATTTGGCATAACAAGGGTATTGCTGAGAAACAGAAGTCTCAAGCCCTTGAGTTTAAAGGTGTTAAAAGGTATGAATTAATGGATTTTTCAAAGGTAAGTATTTAAGTGCTTACCCATTTAAGTCCTTACCCATCTTTAATCCCATTAAAGAACTCTCTGCATCTGACATTTCTTACTGGCTGTTTTAAGGACTGACCATTTATTTCAAAGAAGAGTTTTGTACAGTCATCTTGAAACCTCTTGTGTTCCTCTTGTTTTATAAAAATGTCGGTAATTCTATGAGGTGGCAGACATTGATGTACCACACAACTAGGCAAACACCATAGTTTCTAGCAGAGTCTGAGGTGTGTACTGTTTAAGCAGTTTATGAATAACCTATATGCTCAAACTAACTTACATGGAGCTTTTCCAGAAATATTTCAGACATATTTCACAAAGAGAGAGAAAGACTAATTCTTTTTTACTCTTTTCCCAACTCTACAAGACAATTATAAGAGCTATCAAAATCAGGTTTGGGTTTGGGGGGGCTTTTTTAGGTTGGTTTTGGTTTATCTGTTTGCTTTTTAACACAAGCTTTCTTCTCCCCAAGGTTACTTCCTGTATTTTGCAAAAATAAACCATGTAAATGCCTACTTTAGAAATTGGAACAGGGAATTAAATGATATTCAAAAGGAGCTGAATTCATCTAAAACTAAAGTACATTGTCAACCACCTCCACTTGCTCCAGGCACTGATGCCATGATTAGCTATGCAAGAAGCTACCTGCTGGTTTAGAATTATATGAAGTTACCTCAGGGTATCTACAAGCTTCTCACGCACAAGATACTGACAGTTTCTTTACTTGGCTTGAAACACAGTCGTTGCTACATCCAAGTACTATATCATAGATTGTTATTTCACAAGCTGTCATTAAAGTATCTTGCCTTATTCTCACCAAACAATTAGTCTGCAAACAGTAATGGTTTGTTCCAAATACCCTCAAAGACTACAAGACCTCTAGCATTTTTCAGGTAACAACTTCTCATCTGAAGTATGAATGTGCCCTGTTTTTTTAAAAACAGAGAATTAGGGGGGCAAAGAGTATTATAATCTACCTTTACAAAGCAACTTAAACTGGGGAGTGGTGGCAGAAAAGAGGGGGCTTTTCATGGTACAAAGATGCCTGGTAACAAAGGTATTTGTGAACCTGAACAATAACATGTATGTACAAGAGTTTGGAGCTAAATTGTTTTTACCTGAACTGGCCGACTTTCTTTGGAGAACCAGTATTTTATTTTAATTGTTTATTGTCAGTTACTGTGTACCTGAAAAGCAAATCTGGACAGTGCTGGGAATTAGATATAAGAGCATGTATAGTTTAGCTCTCTCAAGATAAGCAGCACAAATGTTGTTTAGTCTGTGTAAAGTCAGTGATAATACTTCATTCAGAAGGGGCTTGACCTGCATTCATTGGTGTTTTTGCAAACTTTGTCTGATGATTCCTGGTTATTCCCAATGCACACCACACATGGAAAGGATGAGCTGTTCCAATTAGATAAGGTGTTTTGTACCTGTCCTTATGCAAATGCATCAATAAAACTCGATGTGGACAATCAGCTTTATCTTTCAGTGTTAAGGTTTCTCCTAGGCTGAAGTCAACAAAACTACTGCATTTTGCAGCTCTCCTCTGACAGGAACACACTTTTCCTTATAAAGGTTCTTTGGTAACTGCACACTCCATTATTCAAGATTTAGTTTGGATCAAGTGACTCATTTTTAATTGTTGTCTAACCAGATCTTCATTGCTATAAAAAAAATCTAACAATCAGTCTTCGCTCTGATCTTCCCAGTTTCTGTGCTTACTTACTCATTCCCCTGAAGTGTGTCCCTACAACCTTCCTCATCCTGGTCCTTTTACATTTGTCAGAGGGCACTCATGATATTTACATGTGTTTGCATGTCAGGAATCTCTGCTTGGCACAGCAGGGCACGAAGGTGCCTGCTAATAATTCTAGTGGGGAAGATGGGAATAGATGCTGTCAGCACCAGTCAGGAGTAATCTGCACCTTTGAAAATGAAACCATTTATATTTAGACACATAAATATAGACTGAAGAATCTAAATTTAATTCATAGGCTGAAAATGTTGACCTCAATGAACAAACCCCTCTGGTAGGAGCTGCAGAAGAATGGTATTACTAAACAGTTGAAGAGGATGATCTGAACCCTTCACTACATTAATCTCCCGGTACAACTTCATGGACCTTGAACAAACACTTCCTTGAAAGTTATCTTGATCTTAGCTAGCACATAGGACTCACATTTTATTGTAACTGGCATTAAAACAAAATGCAGGTGCTGATCAATAAAAAATCCCATATTTTTATAACTGAGGAACAATAAGACATACTGTCACCAGGACCACATATCTGGGCTTTGAGAAATTCAGGAGTGTGAAAAGGACTCAGAACAAATGAGATACCGCATAAAGAAGCACAGGTACTCAGACACACATATATATGTGTATACATAAATAGACAGTCTTCTTGTCTCAAAGATCTTATACTGCAATCACTAACAAGGCACAGCATCAGAAAACCACAAGAATAGGAAGTAGAGGAAAAGAGGAAAAATGGAAAATATTTGCCCTAATGCTAATGCATTTACTGCTTCAGCTGAGATTTCACACTCTGTGTTATTCAAAAACATACTCATTAGTGTCTTCAAAGCACACGGAAGTCGACATAAAGGCTCCTATTTGTCTACCATAGACCTTTAAGCAGGCATTTGAAAACACTTGGCTACCTGCTTTGTGTCGGGTGGTGCTAACCAATGCAGAATGTCACTCACCAACACAAACCATCCGCATGAATACCTTTCCTGTTTCTTCCACATTTTGCTGTCAGCTTGTCATACTTGTGTTTTTTCACAATAATAAACAGACCATGGCAGGTTGGATTAATATCAGTTTTTATTACAGCCACTGCAACCATTAATTATCTGGCTGACTAGTGATGAGATGTGGTTCTTATCTAATAGGTAAGGGTATCAAGTTCATTAAAGTTCATAAAACATAAAACTAAAAAATTTGGCTGCTGCAGCTTTTCTAGAAGTCTCATAAGAGAAAAATCCTCAAGCATACACAGTCATATGACTTTTGCTTTTCTCATTGTTGTATAGAACTCAAGCTTGTATTAAACAAGCAGAGCAAATGAAAATTAGTTGGAAGAGTATTTCAAATTGCTCCCATCTTAAAATCATTTGTTCTTCCCAAAAAAATATTTAGTAGCTTCCTTAGTGGGTGTTTTCTGTTATGATTTAAAATTATATCTTATAAATCCCTTGAAGAATTATCCTAAAAACACAGGGTGAAACTCAGGCCTATTGAAGTCAATGCCAAAACTCCCATTGACTGCAGCCAAGCCAGGATTCCACCCACAAAAAGATTCAAAACAAGAAATTACAGAGTGTCCTTTTTTTTGTAAATGCTTAAACCCATTGTTCAGTGCCCTGTTCTTTGGTGGTTTTAGTCTTCATTTTTACCTTGTCTTTGAATGAGCTTTTTGACTCCTAACTCAGCTTACAAACTTCACCTTTAAACATGTTTTTTACGCATTCATGCTGATATTTATAAAAATATTCACTGTGGGCTTATAAAATATCTAGAAAGAAAGACAGTATGTGCACTTATTTCTTGCTTTTGTGTATCCAAACATTTTGAAGCTTCAATTTGCATGTATATTAAAAAGCTTGATTAAGGCAACCGAAAATATCTACTTGTAAATGACTTCAGGGATAACTGTTTGCCTTAAAGAAAAAGCACATTTTCTGTAACACAAGATAAGAGTCTTTCTTAAACGCATTACATCTTGAATTTTAAGTGTTTGGCATCCAGATGACATTTTAAGAATTTAATGTTCTTATCCAGGAAATAATAAAAGTGGTTATAATTTATACACAGAAATCCTGCTTGTGAAGCTCACAGAACTGCTACATATGTAATGTATCCAAATCAAGGCTAAAAAGCAAGGAAATGAAACCGTAAGCTACATGAAAGCATGCAGATTCTACTTTTCTTTTCAAAACTTGTTTGTTGCTGCCAGAGCACAAGCTGCCTGACTCCTAATGGAACATCCTTGAGGGCACCAAACTCCTGCCATCATTTTTACCACTTTTCCCAAATAGTCATTTAACAAGACTTTGCTCTCACAATGTAAAAGCTGTGGTATGAATACAGGGAGTCACTTGCATTGAGAGACAGTCATGCAGCAAACACAAATTCAGACCAGGAGGGGGAAGGAACCCCACACGAACAGAGCAGATGCATGGACACAGCAGAATGGGCATCTCTGTCTCTGGCGGTGTCCTGTGCAAAGAAGTCCAGGCAGCCTGAGCCAGGCAGTGCCTCCTTCCAGAGATGCTGGGATTCAAGTGTCTGACCTCCATTAATGAGAAAAAATACATTGCCATAAAATTCAGTCCCGTCTGAGAAAGCTTTAATGAGATTAAGAATTGCACTGAAAATGTGTAATTAATCCACTGTTTTCATTCTAGCTCTTTGCATTTGCTTGCCAGATGAAAGCGATAATAGGATGATATGGTCTCTCAAGCAAGAACCTAACTGCCTCTGGCTTCAGGGTATTAGATGACTTATTCTCACAAAAGGAGATATTAATAGTACTCATTAAAAACAGACTTTCTCTCTATAGACTTGTAATAACTCAGAAAGGCAAGAAGTGTCTATTTTAGTGGGCCTGGACAGTGCTTATCAGCGTACTCAAAACATGTGTTGATGAGGCTGAGTTTTTCAGGTAGAAGAAGGAACCTGTTACCCTGAAGAGCTCTGATGTGGTTCTGGGATTCTGGGAGAGCATGACAAGTGAAGCGGCTTGTCAGCAACTTCAGCGTGATGTTCGTCAGAGTGAAAATGACTTGATGTCACCCAGGAGTATAGTGCCCGTCACTGGTCTAAATCTTGTAAGAAATGAAGGTAGCATAACTGCATTCTGTTCTAGGTGACGTCATGTCCTGAGTTAACATAAGACCTGAATTCTACATCTGACCAGTCTTCACTCCTCCAGATGAATTCAAGAAGGTGGTAACTTTCTAGAGAGCTGCAAAAGCTCTCTACCCTTTGCAGCCATCTCACCCACTGTGTTCCATACTGCCCTTCTCCTGTCTATTATGAGAATAACCATTGCTCTGTGTCCTCAAGGTGTCACAGAGGCAACAGCACATTCCTTGCAGAAGCCTCACAGGACTAGAAACAACTTGCTCCTATGACCTCTCAGAGCCAAGCCTATTGATTTTTTCAAAGGTGGAGCAGACTCCTTACTAATTGTAGCAGTTCCTCTATGTAGAGCTATAATAATAACTTCCTTATTTCAGACTGACAGTATTGTTTCTGATCTACAAACTCCTGAAAGGTGTGTTTACTTCGAGAATTACCTCTTCCCCTGCTCTGTGCTGCTGCTGCTGAGAAGAGGCAGCTGAAACAGTACTTCAAGAAGACAAGAAGCTCTTGGCGTATCATGGAGATGAAACAAGTTTAGTTGGATATCTGGAGGATAAAGACTATTACTTTGCTGTTATGGTGAACTGGACTGCACTTTCAAGGATCTTTAGGGGATACCTGCAGCCCATTACAATGAAGTGATACATTTATGGTACCACTGCTGGATTCGTTGACTCCAGTGCAATGCAGAATGAGGAGCACAGAAAACAGGCAGCAAAAATGCCGTGGATCTCATGTGCTGTTAATTCCTCAGGAGCACATTACGGAGACTTCCAGTAGATTCACACAAAACTTGGTTCTGGTCCCTTCTGCTGCTCACTCCCAGGAGCAAAGTATCATTGCCTTTTTATGCAGCCTGGCATTTCCAACTCTATGCCTGCAGGCTGGGAGTCACAGCAAGTTTCTTGCTGATCCACAAGTATTTTTGAGAGTATATCTGTAACAGCTGGATAACTGTGGCTCAACTGTGCCTGTAAGAAAGCATCACCAAGACTTCCTCAGTCCCTTCTTTACTCCTTGGGTGCTTCTCTTTTCTTCTCTGGATATTTGGTCACATGAAAACATGGCAGCCAGCATGAAGGCAGCTACAGGTACATTGTATGATAGCTTTAGCCTCTCTCTCTGTAGGAGACAATTTAACTCACTTCTCTCTGATGGGAGTAGTCTAGACCCTTTCCCCAGAACTATTTGAAACAGGTACTGTGGAGCTTGCACTGGCACTTCCAGTAGTGTGTGGAGAATCTCACAGGTATTTCAAGCATCCCTACACTCTCTAGTCTGTAGGCATATAAGATCCTACAGACCCTGTCATGGTGAGATAGTACCTTCTCTCATCTGAAATTGTTTAAAGGATTAGCTGTTAAGAATGTGCTTTCATGTCAAAGCTGTGATTGCTCCTTCTCAGCACACATAATGAGACTGTCAAGAGAGACAGGGATTGTTTCAGGTAAAGCTATGAGGACTGCCTGGTACCTAGTGATGGGACTGCTGCGCAGGGATATAAAGGCAGTGCAGATAGGTAATTTTAAAATAATGAGGTTCACCACTCCTCCTGAACAGGTTTAGGGCACTTAAAGCTAGGTTTCTCCTTTGCTTTATCTGCAAAGGTAGACTGTTGAGACTGTCCTCCCCATCCTGATGTCCGCCTTTGAAAGCACAAACCAGAAAACAATTTGGGCTTCTCAGAGCAAGTGTTTACAGCAGCCATGGTCCCTGCATCTGGGAACAGGGAAGGCTGTTGGGGACAGGGAGCTCATCTGTCAGCACCTATCCAAGCTGCCTGCCTGCCAGGGACCCTGTGCATTAAAAAAGGAATTAATAAAGCAAGGAAGAGACACTAAGAGGGTAGCTCTCAGGGGATAAAGCTCAGGTAAACATGCCAGAGCTGCTCATTAGCTCAGGAAAAGCTAGAAATGTAGCTGTGACAACAGAGAACTTTGGGCAAGGTGCAAAGGCTGATCAAAAAGATGACAAAATGCTTGGGTAGTTAGCTCATGCATGTGTTATGTGCTATCAGTACCTGGGGAAGGAGGCACAGATTGAGGATGACAGAGGGACAGCTGCAGAAGCTGAAGTTATTGCATGAGGCTACACAAGGCAACAAGCTCCCTGTCAGAGATGCATGGTGGGGATGGAGCAGCTCAGTTACCAGATGTTACTTGTACCTTATTCACTGTAGACACACATGTCCTTCATATTCAGCAGAAGAGTATCTAAGAGATAGCAATATTGTACAAGTGCTTGCATGTTAAAACTATTTGTGTCCTTCGACTAGGGACTTTGTTCCACTAGACTTCTCCTCTTGGCTTTCTGGAAAGTCAGAAAAGGTAAGTGCACGTCTCAGGCCTCATTTTGCCTGACAGTATTACCCACGGGGGTCAGAAACCCCCTTACATCAGCTTACATGCTCGTTGCCTTCAGAGGAATGCTCCTGCCTCTAAGGAAAGCTCAGCTGTGTAGACCATGACCAGACTGATTGTGTTTCACAACACAGAGTTCAAGTTGGAGGGAAAACAAAGCAAAGTACATGTGCTCCTGTCCTACCTGCTGCCTCTGACAGTGGTGGTGTTTTAGAAACCTTGTAAAAATACCAACATTTCCAAACGGTGATAAGTGCTGTTGGACCCTAAAGCTGTATTCTGGCATCCACAGGCATAATTGGCTTTAAGATCAGAGCTGGTGAGGGCTCACAGCCCAAGTTAAGAGAGAGGCTGTTAAGGGGCTATCTGTAAATCAGTACAGTGGCCTCAGGCCTACCTTTGGAATAAAAAGCTCCACTTTTACAACAGCAAAGCCCAGATCCTCAAAGACATTCAGATGCTGAATTCCCATTGACCTCTCTTTAAGGTTTCAGGCTTCAAATTTCAGCATTTTGGAACCAAGTACACAAACAAGTTTCTCAGGTCTCTGTAAAATCAATATTAACCTTCCATTTGTTTCCAGCTTACAATTTATATCAAACAGTGATGACAGAATTCAAGGCAGAGTATTTGACAGGTAATAATAACATCACATCTGCTTTGTGTTTCTGGGTGAAAATCCAACAGGAACAAC
Source organism: Corvus cornix cornix (assembly GCF_000738735.6). Classification (NCBI taxonomy): domain Eukaryota; kingdom Metazoa; phylum Chordata; class Aves; order Passeriformes; family Corvidae; genus Corvus; species Corvus cornix. Next base: position 66,982,684 of record NC_046332.1, on the reverse strand, counting down.
TAACACCAAATTCTTTCACTGTAATTAGTCTTTACTCCTATGACTACTGAAGCAAATTGCACCTACAAATACTAAAGGCATATGCAGACTACATGACACAAGTAAATTTAAATTGGAACTGACAGGATTCCCTAAGACTAGCACTCCCACAATATGGAAATGTTGAAAAGTCAAAAAGCAGTTAAAAAATAATTTATTTTGATAACTTGTAAAAATTTACAATAGATCATAGAGTCATACAATGTATATTATTAAAAGAAAAGAAAGAAAACCAAGTGATATAATGCTTTGAACAATTTGAAGTTGTATGTATTTAATGTTACAAATGATTTATAATTCATTTTAAAGGTATTTCAAAAGTAGTGGAGATACTTCGTTTGAAAAGCTTGTAGAGATATAATGGTGAAGAGTACCTCAGAACTCAAAATGTCTTGTTATGCTGATCTTGTCAGTTCATATACACTGGTCATGTGGATGGGTATAATATTACATGTAATGGAGAATGAGAAATTTGCTGAAATCCATGCTTGAGGAGGGATGGAATACCAATTTTCAAGAAGTGCCTGGTAAATATTGAATATGAATGTCTGAAATACTACTTGAAAAGGAAGAAATGCTGTCAAATAAAAAAAAAAATCGTGACTCCTTACTGAACCAAAACTATAGTCTTTAAATGGAAGCTCACCAAAAATTTTTTCCTTGCCCACTGGCCAACAAGTTGTCCATGAATATTTTTGGCATTAAGTAGTTTAAATTAAAACCACAGTGCTCTATTTCATCACGATTTTTTTTTATACCCAATGCCAGACACTATAAGGTTTGAATGACAGAGCCACATCGCCGTTTTTAATTCCAAGTGTAACCTGTGGAGAGGCGCGAGCATTCCAACTGTGTCTAGAGTATCTGGATTGCCAGACTTCAAATCCCCTGTAAACAGCCTGTTGCAAGCCTAAAAATAGCTGGACATGTGTAGGACCTGATGCAGCAGCTTTTAGAAGGAAGATTCCCCAGCTGAGGGACAAGCAGAAGGCATTAGGAGTTCAATGAGTTATTAATCTGATTTTCATTTTAGGTTTTGCTTCCTTTCTGTCTACCTCATTATCATGCTATAAATAATACTGAGTCAGGATATCATTTAGAGGACTCTGGAACATATTTTTTTCAGCCTTTTCCAGATGCAAGGTGTAATTTAATTTTGATTGGTTTTTATTCCCACTTGAATATTAGCAGAACTGCCACTATAGAGAAGGTTTACACATGTGGACCTTGTTTTTTTGACAGCTGAACTCTAGTTATTTCAGGCCTAGCAGGATTTAATCTTCTTCCGCTCACCCTTGTGAACTGATTTTTTGGCATCTAAAAACACCTCAGTGTCAGTCTCCAGAAGTTGTCCCCTGAATTTTCAAGAATTCTCTTAGCATATATGGAATTAATTTGTGCTATTGATGTGCCTTGGGTTGCATGAAAGTCTTCCAGAAAAAAAGCAAATTGCCACAGGCCATCTTAATTGTTCTCTTTCAACAGCTGGCCTAAGTGTGTGGCATACATGGCTTCGATCAGACGTGGATGTAAAACTGGTGTTCTTTAGTCATGATCTGGCTTGCAAGAGAAATATTGGGAGCACTGCTAGCAGTATCCACAAAGGATGTGCACCTTTAAGCACCCATTCTGAGAAAAGGTGGAGGTGCCCTTAAGAAATGCTTTTCTGTAGCACTACACTTCCTCTGTAAAGGTCTTGGTATCAGCGTGTCTTTCCTGTCAGTACTGCAACACAATGTAATAATTACCACAAAGGGATAAAAAGAGGGATAGCAAAATACTCATTCATTGGTCCAGGAGGAAAGTGCAAACAATTGCAGCTCTGTCAAACTTACATGCATGTATGGTTTATCAAATAAGTGCATTTGAAATATGATTTATGCATAAAGCTCGTGATGTTCTTTTCTGATGATTACTTTGCTGGAATGACAATGTAAACATGTTATATAAAGTGTTTTGAAGTCTTAAAATAAAAAAGCCCTGGCAGTCGTTATGTATTGCAAATATACATGCATGCTGAAATAGGCATATTTCAGTGTCTTATAGAACTCTATATATGCAGTTCATCCTTTCCAAAGAATTTCATTGCATGGATGTTTTGAGCATTGCTCTATTTATATTCATACTGCAGCAAAGTACATTGAGAAACTACTTTCCTGACTTCATTACCTATTTTGAAAGACCTCTGTTCTGGTGCATTTATGTCTTACATATATTATAAATCTGGTGTAACTAGTGCAGGCAGTTACTGTAAGGGTGTGTATTCCAGGGACATTACGCATTACCTAGATGGACTCCATCAGTCATTTCACCCCACACAGAGCCAGAGGAGCTTTACCATTACTGTATGATACAGACAAAGGAGCATCTGCTAGCATATCATAGAATCACAGAATCAAAGAATCACAGAACACTTTGGGTTGGAAGGGACTTTTAAAATCCTCTCTAGTTCCAACCTTGCCCACCATGGGCAAGGGATGCCACCTACTAGAGCAGGTTGCTCTGGGCCACATCCAACTTGGCCTTGAACACTTCCAGGGATGGAAGTAATTTTTATGTCACAGAAATTTCAGTATGTTCAGATGTGATTAAGAAGCATAAAAATTCACACCGAGTTTTCAAACATGCAAAATCTCAAACCAAAGCAGAAGCAATATTATTTATTTCTTGTGGGGAAAAGTAAATCAGTAGTTCTTTGCAGTGAAGAAAGCTGCTACAAATAGCATAACCTACATTTTCACAATGGCTCCTTCCCGCATGATAATCCATTTCTTAGCATTTACATATGTGAACATTTTTTCATTTTAAATTATGTAACTCTAAAGACAATAGACAAATTTCAGTACCCTTTGATACTATCATTTTCTCTTTGTATGTCACAAATACTCCATTTTTCTGTTTTGAATTGAAATGTGTCCTGAAGCATAAAATTGTGTCACTTCTCAGGGTGGGTCAAATGCAAAGACTCAAACACAGTCTTACTGAAATTTGCAAGAACTTCAATGGATTCCAAAACCAAACTGCGTTCTAAAGCCAAGCTGCCATACAGATGGATATCAAATCTCACCAGAATGAGTCTCCAAACTTCTTGTTAGCTTTTCCATCATGCCTATACTTGAAATTTCACTATAATTGTGTTAAGAACCTAATCTATTCCATATGGATTTGACAGTAATTTTAATGGGTTGTTTTGTGCAGTTTTTTCCGTCATCTGCTTTACTGAGGGTAAGTACAGGAAAGAAGCACACTAGGAAGCTAATGTGTACTGAAGCTTAGGATGTGATTCAAGGAAGTCATCATGAAAATAAATACAGGGAAGTTGTGAAATATGGCACAGAACTGTTCTATTAATTAGCAAGTAGCACTTTCTTCAGCAACCAAAAAAATAATAAGCAAATGGAATGTCTCCTCCCTTTTGCCTCCCCGTATATATCTCTGCACTCGAGCAACTTGCCGTCTGACATTCAAACCATGCTACGCCTGGAATTACATAGTGCCCATACTGAACATATATTCCATGCACCGACAGACACGAGCGACACAGGAGCCACAGTACCCCTGCAGGGGCAGGGAAGTCCAGAAGCTGGGAGGGGGAGGGGAATGGACCTTCTGTCAAGTGACTCTGGGGTTGACCAAGAACCAAACAGCTCTAGGCATTCACCTGGGAGGCTGCTGTAGCAGCATTTAGAGGCACCTGGGACCCAGTGCATGCTTGCCGTAAGTCCCAGCTGAGGTACCTACACAGAATCATTAAGGTTGGAAAAGACCTCTAAGATCATCGAGGTCTTGAGGACTTCTGCCAGGAACTGCATGGAAGAATGATGTTGGACCCAGGTCTTGCAAAGGCTTTGGCTAGCACCCTAACCACCAGAAAGTCTTTCCTCTTGTTGTTCTTTATCATTCAAATGTTGAAGAATGGTCTTGCGGTTTAGCCCCAGTCGGGATCACAAAACATGGAGCCAAGCACCCCAGGCGTAGGCAGGAGCAACATGAATTGTAATCACTTGGAGGCACACCCGCCCTAAATCAAAGTACATTTGCTTCCTGGCTCCTGTTCCTGACTTGGACCATGCACAAGTCACTTGAACTGTTGGTGCTTCTCTTTCCTCTCCTGTAATTTTCGGATAACAAAACTGGCCTCCCTCCCAAGGCTGTTGTGGGGATCCATCACTGCAGAGTCCTAAAGGACTGTGAGATTTTGGGTCTGTGTCTGAATACATTGCACAGTTATCATAAATGTTACTCATGGAGGACTCAGATATATAACTACACATGCACACAATCATTTAGCTTTATTGCTTCACTATGTTCCAGTGAACTAACTGCAGAGAACTGTGAGAGGAGTCTTAAATAATACTCTTTTCGGAGTTAGTGATTTGCTCACGTCAAAATCTGGCTGAATATCTTTAAATAATTTGGGTCAGTTTTGGCTTCATATGAGTGGCTGTGGTTTTACAAAGCTGAGAACCTGACTCCCAAATTTTTATTTGGTATGGTTTCAATCCCTGCAGTCAGCCATCACAAAATGTTCTAAACCAGTTGAACAATTTGTGAAAATCAATAATCTGCGCTGTTATCCATATCCCTTCTTCTGCTCCAGAGCTGCCCATGTGGCATTCCTGGTCAGAGGCTGGGCGGGCGGAAGGGTGAGCACGTGTTGGGTAAGTAGTAGGGCTGCAGCCTGGTCCCCTCCCACCGGCAGTTCTTAGGCATTCCTGGTGTAGCCCAGACTGCTGCTGCATCACTGGTGGCACCAGCCCAGCTTTAGATGGGGCTGTGTAGCTTCTTGCTGCTTTGCTGTGAAGCCAGCATATTCCTGAGGAGCTCAGTTGGGAGGAAAGTGGGAAATGTTAGTAGCGTAAAAGTCAGCCAGTTCTCCAGAAAAGGCATTTGTTTCCCTTGCCAAAAGTCAAAGTCTACTATATACAAAGGAGGCATTATAGCTTCTCATAAAAAGGTCACAATAATCTTTTGTAATGGAAAGTGGAGTACAGCCTAAATATAGGATCTCTCCCAGAATTCCTGTAGTGTGTAGATTAAATTCTGTTTATTACTGATGTGTGGATTTCTGCTATGCTGTGCTGTACAAAACTCAGCAGTTGAAAGAGAAGAAACTCAAGCTATTTTATATGTAGCTATGTAACTGGAAAGAGATGTTGTTATATATATTTAAAGCAGAGAAATTTCAATTCATCTGTAGAATATTCCAAGATGATTCACTGATCTTCAGCTTCTTACAGAAAATGCATCTGGTTTTTTTGTCTTGCTTCCTTCATTGAAGTGTAACTTGTGCAATGTGCATTTGCACAAGTGGGAATAATTTTATGTGAGCTTTCAAAATATATCATAAAAATACACGTTATGAGGAGTTCCTGGACAACACCTGCCATCATGTAAAAATTCCTGAGTATAGAATTACATCGCAAACCATTACTGTGTCAAAATATGCAAAGATTGGCTCTTAATGGCCCCTGAATCAATAATGAACATGTGAAATGGCCCTGAATACATATTCACAAAACAAAGTTTTGCTGGCATGACAGAGTTCTGACACAAAGGTGATGGAAACTGATTAATTACAATTAAGTCTAATCCTGTTTAGAAAGCAGTCATCATTTAATAATACATCATATGCTGCCCAGGGAAATGGGAGTGGGGATTTCGCTTGAATCTGTCTTTTGCTGTTACGTTCCTGAAAGCTTCTCAAATCCCAGTCCTATGTGGTTGCCACTAAGAAAACCTCATACAAGAAAAGTACCCTCAAGTCAACTTAGCCGCTTAGCCAGTGGTTTAAATAAAAACCAAAACAATTCAAGAAAATGATGGAATTTCCAAACCTTATCTTGGCCCCGCCAATCTAAAAGTCCTGCTTGGCCTTTCAAGTATTGTTGAAAATCTGGCAAGCATCACAAAGAGCAAAACAATACATATTAGCTGTGCTGTTAGACATTCACTTCTAGGAAGCTCTGTCCTTTTGACATTACAGATCTAGAAATGGGGAATTACTGGCAATTCTAACATCAGAAAACTGAGCCAGCATTTTGCATGGAATAGATTTTCCTCTTTCTGGCTGTATTTCCAACCATCCTAAAGCAAAACATTCCTTACCTACTGGTACCTTTTCTATTCCACTCCCAATCATTATTCCAGCAACACCCCCACCCCAAAAGTGTTCAAGTTGCTATTAATAAAGTTCATTTAGAAGAAAATCAGCTTTTGCTAAATGTTGATTTTTTTTTTTGGTGGCAAAGAAACAATCATTAACTTTTATTGTTTCAGCTCATATTACTGCTTGCGTGAGATGGGGCAGCAGTCACTTCTACTGCAAACACAGCAAAGCATTTGCAGAAGGCACGTGTCTTTTATTGTTTTTATATATGCATTTATATTCACGTATCCTTGCACGTGCACTTTTGTTCTGTATCAGATCTGTGAGATAAAAATTGAACAGCAACAAAAGTAATCAAAATAGAGTTTCAAGGCATGTATTTGGAAATTGCTACACTGATACATAGAAGACTATAGAAAAGTCATAATAAAAAAAGGTATTAATATGAAGAACATGCTCTGGCCAGCCATGAAAGCCTACTGTATGTTCATCCTGCATAGCTGGACTGGGGTATCAGTGACTCTGACTTCATCTGACTTACACCAGGAGAAGAAACAAATAATGTCACTGACAACAGAAGATGCATTTTTTTAGAAAAATATATGGTTGCTGGAGGCCATGACTCTGGTGGGGTGAGATTCCTCTCCTTATTTTTGCCATCTAAAACTGAATTGTCTTATCTAAACTTGTCACCTTGATTCTCTCTGGGGAAGTCAATGGGAAGTAGCAATTCATCTTTTCCACTATAATTGTCTAAGATAGGTAGATGAGCTGCCCTTTGTAGGCATCTCATTCTTTCCATTGACTGCAGAGAGCCAAGATAAATTATTTAGATTTGGCCTTTAATTTTTAGGTGATTAATGGTCAGTGAGACAAATACCACCTGACTCCCATGGGAGAAAAGGCAAGTCTCTCACTGCAAGGCCAGTGGAAGGAATGAGCAGTCCAAGGCCTGGGGGCTGCAGACAAGAATGTGGTTTCCTTACACCGAATCAGCTAGTCTGGAGGGAAGCAAATGAAGGGCATGACTTAGTAATAAGGGAGAAAGACTTGGATTTCCCATAATGTCACCACCTTTGAGTCCCTCTCTGCTTCTGTTTCTAATGACAAAGACTGGCTTTCCAAAGAAAAGGATCAGACTACCCTTTTCAATAGATCTAGCAGTTGGTGTTATGGTGCTGCTTAGTCATAGGCACTACTAGATCTTCTTCCAAAAGCTTTTCTTGGGAGACACACTGGTCTTTTGGAGAGTGTAACAGGTGATGTGGAGGGGACACATCCACGTAATAATCTATGATTTTTAGCCCCCATATGCAGAGTCTCTGTTTGGTCCTGCACCCTTTGAACTGCCAGTGGATGCTGACCAGGAGCACTTTGTGCAGAGGTGAGTGTGCAGCTCCTAGAGAGAGCTGAACCTTGCTCAGGTAGACAAGGCAGTGGGAGATCACTTGCTCTCTCTGACCACTCCACACCTAAGGAGAATAATTCAATGTGTCCATGTGGAAGACTGAAGAGGTTCTGGCACCCCTTGTAACTCCAGCAAACACAAGCTGAGCTACACTGGCTACTTAGACAGGCTTCCAGGTGAAGCTTATCCAACTCCCTAAGGCTTACCTATAACATGACCAGACCACTGTCCAGAGACAAAACTGGCATCACAGACTGCACACAGGCCTGAAGGAGGAACACATGCATGATAATTTGGTTTAGGGTTAGATTAATTAACAGAACAACCACAGTGCTGTGCAGAGTGCTGAGCACTGATCTAATCAGCTTGGCATGCATGTTTTATTCTACCACTCTCCATTGCATTAATACCCTCTAAAACAGGTGTCAAAATGAATAACTGAAAGGGGTAAGTCCATTGTCATGGTTAGCTAAAAGTTTTAAGTAACGAGAGTAGTTAAATAGGAAACAATTGGAGACATTTTCTTTGACAAAAGTCTCAAAAATACAACCAGCAGAAGCAGCTAAAGCTGAACTAAGAGACTGGTTTCTCTGTGTCATCCTCACAATTCCACTGCAAAATTTTGACCCCGTTGATGAAACAGTTGTAGAAATTTTGCCACTTCTTTACATTTCATGAGGAATTAGTGATGGACACAGCCACCTTTTTTACACATTCCTATTTCACTCCTCTTCGTGGCAAATGTTCAGGCTGCTGTTTCCTGCACTCAGGAGGATTCAGATAAGGGCAGCAGGTCTGCACTGTGTCCTGAGCCTCTTTTGCCAGCCATTTCCCAGTGCTGCTTCTGGCAGCTTTTCTGGTTTTTCTGTATCTCCTCTGCCTCTGTGGTATTTCTCACACTCTTATGCACAGATGCAGCTTGCTAATCCCTTTGCCTCTGGGGCATGTCTTCATGATACAAGACAGCAAAGCCATACCCCATGCTTGCCCTGAGCTCCAGAGAGCAGCAGAAGGATGTCAGTGTGGCTGTACTACTTAAAACCTGGGCGAGCATCTGCATTGTGCAGTATGTTTTGTGCTGCAGACACGCTCAGCTGAGCTCTCCATCATACACCAGTGACTTGGTAATGCACTTTTTTTGGCTGAAGAGCTCTGCTGTTTCAGCTATGCTCAACTGAATCTTAAAATTATCCTGAGTCAAAGGAACCATGATAATAAATAATGCCAGTGAAGGTTAGCTTACTAAATAAATATGTACTACACTGGTAGAGTCCCTGACCCGACAGAGGTATCACTTATAAATCTCTGGTGTTCAAAGCAATTAAAAAATAAATACTGTAAAAATCTGCTGCAATCAACTGCAATTTGTACTAAATTCTTGGCTGTTGTTGTTTATGCAAAAAAAAAAAGTAGAAAGAATTGCTTTTGATATCTTAATCTCTGTTTTATATCAGATTTCTGTTTCTGGAATGTAAAGCAAAGATATTAAGTATCCCATAAATCTAAAGCCATGCTACTGGGAAGGAATCCATGAAAAGCAAATGCTGTAAGAAATAAAAAAGCCGGTTTCTTTGTCTAGTTAAGAAATTTCTGGTCACATCAAAATAGCTTCTCCTAAGCAAAGTAGTACTTGCTTGCCATTAATCAGTTGTATGTTAAAGGAGTTTAGATTTTTGCCTTGGAAATGTGTACGCTTGTGACATGCAAAGCTGCAGGTAGCCACTTTAATTGGATTTTCTTTTGAATGAGTGACTTATTCCATGGGACAGGAAAAATGCCTGTATTAATAAATTATTGAAATAACAAATTAAACAAAGACTAATCAAAAAAACACTGAGAAAAACTGTGCACTCTGAGCACTCAAACTGTTTTGAGTGACTGAAAAATCCTCAGTTTTTAGCATTTCAGGCCTAGGGTATTGCATTGGCTTCAGCAGTGATTGATTTTTGTTCTTAAAGAGAGGGTATGCATACATGAAGACATACTGATATGATGCAGCTTATAAATCCAAAGATAAAAAAGGCAAACAAACCTCAAACTGTACCCTGCACATAGACTTCCCTTGCAGAGAAGACCTTGAGCATCACACAGGGGTGAAGAACACTGCGTGCTAACTGCAGAAAGGTTCCAGAGAGGGAAAGCGTTTTCCGAAAGGGACTGGTCCTCACCACTGCCATCATGATCACTTGCTTTTTTCCTATAGTCTTTCCCAAGTACACTACTTAAAATGAATGAAGTACTTTTTATTTTTGTTTTCTGATCTGTTTGTTTTTTGTTACTCTCTTCCCCAATGAATTTCACAATGCCTGTACTTACCAAATAAAAACCCCCATTACTTTCCAGCAGCATGCAAAAGGCCTTTCTCCTGTCTGTCACCATGAATGGTTACCCTGTTCTTTACAGTTTTCTTCCAGAATATTTTTTTTATTGGCCACTGTCTGTGACAGGATACTGCACTATAAGGATGTATGATCACATTCAGTGAGGCTGTTTTTACACATTGTTCTTGCAATAAATGCACAGAGATTTTGTACACTGATCTTCTGCAAGTGAGTAAGGCTGCATTCCACAAAATATGTGTTCCTAAAAATAGAGGCAAGGCGTTATGAGTAAGGAGAGTAAAACCCCTGTCTTCTTGTTTAGGATTGAGAAGAAAGCAGCATCCCATAGAGCACCCACAAGGGGACATAATGCTACCCACATACCTGAGGATGTGTATTGTTTGAGGTTTGGCTGTGGCCTGGGCAAAGGAATGAACAACAAGCAGCAAGCTGCCCTGCTCCACGAAGGCTGACGTACTTTCCACATGTGTACATAGCTGCAGAGCTTTGAAGTAACCAGAACTTTGATGGTGCTGACCAAAGGCATCTGTGAAGTTTTGGCACACCTATAAATGTGAAGATGCTGAGATGCTGAGGCTATTGAGATGGTAATTTTCAGTATACAAATACATGGATCACCCTTTCTCTTGAAACACAGCAGCAACTGGTGATAGTGCTGGTGGTGGTGGTGTAATTAGTCTTTTTTATAGGAATAGGATTGTCATAGGTCCTACACAAGTTCTAGTAAAACTGCTCTACAACACCTGAGCTATAGGATAAAAGCGTATTTTTGTCATGAGCTATATGACTACCAGTTTGATATTCTCGGTGTTTAGATGATAAAGAGCTTGTTCAGAGGCTGAAAATTAGGTGTTTTGAGAACAGTGTTCTGCAGTTACAAGCAGGTAAGTGTCCCAGAATGATCAAATACATAAGGCCATGCTTGAAACAATTCCTTCCCAGACTACATAGGATGTTCAACACATTAGGATCAATGTGACAGTAATTTCTCTGGTTTTTATAGAAGAGGAAAAGGAGACAGAGGAAATATAATTAAACAAGACAATATTTCAGAATGGAATGATAAAAAGCTGTGGGTATTGAGTTTGGATGGACTCGGGTTGTTTTTCTAGGTTATTTTTATTTATAACTCATAGCCTCAGTCAAATGTAAATAACTTTGAAATCTACCCTACAGAAGACCTTGTATCTTACTCTTCTAAAATATAGAGCCTGTGCATTTTCTGGGCAGAAACAGTACTCGCTGTTGGCAGCTCACAGTTTTGCATAATGTCTGTAATGAGCTATGAAAATTAGACAAATACCATGAACTTTGTCTTGTTAATTTTTTTTTTGCACTAATCAAAACAGAAGATCCTGATTATGTTGCCTTATGCTCCAAAACATACAACTTAAGAGGAGGGGGTTGTTTTTTCAAGAATATTTTCCTTTCCTTATCCTTTATATAAACTCTTTCTGGATCAAAACAACAGACTTTCATTCCTGCAGTCAACTGTATATGGAATCTTCAAAACACTCCCCTTGCTTAGAAAAAAAATTTTAAAACCTCTTCCCTTTGAGGGAAAGGTATTTATAAAACCAGGTTAAAAAGAAATATGTGACAAATGGGATAGACTGAAGAATATACTTTCTTGGGCTTCAAATTTTATAGAGCACCAGCATCACTCTGATTTAAATTGGTAATGAAGACAATAGTCTATAGAGCTCCTGATAAGGAGTTTGTGGAACCCTTCAAGGGAGTGAAGCAATCGAAAACACTCATGCCTGATAGATAAAAGACTTCAGGAGACTTCACCTCCAGATGTTCTCTCTGCCTCCTAAATTACAAGAAGCTATCCACAGGCTATGCATCATTTTATTAAGTATGAGGAATGCATCCTGAAGAGGATGTAGAGATGTATATGAAAGAACTGCATACCAAATATAAAAAATCCTGTAAGATTCTAATCTTAAATGTGGCAATTCATTTTATTGTTCAAGTAAGTTTGTTTTCTACAGAATAAGTTATATTTAAAAAAAAAAAAGGTGAATCTCAGACTTTCAGATTTAAATATTTGTGTGAATATGTGGAAATTTTTTTAAAGATCTCATAAACAATAAAACTAATTATTTTAATTGTTTATTGTCAAAGAAAGCAAGCAAAAACCCCAGCCTTTTATGCTTTGCATTGCTTGTTTGTTTTCTGCTTGGAATTTTTATAAACTCCTGAAGGCTCTTGAAGCCCCCTTGCCACATTATAGTTACAATAAAATCGAGCTTCACATCTCAGACTTTCTCCAAAGGCACTTCTTTCCTCTGTGTCAGGAAGGAGTGGGAAGAAGGGGAGTTAACCAGATTAATGTTTGTCGAGCTAGCAGAATGCTTGTCATTGTTGATCAGGACTCTAATTTATGTGACCACATGAGAGATAGAGACTCTCAGTCAGCAACTATCTCGCTCACTACAGGAGGAAGACATGGGCCAAAATTCAAACTTATTATTTATTTTTGAAAATACAAATACAAGTTCCACTGGGATTTCCCTGATGAATAAGTGTAGCCAGAGAGGAAGGTAGAATTAAATTAACATAGCTAGAAAGCCACATACTGTAACCACTAAAATGGCTGATGAAAATCCTAAATGTAAAACAAACAAATCATTTATTTCTTATTAATTATGATTTAATATTATGGAACTTCAAAATTCTATACCATTTCCTAATATTAAGTAAACAAACAGGTTTTCTTTCTTTGAATTGAAGGTGAGCTAAGAAAAAGAACTTGCTTCAGGAAGCAAGTATGAAAAGATGAAACAATATTTGATACCAGGGCTGAAGTCCTAAGAGATAATAGATGCATAATGGAGTCACTAAGTATCCAGGGAAAAGACTGGCAAGGCTTGAGGACTGTCTTCCCAGGTGGGATGAACTGAAATGAAAGCTGGTGACTGAGTTTCACCGGAGAGTTGGAAAATGGTAGCAAGCTCTGTGAAGCAACTGGGTTAAAGACAGCGAGAGTAACCATTCAAGGAGAAGGGTATTGAAGATGTGAAGCATGTAGGATGAGTTTCACCTCATTTCACTTTAAAAATCTTTGAGTTAGTCATTCAGATTCCCTTTATAGTCAATAAGTACTTCCAGGGAGTGAGTCACCTGACCTAAATTAGATGTCTATCTTGAGATGGGATGAATCACACGCTCAGAGTGTCTATTGATATCTATTGACTATAAAAGGAACCAGGACTTGGTCAGATGCAGACGACTACACTGCAGATGAATCCCATCCTTAGGCATTTTACAGAGTAATGTGATAAATGCCAGGAAAATCCATTATTTGGGGCCAAGCTTCAAAAACAGAATGGGCACAGGGAATCTGGAACCCTCCCCCTCACAAAGTAACTGGAAATAGGATTAATAGACTGGCCTTTAGGATAATCCTTTATTGAGTTGAAAAGGAGAGGCCACGGCAAGGAATGCTGCTCTGCAGAAAACTGCTGCTAATGACAATAATTAGGCTGAATCAGAGGCTCTGCTTAAAAGACAGAAGTAAGATATGTGTTGGGCGGAGGAGAGAGGGAGCAAATAGCCTGTCTTCACTTTGGAATGTGGGATACTGCATCTAATCAGAGAGTGATATCAAAGTGTTAAAACTTTATTAAAAGCAAAATCTAAACAAATGCCTTTCTACCCTGCTCACCCTCCCAAATTCCTTAATGGAGAGTTTAAATGAAAATAAAAGTTCAAAATAAGTTCAGTCACTCTTGAGAAGCTCTTATATCTGAACATTCTGCAATGAGAGCAATTTGTTATATATTAGCCGGAAGATTTAAGAAGTCAAATTTTAGAAAGGTGTGGCTCATGCTAGCAAAAAAGCTACCATATATTTCAAATTTCCTATTCTTTTAAATGTCATATGTTATAATTACACTTGCAGACTGTTGAATATAATCTATATTTTTAAATCTTTGATTGTTTTCTGCTCTGTATTCTCACCTATGCACCATGGCCTCACTTGGTTGAAGTGGACCAAAATTTTAACACTGACTTCTGTAGGTGCAAGCCCAAATCTGTTGCATCTACAAACACAAGATTTCCACCATCAGTAATATTTTGCCCTGGGTGCAGAAGATCAAGCAGAGGTGTTGATTTTGACTTCCCTGTCTGGGGACTGCCAGTTTGAGAACCCTGGTAGAACCTTGGATGTTATCCAATATTCACTGTTATATGCACTATTTCTACTATATTTTATATATATATATATATATATGTATATGTATATAATAATCACTATTTCAATAGTGGAAACAGTTAAAAATTACAATTTTACTTTTTGTTCTACCTTTCCACACAGAGATATGCTCTGTTAATACACAGCTTCCCTATTTACAATTAGGCTCTTGCAGTATGCCCTGCCTGGAATCACCCCTCTATTTTGTGGAGGAACTGTTTTCAGAAAATTATCTGGGCTTTGTGGGACTTACTGAGCTGTAATAATCAGTAAACAGAGAAACAAAGCATTTGTTGAAGGTAGCCATGATACGTGTTAAAATAGACATATCTAAGTCGAATACTGTCATTAAGCAGATGTTGTACTTATAAAAAATTATATTGTGTCTACAATACAATAAGGTTACATCACTGATGACAGTAACTTTGTTTTCCTTAATACTGTACAGGAATTTTTTGAACAAGATTGTGACTGCATTACTGATGCATCAGCAGTTCACGCCAAGCAAATAAGCAATAGGTTAAATGAGGTATATGGTAAAATTTGCCCTTTAAAACTACAAAACTCTAGGCAAGCTAAAACATGGAAACATCTACATAAAAGTTGCTTGCATAATTCATGGAAAGGCTTAGTATTATGTCCATTAGAGCCAATATAAGGAATACAAAGACAATTTTAAAACAACCAGTGAAACATTTAAATGTGCTCTGCATTCAGACTTTGTGTGGAGATTCCAGTGAATCTTAGAGTGCATTTCTTCGTTTAACATTTGTTTTGCTAATTCCTCCATGTCTCCATGGATTGTATTTACTGTTCTGTTGCTAATGCATTTTAAAGCTTTAAAGCTTTTAACCTTTAATCTCCACTTATTCAAGTCAGGTTAAGTGATCTTTTTCCTTACCTCATGTCCAAAAACAGGTCTTCAATCAAACATTCTTCTGAAAAGACCACACTCACACTTGCCTATATCCTCATAAGCTTCCTTTAAATGTGGAATCCTTTCTTAATGGTAACTCATAAGAAACATATTAAACAGCTTGTGCAGCATTCAAGAGCAAAATAAACACTGGTTTTTTCCTCGTCCCATCACATTTAAAGAGGGAGATACAAAGCACAGTTGACAGACACACATGGACAGGGTGCTTCAGAGAAAAATGATATTACATTTATTTGAACAAGACTGCAGTACTGCTACTGTACTGCAATACATAGATTTTACTGAGATAACTCAGGGAAAAAACCAGAAATGCTGTATCCAGGCAGATGTGTTTTTAAACAAATCAAGTTCAGAATTAGTTTTGTCAGTAACAGATGAGTTACAATTAACTCAGCTGAGGCTTCAGGAAATAGCAATGTTTTTTAACATTCATTCAGCTTTTCAACTGGCATTCCTCCCTGATTCAATCCCCAACACATTTGTTCCTTCTGGAGATGCCTTCATCTTTCTTTTGATGAAGGGGGAGGCTGAGAGATAAGCTCAGAGCCAGAGTCCAGCCTTTAGGCAAAGAAATTTAGGAGTTAGTGTTCAGCCACCCTACACCACAAAGACAGGCACACAAGTACTTGAAAAATCTTTATCTTTTGTGACCTCTTTCAAACCAAGTTTTGCACCTTCATTCTTGTTGTGAATGTGTAAGAGAGGAAACTGAGGACAGCAGAAACAATAGGCCTGCAGAAGAGGAAGTTTGTATGCAGGAGGCTATACAGATCCTCAGATGGGTCTCTTAGAAAACTTCTAGAAATGAGGTTTGCAGTGTAGCTACACCCAATCCACATTTACTCTTCTGCCTCTAGGTTGAAATTCTCTACCAAGTCCCTAGTTAGCTACTCTGAGACTTCCTAGTGGAATCTAATTATATGATTTGACCATGAAATCTCTCTTCTAAAATTTTCCATTTTCTCCAAGGTTCTATATTAAAACTGTATGTGAAAACAGGGATGACATGGAAGCATCAGCTCAGAGAAATGCTGACACACTTTTCATCCTATGTGGATTACTGAACACAGACTGTGCTGGTCTTAAAATGAGGGCAAATAAATGAGGAATACAAATATAAGAGGCCACATAAATCATTATTTCAGTTATCAGAGGCAGATTCAAAGCTGATTGTTGTTGGTGGGAATTCTTCTGTTTACTCTGAAATCTTCCAGTCAGCTTCCAGATAAATCACACAGCAAAATTTCCTTTTGGGATCAAAAACTCAGGGCTGTTACTTGCCTATTGTGTTCCCATGGTAAAAAGTTAGGGGACATTTGAAACCAAATTGGTTCAGTAACTCATGGAAAGTGGAAACACAGTTAACTCTCAGATGATGTAACAACATAAATATTGTGCTCAGTGACATTGCCTACCAACAAATATTTTATTTCAGTGTCCAACGTTATTTAAAAAAAACCTTTTAAAGGAATCTTGCAGCCAGTTTGTTCAAAGGTAATATTCTAGAGTGTTTCTTTTTTCATTTTGGTTTTAATTATAGCAATTGCCTTAATAAAAGTTTCTGAGGTAAGGACTTATGCATTCCATTCACTCACTGCCATGTTTAATTCCTATCACTGTTCAATCACTTGTTACTTTATTTTTAGGGGCAAATTTATAGCAAGCTGCTGGATCACATGTACCCAAGTATTTGAAGTATCTGCAGCTGCTTACATTGCAAGAGATCCAAGCTGCATTCCTGTCATGAATCATAGATTTGTGAGAGCAGAGCCACAAATATATATTAAAATAATGCAGCTTACATGGCTTGAAATCAGATTTTAAACAATCTTCCTAAAGGATTCATAGTGCCGGAAGAGCTGGGGCACTCATTCACCTCAGTTACAATCTCTTTCCTGACACAGGGCATCTTTAGGTTCTCATTACGAGCTTCTGCTGAGATGTTTACTGGAGACACACAATAGTCACTGTGTGACTATAGGTAGAAAGGATAAATAAGAGATAATTAACAGAAAATCATTCAGCACCAACTTCCCAGGGGGTTTCCACTTACAAAGGCCAAGGGACAATGGATTTTGCATTGTCATTAATGTTTTTCTTCTGCAGGATTTGCTTGTGCAAACAGGACTTGGACCTATAACTTACGTCATTTTTCTGTATATGAGAACGTCACCAAACTGTACTTAAAAGTTACTGGTGGTGAAATAGGTGAGACAGGAAAACTGTGAAAAATAATTCTGTGGTGAATAGATTTTTATATCAGCAAATGTGTGTGTGAATGGACATAGACAGGTCATTCTCAATCACATTCTCTATTCTGAGAATGCCGACAATTGCCAGGTTACTCTGAAAATATTTGGGACTAAAATGTTTCACAACTGCTGCTGTGACTAGATAATAAAAATGAGAGTGATTGCTGTTAGTCACTAGTGATTGTTTTGTGATTCATTTTTAGCTTCCGATCAAGAAGGAAAAAAACTATTATGTGACACAGATATCAACCCAACCAATACAAACAGAGTTAAACAAACAGTTCATGAACAACATGTAGTCTGAAATTAAAGTTTTCCACCACTCCCTTCATTTTTCTTTCATTTACAGAATGGAATAATTCTGAAGAGAAAGAGGGTAAGTTCATACATGAGTCACTAACAAGAGAGGGTTGAACTGCTTGAATGGTTTGAAAAGTTCTCTGTATAATAAGATTAGAATAACAATATAAGTATGTTCATTGAAAAAGTAATAACTGTAATATTATAATATGAAAATTAGAATGGATTAAAATCCCTTGTACTACGTAACAACTTCTGCAATTTTATTATATAAGACAAGGGGTCTCAAATACTGTATAAGCAAGACAGGGGAGACTGTTAGACCATAGAAAGATCTGACCTAAAAAAAAGGTATGTCTGCCAATCTTTATTTGAATCTCAAGATGTATGTGTTTTATCCTTCAAAATGGCCACGAAAGCACTTGCCTAATTTCTTTCCTATTTTCTATATCTCATATATCTTCCCAATTTTCTTTCCTAACCTACAATGCCAGTTTATTGATTCAAACTTAATTTTCCTTTCAGATCTTTTTTTTTTAACAGAAAATTAAAGTTCAGTCCCTTGATAGTTCAGAAAGAAGCTGTGGTCATCTTGTTGCTTGCATTCTGAAGGAGATACATATATATAATTTATTGAAGCAGGGACAACATACAAACATTTGTCTCAGATAATAAGAGAAGATTGAAGAATAGTGAAGAAGATTTTCGTAAAGCAGTATCTTGGGAAGATGGGAGTAATGCTTTCTTTCAGTATGTAAAAGCATCTGTAAGCTTGCCTTTGTTTAGTTCTAAAAATACACCACTTTTGACATGTATGCATGTAAAGAAATTAATATGTGTTAGTGCTTTTTTAGTATCATGCATTTGAACAAATAGTTACTACATAGACACAACAGTAGTAAGTAAGCCTGATATCCAGGAGCACAGTACACAGTCATACAGAGTAAAGAGCACCTGAGAGTAAAAGTGGTCTGGGAAGGAGCCTAGGCCTTTTATTTTTCCTATAATGCTTTTCTTGTCAATGCCTTATCTACCCTACAGAAGGATGGATAGTTATGAGTTCAAACAAACACCATTTCTGAGCCCCTTCATGCAACTTGCCATTTGAGTTTAACTTCCCTCTAAATCAGCTGTCTAAGTGATCTCTTAACATTGGGTTTGAAGATAAGAACAAAAAGTAGGATGACTTGTTTTTTTCATTTCTGAGTATTATTATAATGCTTTATACTGGGTTTTAAAGGTGCACACCTGTTGAATGTCCATAAAGTGCTATCAAATAATAATGACACATTACTTACAGGTATTGCAAAAATGCTACCTGTAAAAGGGCTTTCTGAGAGCAGCAGTCTATTACTGTCCAATCCATGCTTCACCAGGAGTCCTTTTCAGACAATTTCCCACATTCAGTATGTGTGTGTATGTTTACATGGAAAAACATTACACAGAAAAGCCCCGAGATTCTCTGTCAGTACCAAGGGCAAGCTGAGTGTCAGCCAGTTCTGCCTGGAAGCTTTATGGCCCTGCTCGTACAGAGTGCTCCTGAGCTAAAGTAATCAGGGGAGGTTTAGATTGGATATCAGGAAAAAATTTCTTCACCAAGAGGGTGGCTGGGCACTGGAACGGGCTCCCCAGGGAGGTGGTCACAGCACCAAGCCTGACAGAGTTCAAGAAGTGTTTGCAGAATGCTCTCAGGCACACGGTGTGATGTGTGACCCAGGATAGGTCCCTTCCAAATCAGCATATTCTGTGATTCTGTAAAATTCCCTTTCTTGCACAGCAGTCCTCACCGTGGAGATAGGCTCTGGCTCTGTCTGTTGTTAAAGAACAATATATATGATTCTACAGATTTTCCTAAGATTATTGTTTTGGATTGATGACAGTGCCTAAAGAAACACATAATATAATTTCCTTCAAATTCCTTATAAAAGTTTGTTCAAATATTTGGAATTGCAGGGCAAGCATTTTCACAGCTAATTTGAAATATCTTTGATTTCTCTTCTCTTCAAAACTGTTGCAGTTAATCAGACAGCAGAAACAACACCATATGTTTAATCTCAATAAAATTAGAGAACAATTTTGTAGAGAACAAAGAGAACAAAGACGTAGTCAGTGGAACTATCCTAATTTAGACTGCACTGTTACCAGAACAAGAAGCTTTTCCAAGAGGTCTGTAGCATACCTATGACACCTTTTCCTGTAGTCTGCTTCAGACTTCTGGCTGCTACAATACGGGTTATTTTTGTCAGAAAATAGTCAAAAAATCGGAGCATGTCCCTGTCTGGTTCTTCAACAAAAATTTAAATTAAACTAGTTTCTTACTATTCCTATCTTAAAGTATTTGCAAACAGTGATAGTAAAAGGTTAAATTAAATCACTTCTTATGTGAAGTCAAAAAAGATTATTTTGTTGTATGAAATTTAGTTAGACTAAAGAACTACTCATTTACATATCCTTGTTTCAGTCTTCAAAGTAAATGATCAATCAGCATAGAAGAGACTAAAAATCAATAAAGCAAATACATTTTCCTTGTAACTTGTCCAAAGGTTGTGATTTAGTTACAGTGCAACTTAAGTTGTTGGTTCAGTTACAGCATGTACGACAGCATAACGTCTTTTTATTGATCACAAACTATGTGTCTCACAAAACAGAGACAAGAGGGTTTAAAGATGCCAAGTTCAAAAAACAATTCTGTCCTAATGGGCTTTAGAACACCCATTTCCCAAAACTGTGTCTTAATCTGAAGTCCATGGGAGTCAACAACTGTCTTCCCATTTACTGCAGTGAGTATTAAAATGGGGTTTTGAAATTTTACACAATTAAAAAATAGTAATAAAACCTACATATGAGAAACATTCATTTGCCAGAAGCACTCCTCGTATGGTGCTTGTGTTGATGACAATGACATTTTTCCATACAGAATGCAAGCAGAAAAACTATGTAAAGAAGGAATAACTCACTGTGAAGGGGAAAAATTCAAATTTTCCTCAATTTGCAAAGTAGACTTGCTGCTTCAGTATTTTAAAAAGTCATCTTTTCATGGAGGACATTCTTGTCCACTAGCTCAGTGGAGGACTTTGAAGACCAAACCAACTCAGGTAACAACCACCACGTTGTGTATGGACTTATGTATGTGTATGCACAAGTGTATATGCACCAAGTGTGAAATGCCTCCTCCTAAAAACAGTTGCAATTTCTGGCTTGGGAAGGCTGGCTAAGGGCAAAGGGAGAGGGAGAGAGATTTTGTTACCACAGGCATAAAAAAATTCTGGCACCAGCACTTGCAACCACAGAACAGAACAGAGTAATGATAGTTTACATTTTTTAAATTTCCAGGAGGACATATTTAACATCCTATGGGCTTATCACTTAAAAATATATGCCATCCATTCCCTAAATAAAATCCCTATTTTTAATAACTTCTGCTTTGACCTTGCCACACAGATCAATTATCCTCAAATTCTTCATTAAATCTCCTCTATAATGTTGCCTACTCCTAAATAGGATTAGGATTTTCTAAAAATCCAAAGTGAAGGAGTAAGTGACTGCCATCCTTTAAAATCAGAATAGTTTGGACATGAATTTCCCTGTGGCCTCTCACTAATGTCCATCTCTACCAAAGAGACCATTGAATTTGCCTTCACAGAGCTTGAAGTGGCCCAGAAGGTCCAAAGAAAGCTGAACTGAGGAAATGAAGAGAAGTATGTGTTCCTGGGAAATTGTATTTTTACTCTGCATTTCCTTAATACGGAATAGGTTTCATGTAATTAGCCCATCAATCAAAAGACAGTGAGATCCTGGAAATTATTGTAATTTGGAGTCACTCACTGTCTGCTTAAGACCAAAATAGAAAATATTTTTCTAAGCAAGTGGTAAGAGAATTTGCCTAAGGAATGGGACATTCAGGTACAAATCCTCACTTCAGAATACTTTTATACCAAATAAAAGAGTTGTGGCAAGGGGAGCTGAAACCAAGGAACGCAGCAGAATAGGTACATGAGTGGCCTGAATGTACTGATGGCCTCTGCTGTCTGTCGGGGAGAGCCTCTTTCCCACTCACCTGTCAGAACAGCTTCATTATTAGTGTGAAGGAAAAAAGTATCCCCTGCCTATACGTTTTGCTGCACTCTGACCCTGTTTGCAGGATCAGGCCCATGATTCCCCTACATTGAGATTCCTGCTCTGGCTTGAGCTTAAACAGCTTCAGCGCCTGTGGGGAGTTAGACTTTAAAAGGTTTTTCAAGTCAAACCTAGTAACTATTTGTAGGAATATTTATTGTTATTTATTAATCTTCATCTGTACATAGTGCTTCCAGTGATTAAGGAATTGCTTAGCTCATCAGAGAGACCTGATCACTAACATGAGGTGGGGAAAAGAGAACAGGGTATGTGTGCCGAGATAAGTGAAGTAGCTAAGCATGGAGCTTCTCATAGGCAATCTCTTGCTTTGGCCTTTGCACACTCTGTGACATTTCAGCACAATCAGAGATCATGGTACATTCTCCAAGTATCTTTATATGGGCCAACCAGTGTCAAAACAAAGAACAGAGCAACACAGCCATGAATCATGCAGATTGGTAGGGAAGTGTTCAGATTTTGAGTAAAAAGAACGCCAATGCTCTAAAAAGTGCAGTCTGGGTTGTAGGATACTGTGTCTTTTTTTTGTTTGCTTTTGTTATGGTTTTTTTGTTTGGTTGGTTTTTTCCCCCACTTCTTCTTGTATATTCCTGTATTTGCAATCTCTAAAAAAACCTGTAATGCATTTTGAATCACAGTTGTTTACTGTACCACAGTACTGTACTGAATGTGCAAGAATGTATGGCAGATTTTAAAATTACATGTACTGCAGATTCTGGAATGAAAAGGGTTGACATTCCTGGGAGATCAAGTGCCAAAACAATTAAAGACACTTTGGATGTGGAGGTTGAGCTACTGATGGCGTTTCTTCCCAGAAGATGATATGAAAGAGACATTTAGCATCTTTGCTGCAAACTTTCTACTCTTCTTTTGTCTGGAGCAGGGAAAGACTTGGAAAGGATGTGCCCCATATATTTAAAGAGTACAATAAGGAGCTTCTAAAAAGATTGAAAACAAAAGGCAAATTTTAGGAAAATTTAATAACAAATAAAGATGAAATGAAAGAATATGTCTTGCATGAACTTGGCAGAGGTATGTGAAAATGGTTATCTACTGGGGAGTGAAAATATAAGAAGATAAAAGGCTTTGAAAATATATCTAAAAGATTTTGAAAATACATCTTTGGTTTATTTGGCTGCTCGGTATCATAGTTCTTTGTCACATTTGTTTTTTTAGTACAAATAAATTTTGTGAAGAGATCTGTTGCATTGGAGGGCTTTGATCATGAACTGACCTGCTAGAATAGTACAAATATGCTCTCGTTCACATTACCCTGAATTGAATAAATATCATTCATTTATTTTCCTTTGAAAAAAACCACTATTATTCCTCTGTCCAACAGTCCCTCACTTTCCTGTATTGCAAGACAGTTTTAGTTATTCTGATGACTCACAGGGTTATGTTGCCAGGAGGTTCTTTTGTATAGCCAATGCATTATTCCAAAACATTCCACTTTATTTTCTCTTTGCTAGGACTTTGTCTATATTAACTTTGGCCCACATAGTCCTAGATTTTTCCCATTCAGGTTTCAAGTAGATAACTGACATAGGAGGTTAACAACTTCCTGAATATGCAAGGGGCACCTTCAAAAGTTAGATTCAGTTTGACTCATCACAACACTTCCTATTCCCATTTCATTGAATACTGAGAAAGGCTGAAGTGACTGCTAAAGGCACCTCAGTTAGGCAGGATTATTTAAGGCCCTGAGGTCCTTAAATCAGTGCTAAACACCAGTTTTTGAAGATGCACTATCTTTCACACAGATACTATGGCTTTGATACAAAATTTACTCATGAAACTGTCAGACACTGGGCAGACTTTACATTCATAATGACATTTATCACCCTTAAATCCTAGCACCCAGAAATTATGGCATAAGGTACAGGACTGCTAGGAAAGTGTCTACAGGTAGCCTGGTTACAAGAACTTTTACTAGGTGAAAAGTATGTGAAATGTGTATAAATGGTATATACAGTCCTGTAATCACCAAATCACATTGGGATATAAACTACTGGGCTGCAAAATAAAGCAAAGTTTGGGCAACCAGCTTGTAAACCAATTTGTAATATTTTATATACAGCATCATTTGGAAAAACATACACCAAGACTTTTGGTTTTCTTCACATAAATTTGGGTTGCAAAGATTTGCTTCCCTTCCCTGTATAACTGCATTTCACTTTGCTTTGGAGGACCATCTCCTGACAAACTGACAACTGATATTCAGCTGATAGCAGCACTCTTTGTTACTGTGTAAATGAGCTCACTACATACAGTTGCTGACATTGCTGAGATTGCTGCAAAAATTCTTCACCAAAGTGGTTTTTTACATACAAAATTGATGGGAACATTTTCTGAACCTTCAGTACCTCCCATGTTCCTTCCTTTGTGCTTGTTTGTTCTCACTCAGTCCCATCATCTTCTGGCATTGTTCTTGACTAATTGTAATGGACTGATTCCTAACACGTGTTGTCAGTGGATTGTTTGCTGGCATATCTGACAATATTACCATCTACTTCAATCTCGTCTAAATTTTGGTGGTTTTATACTGTGGAAATTTAATAAACAGACTGGTAAGTTAGAAAACTAAATGTCAGCAAGATGTGTGGGATAGGACAAGGCCTACTCTAGATCCCATATTCTTCAAATGCAATTGTTTCTTTTCAAAACATCACAGCTGTTCAGCAATCAAGGACTATCTGTATCCCATATGCTAAAGCCAGATGTCAATATCACTGTGTGCAAATTTGCAATGCACTGTTCAGAACAGTCAAAGCATATTTCAGGGGAGGACATTGTCCAGGGAACTGAAGCGGGAGAGTTTCCAGCACAGCTCCCTGCCAAAGTAGTAATAAATCCTTTCTTTAGGGATTGGACAAAAGTTTTGCATTATGTGGAAAACTAACTCTTCTTTCTTTACCAATAAAGCAGCAAAACTACAAACTAATGTTTTAAGAAACACTCACCTCTCTCCACTGCCTGTGAGAGGCACAGAGTGTGAGCAGCTAGGATAAAAACATCGACTTTATGTGAAATGAATCCCACCCTCAGTGCATAGTCACAAGTGATTATGAAAGCACAGATTTACTACCATCCACCCCTACAGCACATGCTGTATCTTCCCACTCATTCCACCCCCTTTCATGAGGTATGTTCATCATATGTGTCTCCCCCTCTGATCCCTTTAAATTCTTTTTGCTCAGCCAGAACTGCTGAGGTAGGTGGAAACCTACTACCACTCCGGTGACCCCAGCAGCACTTTAGAAGCATTGCTTTCTTGTTCACTTATTTTTTTCCATCTACTAACAGTCCTAGTAGTCTTCCACTTTTCTTCTTGCTCCCTAGCTGAATGCTATCACTACAGACCACTTATTTGGATAGATTCAGGGAGGTCAGTGACAGATCCTTTGTCCTTTGGAGCACAACATCTGTATTGGAGGGGTGGGAGGTTGGAGCAGAGCCCTCCTATTAAAAAAACCATTGTGACTTCAATGGAGATCCCCATAGATCTCCATTAGATATCTATTCCTGTGATGCCATGAAATTATGTCTTTCTGGGCTAAACCAAATGTTGGCAATAAGGCATAGAATTTCCAGGCAAAATTAATGAGAAATGAAAACAGAAGTGATGTGGTATTCAGCCTTCAGAAAGGCAGTTCTTAGGCAAAGTGAAGGGGAAAAAACTTAGAATACATTCTAAGGAAATACATTATTGGATTTCCTTTTTTATTGAGCAAAACCCTAGGGCCCCATCACATACTGAATTCTCTACAGTCCATTATAATATGAGTCTCACCCATTCTCCATACACAGTGCACCTATTCATCGTCAATGAACAACTATCCTTATACCATTAATTTTTGTACATTTACATCTGGGGCTAATGCTGGCATGGAAGCCTCGAGACTCCCCAAGATGCGGTAGAGAATTGTACACTGAATCATGAGCATTAGAAGTTGCATGAACACAAATGAATGACCTCACATATCAAATAGTTTGATCCAGGATGGTCTTTTTAAGGAAGAGAGACTGCAAGATTTTGTGTGTGCATGTAAATCAGTAGAGTATATGGAAATGAACTGCATAGAAGAATAACTCATAGAGAATTTTTGCTGTGTGTATGCAAGTAACAGTTTGAGAAGCACAAAGTTTTCACCAAAGTTGAAATTAGCCTCTTTTTTGGATATGAATATAGCTGTCCCCGCCCTGTCCCCCGTCCCCCATGCCATGGAAAGGACAGATGCAATTTACATTTTTCCTTTCCTGGAAGATACCAGATGGTTAACAGAGTGCTTCAGGAGCTGAATTCAGAGGAAAAGAGATGGATCTTATTTCCAAGGTCTGTGTAAACTAAGAATTTCTGTTTGAAGGTTTTTACAGCACTTTGTTCCCAACTGTTTATTGCATCCTGACTAAAGTAATTTTGGCATACTATCCCAATAGGATATCTGTGTCCTGATATATGTTAAAACTACTTCAAATCTTTGCCATCTGACAGAAAATGTCAACTTCTTAGGCGTTATCTTTAGCTTTGCTATCCAAAGAATAAAAAAGAGCACATATTTGGCAGCACCCAAAAACGTGACACCAAAGTAGTCCCCAAAAGTAATTCAACTGCTTTTTACTTCACAATAAGGCACATTTGAATCTTTAAGAGATTGCATCTAAAGAAAAATTGTTCCAAAGCAGCTAAGTAGCTTGACAGACTAGGTCCAAACGTCAAGAATGTGTTTGCATATTACCTGAAAATCCTATCTACAACTTGAAGCACCTTAGTACCTCAACAGTTTGAATCTCCGTGAATGGTAACTCTGAGCCTCGTAGGAATTTAGACACACTCTTGATTTTGCAAGGGATTCCCAAGGGATCCCAAGGGATTTGGAGATGCCTGCTTGACTTATGAGTTGATTAATACAATCAGTAGACAAAAGGGGATGCTTGCATTTCATGAATGAGCCCTCCTGACAAGAAAATGTTTGGGATCCAGCCAGCAGAAGACACCATTGACCTGTCCCTTCTCCAGAACTTAGGCAGGTAACCCAGGATCTGGGGAGAGGCACTGCTGATTACATAGGTTTCAGGCTCTTTTACACCATTTGAGATTAGGCACTCACAAAAGCAGAGCTTGCTTTACTAAATACAGTCTGGCCTCTGCATATCAGTTTTATGGTTTAAAAAATCATGAAGGATGCAGGAAGTTTAGATGCCTGAGCCTTTTTAGCTTGAACTGTGTCCTAAAGTCCATGCTGTAGAGCAGCTACTTGCTCTAATTTCCTCCTGTTAAGGCTTTGTTTTTTTAAGCAAGATTCAGATTTAAGACAGATCATTCCCTTACTGTGGGGAGGAGAACAACAAATAATTCAGGAACCTCTTGGGTAGGTCACTCAGCTGGGAGGGAGAAGACCTGGTTCAGGTCCTGATCCCAGTCTTTACTTTTTTCTAAATCTCCCGCATGCAAACTGCATAAACATATATGGGAGGGGAACCAGGCATCTCCCTGCTCCCTGCAGAGAGCACTAACTGTGAGGCCTCAGAAATCTGGGCAAGTTATTGCCCAGCATGTGGGATACTGAATCATCCTCTCAAGATGCCTAACTTTCTTACTTGTCTGATTAGGCTGCCTACACCTGATGTAGGTGCTTTGACTTATTCCCCAAGCACCGGGCATAAACCTTTTAGGCATTGCAAAGATAAAGTTCAAAACAGGAGTTATCAAACTAGCTCTAAATCTCTCTTCAAAGGTCTTGCAGAAGTCCTAAGCCCACTAAATGCACATGAAAAAGAAAATCACCCAGAGTAGTTTCTATTTTTACATATTTGTTTTGCCTCAGTCGTTCTTGCATCTGTTTAATTGCTGGAAAACTGTGCACTAGTGCAGACATTTCCTAACTGGGTATGCTCTATACAGTTGCAGACACTTTGGCTGGCCAGGCAGCTAGCAAAAGGCATCATCATCATTGCCATGAAGGTGCTCAGATGTGGCAAGGTTGATGATCTGTATGGCAGCGTGCCTGGAAGAAGGTGCCAATTCCCTACCACAAAGGCTGCCCTCAGATTCTTATCCTAAGGAGAAAACAAGAGAAATCAGGCTGCTCACAAGGACACAATGTCAAAGAGGACAAAGAGCAAGCCTAAAGAGAATAGCAGATCATAGTATAGCACTGGAAAGAATACAGTATTCATTCTCTGTTCTTGCCTCCCAGTGATTTTGCTGCCTTGCCCTCTGTACTTTTTATTCTTTAGCTATTAAAGGAATTAAAAACTCAGTAATGCACATTAAAAACTGCAGCCTTAATCTGAAGAAATGGAAATAACTGTTGAGGCTATCTAAACTTTCTCAGAGAAAGTGCACAAAACCATTTACAAACTTGCAATTCATCAAAACCCAGCAAATAGTTTCTTATGTATCTTTATTCTATGCATCTTCAAGGCTTGTGTTAGTTTTATGTAGAAGGTCAAATAAATTCCACATGTAATTCAATGCAGCGAGTGAAGCTGTATTGCAGCTTCATGTGGCCATATAGATTATCTAGACTATTATTTAAAAAACAACAAATTACTGGAGTTTAAAAGTATTTGTAATAAAACAAATAAGTGTTTCATCATGTTCCTTCCTGTGGCACATGGAAGCTGTGGCTGTTAGTCTTTTACTAAGTTTTAAATCCGTGACAGGGTATTGGAACTGGTTTTTGGCCTGTGGTTTGAGGGGGCGTCTGCAGTAGATGTTCTGTGAATCCTTCAGGACTATCCTATCTTTTGCATGCAATTGGAAAGGATTGGTCTTGGTTATCTAGGTGGTCCCTTCTGTCCTATGACCTTATCCTTTGGTTTTTCAAAGTCTTCACCATATACTTCACAAAATATATCTTCCACACTCTTGGACTGGATTGCTACTCTCAAACTGCTGATGGAGAAAATTTAACTATTTGTTACAGAAAAAAAATGTTTGAAGGGTCAAGGACTTGGACAGTATTCACTTCCAACAGCGGGATATTAATCAGAAAAAATACATCTCATCATAGGTTAAAGAAACATCTTTCTCAGTTGTGTGACTTAAGCTGTATTTTGTTTCTACTGAAACAAAGGTATTTTTCCATGTAAGGCAAGTAGTTACTACTGTATCTGGCATATACTTGAAACTCTAGCAGGTCGTCCTGATTTATTTTTGTCAAATAGTAAGCCCTTTGGCAAGGGACTTATTTTTCCCACAGGTGTAAAAAATGCAAAACTGTAATTTATAAAACAGAAGATGGCAGGATCCCTTTTGTACAATACATCTAGATGCCAAAAGGTAATCTTATTACAAATAACACAATCTTCTCACAGCACTTGCTATATTATTTTCCGGGTGGTCTAAAAAGTTGTTTCAGAGAATAACGCCAAAACAGCGACTTGTAGTTCCTAAGGCCAAATAGCCAGATGTGTCAATAATCAGTGCAAACTGGAAACAGATGTAGGTCCTTGTTGAATAACAAACGTAATGAAAATACTTCCTTAGCTCTCTCATGATTTCACACACACAATAATTTATGTCTTCCATATTTTTTAAATTGAATTATTTGCAGCTTCATTTTTATGTCACCGAGATCTCTTTCAAAATCCTAGTCACTCCACAACGAACTAATAAAGATTAGTATATCTACAACAATTGCTTAATATCTGGTCAAATTGCTTCTACCTAATCATTTTATCATGGAAATTCCTTATCATTGAGATAAGATGAAAACTGTTAAAGGCAGATGTGAAGGCCAAGTCTGCGTAACCTGCTGCACCTGCATAGTTTCTGCATGTGTATGAGAGCAGACAATATATAGGATTGACAACACATCTCAGACCACTGGCAAAATCCTGGACATGACTAAATAAAGTACTGAGTGAAAGTCAAAACAATGTTTCGGGAATATTTTACACCAGCAGGATCTCTGTGAGACCTTGTATAAAGCCACATGTACAAACTTGATCTGTACCTTCAGTCCTTGTCTGCAAGTGGTGACAGCTCTGTTATGTGAAAAGCTACTTTAAAATGGAATACCAGCTCCAAAACAGAAAAGAAATATTTTGTGAGCTAAGAATCCAGGTATTATTTGCTTAGACTGTCATGCTCAGCACCAACCAAAAGAATGCCACCCCTAATTCTTAAGAAGGGAGAAGTCACATTTTTCTTAACTAAAGTAGTTTGAAGATTTTTGATCAATACTGTACCCCAGAGAAGAGACAACTTTTTTCACTGCACAGAAAATATAGCATATTATGCCTTTTGAGACTAACTGGAACTATCACCTTATGAAATTAAACAGGAAACTGTGAGAAAAGTAATCTGTCTTGTTCCCAGATGCCAGCATGCACATTGATCTGGATCAAATCTTTACCGGAGAAGTCATGTCTGCATATAAAAAGGGCAAAGACCATGGAGGAAGAGCTAAAAAATGTGAGTCATTCCCACAAACTGAACCAGGGAACATATTTCACATGCAGAATCCCAGAAAGGTGTTGGAGCACTCATTACTTCTCCTAAAAATGAGGACAGGAGAAAAACCAACATTTCAGAAAGAGGATTGCAAAGGTGTTATTCTACTGTTTTTCAAGGTGCTTTCATCCTTCAGGCTCTGGCTGTGGTCTGTCAGTAGACAGGCTCAGTGGCAGCGCTAGTTTTGGAAATTCCCATCCCATCCAACTTCAGCCATTAATTCTTCTTCCTGCTCCTGCTCCTCCTCTTATTCCTCCTCCTGTTCCTTCTCTTTCTCCTCCTCCTCCCTTCTCCTCCCCCTCCTCCTTTGTGTCCTTCTCTTTCTTCCTGCTGCTGCACTGCCAGGTGCCCTGCACTTTGCCAGCACAACTCTTTGACAGATGGGGCTCTGAACCCCATTTAATCAGAGCTTTTATTGAGCCCAGACCATTTCAGAAGCTCAGTGCATACTGTAGCTCTGGGAGCAGTCAGTCAGCACAAATGACAGGGCCTCTGCTCTGAGGTGAGAGCTGGGCAGGGGGGCAGGGAGCAGAAGAGACAAATTTTTAGCTGTAGTATTGCCCTGTAGCTACTGTGTCCTGAAACTGCCGCTTCAGTAACAGTATTTTGTTTTTCTGAGTATATTGTTGATAAAATCCCAAGTAAAGAAAAATAAATTGTGTGAAGGGTATACTAATATTTATACATACACAAGTTTATTACCTTGAAGTAGGAATGTGACTTACAAGCAATAGTTGTACATCAGTTCCCATGTGTCTCCTTGGATGTTGATAACATGATAGAGAAAAGGAAGGTGGGCAGATCTAGGCAAGTGGAAACAAAGTTGCACTCTGAACCTTGTATTAAATTTATAGTCATTAAATAGCCAAAAGCATGGGCAATTAGGGATGCGCCTAAGTTAAAATATATCCCCTACCCTAGTTTCAAAATCTTTAAACTCAAAATCAAGTGCAACAGAGGGCTAGATTTGATCTAGCAACGTTAATTGTCATACGGCCACAGAAAAGATTAAAAAAAAAGGTTAGTCACGTTTTCCAGATGACTTCGATTCAGAAAGCAGTGACAATAAAAAGAACACGGAGGTCAATGTCCAGAACAACCTGAACATGATTCCCAATGCATGTTGTTGCAAAAGCAAATTAAGATATTTTTCAGTTACACAGGTAGATGTTTTTTTTAAGCTGGAGTGGGCCAGTGGGGTTATTGGTGTTTGTGACATTGAAAAGTCATGTTTCATGTATCTAGTTTTGCTGCCTCCACTGCAGTGGATGTTGCAAACCTGGTGAGGACACCTACAATAGGGATCTGTGATTTAGAAAATATGCCTTGTGAAATCAGGTGAAAGTCATGCCCACAATCTCACAGCACTGCTCAGACTTTGCTGCACAGCCTTTGGGTGCACAGCGATACCCATCTGCCTGTCACAGGCTTCCATTAGGTCACTAATTAAAAAGCCAAAGCTCATAATGAGGTATTGTAGAAGCAGCTGATTTTGAAATTTAAGTTCCTTTCAGTAGCAATCAAGGATTGCTTAGGCCTTGCGGTGTGCAGCTCCCAGCTCCTCTTCCACTCTCCAAGATCATGTCTCAGGAACGACTGGAGGGTTCAGTTCTCTTCCAGCAGGGAAGAGACATCAAATTCACTCTCCCACAAGCTAGGCACATGTCATATTTGGGGGATGCTTTGTGAGAAACCTCTACATCTCACTAAGCCTGTTAATTTGGCATGGGGCCCCTGCTCCTGCCTCACTCTGGAGCAGACACATGCCACTGGTCAGGGAAACACTGTGATGCTGAATCTGAGTAAATCCTAAAAATATCTTATAGGTAAGTGTGGATACAAAAATGCTGCTAGCAAGAATTTTCTTGCTATTTTCTAAGTCCGTGAGAGACTTTTCTCTCTCACAAGAGATAGCAGCAGAGTTCTGTAAACAATGAAACACCTGAAACCTTGAGAAGCCTTGTTTATAGTGTAGTAGAAAAATATTTTGACAATGGATGTTTTAGTATTTTAGCCAATCACCCCCAAGGGGTGGCTGATCCTTTGTCCAATTAGACTATGAATAAAAAAGTCTATAAAAGAGTTTGTAAAATAATTAAATAAATCAATCTTGCTGCACAATTCCTGCCTGATGGATCTTCTCTCCTCCTCCCTACAGCTGTGGGACACGGTAATATACCCTAGGGCATTTTAATAGGTAAGCCATAGGGTGCAAGATGGCTCTGTTTCAGAAGTTTTCAATGAGGATAAAGACCTCAAAAGTTGCCAGACATAAAGACAGGACCACACAGTACCTTGCAGAAGCAGGCAGGTAATAGCAGTCACGAGAAAGAGAAATTAATATTGGTAGATTTTGAAGCTCAAAGACATCATGGCTAATAGTGTGACTCTCTTAAGTTCATAGGCCCAAAAGCACAGTGACATTTTTTTATAACATTTTTAAAGTAGAGATACCCTTTTGAAAGATTTCCCACCTTACTTTAGGCTTGGGGATCTGGAGAATTTGTCGTGTGTATAGTCTGTTGCTAACAAGGGTTAATCAGCCTTGTGAAAAACTTCATCTTATTTTATGCTTAAGCTGTGTTGACTTAACTTAGAGATATTAGTTCATGTAACAGCTTTGATAGATTACAGAATCATTGCGACACTGACTGGAGCAATGCCTAAATACCTTTGAAAAACAGGCTTAAGCTATGTGCCCAAGGAAGGCTGCCGAAAGGGTAATCTTGACTTCTCAACACTGAAATAATATGTCCATTTTTTCACAGAACACTCAACTACCAGTATGTATGGTATGTAAAAAAAAAAAATTCAAAATAATATAATAAAAAAAATGCAGTATTTCTATGTAGAAACAACTAAAATTGTTTTTTACCAGCTCTCAGTAACCTAAAAGCCCTTTCAACTCAGATTTTTCCTTCACCATTATCTTTGATAAATGATGAAGAAGAGGAAGTCTTTTCCAAGAGAAGATGATTCATAGAGAACTCTTAGAAACTCACAATATTCAATACATCTGGAAATGAATTTAAAAGCCCTTTTTAATTTTTTTTTTTTTAGGTCTTCGTTGTTCCAATGGTCACAAAGCACATCACACTGGTTGGTTATTTCCACAGCACCCTTTAACACATTAAATTATTATTTCCATCAGGCTATTTTGATCAGCAAGTACATATTCTTAATGCTAGCTATCAAAAGGCTAATTTCGTAGGATAAATTAATTTCCACTGAATTCCATTTTACATTAGTTACACTATGTCTGGTATTTGAGATAACTTAGAAATACATTGCAATGTAGAGGTATCAGATAGGACTGATACACGTGAACTTGTGACATTTCTATGTAAGTCAATCATTGTCATCTCTTAATATAAGATAAGAAACATAAGGCAATATAAGCAAAAGGTTAATTTCATACTTTTGTAGATATAGAAAAAGGAATATGAAGTAAGTTCCTGTTTGTCACCACTGACTACAAAGTGGTGACTGGCTCGGATATTGCTGTAACCTTCATTGTCTAAAGGGCAAAGGTGAAGAAAAGTTTGTAGATAGAGGTAATATCTTCTATTTGAACAACCATTAGTGTTGGTAAAAGTAGCAAAAGCTTCTGGGCTTTGCAGTCTTTCTGATTTGAAAAAGGGCTTGTAGGTTTGAAGCCTTGTCTTCCTTTCCAAGTTATAACAATTGACCTAATGAAATTTCAACCTCTACCAGTAAGTCTGGCCTTAGCTCAGGTGGAAACCTCTACATCAAAAACATCTCTCTTTGGTCAAATCCACCTTGACACTGATGATTGTGTTTTTTGAATCTTTCTTCAGTAGCCAAATGTGCAATAATTACTGTTTCAGTTGCAAATTAGAATTATGAATTAAATACAGACCCCTGGGAACAGTCACTCTCAAAGTTCTTGTTTACACTTCTCCTACAGTCTTGTACCTTGCTCGCCTAGTTTA
Organism: Corvus cornix cornix; assembly: GCF_000738735.6. Taxonomy (NCBI): domain Eukaryota; kingdom Metazoa; phylum Chordata; class Aves; order Passeriformes; family Corvidae; genus Corvus; species Corvus cornix. Next base: position 66,948,542 of record NC_046332.1, on the reverse strand, counting down.
ACTACCTAATAAATTCCTTACTCCCATAAAAGTTAGATATTCAACACTAACATGGGACTTTATGGATAGGGAAGCATTATCCAAACAAAACAAAAAAAGAAAAAAAAAAGAAAAAGAAAAAGAAAAAACAAGAGGACAACTGTGCTGGGAAGGCAGATTGACTCGTGACTTCTGAAAGTATTAATTTCAGGTGAAATTATTCAATCCAGAGAAACGTGGCGTTATCCAGGGTGTATTCTGGGCAAGCTATCAAAATCCAACCTTTACACGTACAGGAAATTATTTCTAAATCAGTAAGTATAACAATATCTATGGGCATAGCTTTCATCTACATTTTTCACTCTTAGTACATAGTGTTCTCAAATTTGTAACTTCTCTTACTTGAACTTGGAAGTCGTTAACTTCTATGTTTTTATCAAATATCAGGCCTTTCACTTTATCTAGGATTGTGGAACTTTTAGTGAAATAGTTTTGCTCTGAAAAATTTGAAACACTGTCAGTCATTGCTACGGCCCTGATTAATTAATGGGCTTCTTACTGCAAGATGTACATTCCTCACTGGTATCTCCCACTGTGCTTTTGCTAGCCATGTAAAAGAAAATCTTGCAGGGGACATGGTAGTGGCTATATCTGATGGGAAGAAAAATAGAGATAGATTACAAAACATGGTCTTCCCGCTTCCATTTTTCACACTTTCCAGAATGAAAAGATGGGACATTTTTTTGCTAAAGGTCTGAGTGAAGAAGCCATTAATATCTGGGATATAACCTCACTCTTCTGTCAGAACCATGTGAGCTATTTCTGCAAAACATTGCATAGAGTGATACCGACACAGAGACTGAGAGCAGGATCCTCAGCCAAGGGATGCAGAATGATTGCGTCTGCACTGCTCAAGTGGAGCCTCTTTCAGGGAAAGCTCGACACTTCTGATCTGATGTAGCATACATGATCTCATGGAACTGCCATAGCCCTTAAATACAGGTAGCATTTTCTATCTATCTATCTATCTATCTATCTATCTATCTATCTATCTATCTATCTATCCATCCATCCCTCCATCCATCCATCCATTTATCTATCTGTAGCCACCATAACACTATAATTTTAATAGCTTAGCAGCAAATGAAAATTTATGCAACATGTACTGTGAGGGAATAGAGACCCAGGAATTATCTGGGGACCTAAGCTGTTTGATAGTGTAAATGTAGCCTGAGAGTTATCAAACATGGTTGATGCAGGTTTGACAAATGAGAGTATATACCTTACATAGAAAGCGTCTCCTTTTTCTGCCTATCACCTTGAAAATACTTCATGTAAAACCACAGTGATGTGCAGTATAGGACTTCAAACTTAGATTTCAAATATTGCTTCAATCTCACTCTTCTTCTGAGCCAAAGTGGGGTTATTGCAATGGACAGTGCTGTTTAGTCTATTATTTATGCATGTGGAGAAATGGATTTGAATGGAACTATGAATACAAATTTTTAAAGATATTAATTTCATGCACTCCGTTCAAATGTTGTCTCAGTTACTGCACCAACTCTATTATGTTCAGCTAATGCAAAGATTGGAGTTGGCACCTACATAATTTTACAACCCTGTTGTCCTAGTTGAAAAAATATCAAGCATCATTTTTCCTCATTTCAAAATTTCTCAGTCAAGTCGCATGAATAACCTATCTTGATTTTCATGGTTACTTGATAGCAGGTCTATTCCTATACACATCATCCCAAGCACTCACATAAATGATTCACTCTGCTTTTCAGGATTCAAGCCATAGTATAGTATTCTCATTCCCCTTTCTTACTTGGTTTCTTGAGAGTCAATATTACAGGTAGTCAAGAGGTTAAAGCACCTCTCCTTGCTTTTTTACTTTCTAAAATAGGGGGCTATATTCAAAAAACTTGCTGAATATAAGAGATGTCTTTTAAAAGACCTGCTCCAGTGGCTGTTCTGAATTCCCCTGGATTTCTCAGGGTTTTTATCACATAAAGAGAAGTTTGTAAGCCTGATTTTAAAGCTTGCAAGCTGACTTCTGAAAAAAAAAAAAAAGAATACTTCTTTTCCTTATATCATGTAGATACCTGTTAAACAGTAGGTTTGAAAATGCTCTGGGAAATGTCAAATGCCTATTCCTAGACATGATATCCAGTGTAGTTGCATGACATTAGCCCACATTACAAAAGTGTTGCCAAAATAACTCCTCCATGTTGTTGTAACAAAGAAAGAGCTGAGTGGCTGATTTCATGTCCTACAGATAATTGTGCTGTCTCCATAATACCTGAATTGATTTTCAATGGACATACAAATTGAATATTGTACTGAATCCAAATGTTTGCATGGTTGTGTTGTGCAGCAAGTAATTGCACACTGGGATAAGATAGAGAACTGCCAAATAATGTAACTAAACTTCATCTTCTCTTCTTTGCACACCAGACTGCAAAGCACGCTAGCTCTGATAAATCATGGGCCAAGAATTTATGTGTAGAGAGGCAGTGAGGTCCATTCAATGAACATTTATCTGAATATTTCATATTCTGCAGAGTTTAAATTTTAAATTCAGCTCAGCACACAACACAAATGCCTATCTCTAGGCCCATCCACAATGCAATCAATGCATATCAGTGCATATGATCATTCCCAACTCAAAGGTTTGGTTCTAGGAGTCAAACCACCAGGGAAGTTATTTTTTATTATTGCTATTTCTTCTCAATTCCGTAGGACTTTGTTTCTCCTTTTTTTTTTTCCTTTTTTTTTTTAAAATTTTCTTGGTTTTTTGTGCTGTTTTGCAGTTTCACAGTTGACCACAAAGTTCATTCAAATTAAGACTTGTTGGCAAAAAAAATTCTGCATTTTGGAACAGCTAATATTTATCATTGCTTTAGCAATTTTTGATTGAACTTCTATCGCTCAAGGCAGTACCTCATTTCAGTTTAATGAGATATATCCTAAATATGTTTATTAATGCATTTCCATAAAGACTGGGAATTCTACAACAGCAGAGCATTTCTCAGTAATCACTTTACCATTTATTCTGCTGAGGTATTTCAGACAATATTTAGCCACAATAGGAAGACCTCCTTTATTCTGTAATGCAGTGAGAAGACTGGAAGGTCTGTCCATCACAATTTCACTTAGCAGCTGAATGTTGAGACTCATTAGAAACCTGGAAGACAAGAGCTGACAGATTCAAGTTATCAACGCTTGTCTCCTCTGATGACAGCAAATATGTTATCAGGGGTGGCTTGCAGGGTTGGGAAGAGACAAATAGTTTGTTGCTTTTTTATTTTCCAAATTTTTTTTTTTAAGCTCAATGAGCTCTGTCTCATTTCAGTGGGCCTAACTCAATGCAAAGGAAATTACAGCTGGCATTATCATGAAGTATGAACTTGCTCGCCAGTTATTCTGCTCCTAAACGCCTGGACCAAAGGGGAGTTCTTCATAGACTTCATCCATTGAAATTTTCTTCCTATCCCACTAGGGATGAGGAAGGAATTCTCAAAATTCATAATGTTTTTGGAAGAAAACATAAGAACACACAGCTCAGATACTTTGATATCTTTAGTTTGATAATAAGGAAATGCTTGCTTTAAAATCCTATGTAAACAAACAATTGTTATTCCAGTCAATATTTCTAAATAAAAAATTAAGAGAAGAGGAAAAACAGAGCTTTTTTTTTCTTTATATTTCAACAATTCCAAACTTTTTTTTCCAAGTGTTTTTCAAGGCTCTGAATATCTCAAAAAATAGGTATTTTTATGAAAATGAAAAGTTTTGGCTTTGAAGAACTACCTTTTTTTTTGCCAATTGAAATAATTTCATAATAATTTAATTCTGCTTCATAATCCATTGAAGTCATTACAAACTTCCTTTGATTTCAGAAGTTTTTGGATAAGGTCCATAGATGGGATTTATGTGGACAGGGTGGAAGAAAAAACCCAACCATTCCACTCTTTCAGCTCAGATCTACAGACATAGTTTCCTTTGAATTCAGAGACAAATACAGGTAAGGGCAACATTTGGCCCTGAGATGTATTTTCAGAAGTAAATGAAATAGAATGCAAGAGCTACAGATGGGAAAACAGCTAATTTACTTTTCAAATTATTCATATTTATGACTTACACAATGAGGATCACCTATATTATTACATGAAAAGAAGTTAAGAGACTACAGTGCAGATTTTTTTTTTATTAAAGCACAGATTTAGATCTCTGCAACTCATTGATTTCTTGTTGACATCAGCTCATTAGTCACAACACAGGGAGTGTCTGCATAAAATAATTGTTATAGCAAGGAATATTTTAAATGTAAAAAATGTAGACACATATTCCAAACAAATTATTCTATGACTAGTACACTTTTATTTTACTTATTTTTTCCTTTATTGATGAGGTCTATCCCCAGCTGTGCTTTGTTTGTTCAAAGTGACGTTGTCACTGTGCCAGTCCTGGGATGGGATTGATCTCACTGTTGAGCACCTGGGCTGATTTAAGCTCACATCTCTCTGGGGCTTGGGGGCATGTTCTTTGGCAATGTAATAGAGCAGCCATGCCATCTCTTCTGTCCTCTTGTAAACACTCTCAGCAAAGTGAACAGAAAGGGGTTTAGAGCTCCTTACAATGTCTTTCACCATCTTAGGCCAAGTGAAGTCTTCAAGGCTGTTTTCTATTTGAAAGCAGCCTGGTGGAGCACTGAAGTATGGAGTAAGCCATACAAGTTTGATATACCAGAGCTTACACTGCGTGCAGGTGTGTGGACAATCAGCCACAGCCACACACAAGTGTACATCTCTCTGTTTATCTCTGCTATGTCAAATATGTATTATGGCAAACTAAACTTGACTCAGAACTACTATTACATATACTAGAGTACGTCTAAGTATATGTATTCAACTGTTTTTTCAAAAAGGGAGATTTTGAAGGGACTGCACGTAATGTTATGGCATGCCATTAAGGAACATGAAATGTATACTTGGACTTTAGATGTACATTGTCACAACACAAATAGGTTGCTGTGTTTTATATTTACTCCTTTATATGCATATGTATGTGTATATATATATAAATACACACAAAAAAACCTAGAAGTTTTTGTGTGCCTGGAAGTTTGTCACATTTGTTCAGCTAAAACAGGTAGTTTCACAACACACCTTAATTTTTTTTGTATACATGAACATATGCACAGGTGCACATAAAAACTTTCTTTTCATTTTTATTAGCAGGATATATTGCACACAATGACAACAAAACTCAACATAAAAGCCATTTTAGTGTGTACCTGGATTTTATTTCTTCTAGTAACACTTGTTCCACTTTGTAGTCTGTGATCAAATAGCTCACAAGTAAGCACCTAGGCATGAATTAATCTCATTAAATATTATACCTCTAAAAGTTCAGAAGTTAGCTGATCAGGCACTGTCTTCAGTGAATGGCAGGAGACAGGCAAATCACCCCTGTGTAGGACAGGAATCTAGAACAGGCAGTTGAATCACCAGCTGAACATGCCTATTTCTCTCCACTAAAGCACAAAACAAGCAGATTACCTTTAGACAAGCACATACTAGATATCTAAAGTCAGCAGCTCTGAATCACATGCCATCAGGCCACCAGGAAGTATGCATGGAGAAGCAGAGGCAGGTAGCTCAGTACCTGAGCCTGAATGGCAGTAACCTCTTGGTCTCCTTGTAGGCACCTGCAGTATGACACAGGCTGCTCTTCCACTCGGGATGGTAGGGGCAGTGATATCCACAGGGTTTTGAGTGTGGCAAATGTGTTTGTTCAGACAACCTAAGCATTCATTAACTCTGCCCTTTCCACAAAATAGGCTACGTGCAGGACATCATGCTACCAGGCAAGAGCCAAGGACTGCTCCAAGGGCCAGTTGTGGTTTGCCACGGACTCCCTGCATGGAGCAGGGCTCAACTGAGCAGCCTCAGGCACATGCCATAGAGCTGCTTGGCGGTGGGATGACCCACAAGACCAAAACATGCATCTCTTCAGTACCCTTATTGTGGATGATGATGATGATGATGTGACCCTGCACCCAGTGTAATGCATGCTTTCTGGTTAGAGGCTCTGTCTCCTTTTCTTTTCCACTCACTCCTTACCCAGAGGATGCAAGAGAGGGAGTAGTATTTCTATGTTTTACTTTATCACACTTTTAATGCTCCCAGTCTCCTCCATTGAAAATCACATGGAATAACAATATTCACAGGCAAGACATATTTTCTTCTTTTTAAAAAGAGTTCCAGATAATATAGAGGTGAACAAATTGCATAAAACTTGACTGAATTTGTTGCACAAGGAATATGAAGCCACTCATTTCATGTGCACTATGTACCATATCATGATATTACTGCCTGGGAATCCAGTTTCATTCTTTCCTGCTACGCAAAATACTTTCTCTGAAATGTGTGAAGCCCAGTTTCAAAGTATTACTTTAGTTCCTGAAATCGTACTTGGAATATGAGAATACAAAAGCTTCTCACTGTTAGAGTTTGAAAAACCTTTCTTTGTACAAGAGAAAGCTGTAATTCATTCTTTGAGATTCAGGAATGTCATAAACCTCCAGAGCTGAGTTAACCTAGTTAATCACCAGAACCACAAAATTAATTTCTTTTTATTATCATGATCTTTGTCTATTGTTTTATCATACACATTTAAAATACTTTTACCTTGAGATGCTCTCTAAGACATGTTATCTTAGTGATAAATGAGTTTATTTAATGTCAGTCATAGATTACACTTTCTCTCAAAATTAAACAGCCATTACAGGGCTGGAGTAAAAATTAGTGTGACCATGTAAACTGTGGGTGAAATGGTGCACATAAATATTTAGGAGCCAAGCATCTGACACCACACTTCCAGGTTACCACATCAGATATCCTTCTCTGTTTCTACTCCTACCTGTTTAATGTAACTCAGCTTCAAAGGTGCAGTGCAGGTGCAGTGGGACATTGTTTCCCAACTGGTAAACAAAATTACATGCTATGTGTCTTGATCTCAGCTAATTCTAGTAAATAAAACATGCAAGTTAATAATGTTTTCTTCTCCACAACTTCATAGAATGAGAGAAAATACTTTTCTTTGTGGTAATTAATTCATGTAATTGCTTTTAGCAGAAGACTCTCATTTCTGATATTCACTCCCTTGCGAGTCAAGACACTCAACTAAACATTCCGACAGTTTTGCTGCTCTTTCAGGTAGAGATTTAGACATTTTGGCAAAAGGTTGGAAAAAAAACAGCTCAGGTGAGCAGGTGGGAGGTTGATGCTGAGCCTCTTGGTCTCCAAAAGGGACTGTTGCCTGATTTTCTCTGTGTAGGGAGTAGGGCATCTTGGTGTGCTCCATTTATCCAAAATATTGTGTTTACTTGCTCCCAGCTGTAAGCAAACGGCATAGCTATGCTGGCAGTGAGCTGCCTCTATTCCAGACCGTGACAAGAGGCAAAGGAGAGCCAGCTGCTTTTGCCCTCAACCCCCACTTCTCTCACATAGGGTTAGGCATCACCTGGCCATAGTAAAGACTTCAGCTACCTCATCTTTGAAGAGAGAACTTGAGTCACACAGTCTGTGGAATCCTCATTTTTCATCATTATGAGAATGCTTCCCAGTGCCAGGGTATCCTGGTGTTTATTCACTCTTCCGGCATAGCCGTGCAGGGGGTGGATGCCAACACAAAGCAATCTGTGAGAGGCAGACAAACACAGTAGGTGAGACTGGTTAGGAGATACAGACTAGACACCTCCCTCAGGAGGGTCCAATCTGCTGCCAGTATGACTGGGAGCCCTTGGAGGCTTCAGAAATGTGCCCTTTGGTATCTTGGCTCATGAGTCAGTTGCATGGGGAAAACAATGCATGGTTTTACTGTGCCCAGCAACACATCTCCTGCCTCGAGCAGAATTAGATGGGCTTGCTTTTTGAAAATAATAGGGAAAAACTCTTTGAACTGAGAGATTGATTCATGCATTTGCAGTTATATAAAATGTATGTTTTTGCTGGAGCATCTCATTACGCAGCCAGCATTTTGGCATGCCAGTGTGATGAGCATGTCAGTAAACCACGTAATTACGAAGAAGATGCAAAAAGGACTGTCTCTTGTACCTTTGCCTTCTCTTAGACAAGAAAGTAATATGTCACCTCCACGTTAGTATATGTAACTTTCGGAATTAAATCAGGATTTCATGCATAACTTCTTGCAGCTACTGTCAGTTATGTCTGTTAATAAACTATGTCCTTGGCTGGCAATAAATCATTGTATGTGTCAATTATTACTAACTCTCTGCCTGAAATTAGGATATCAGTAACTTCTTAATGCAAATACTTCCATCAAGTTATTATATTGTCAAAATCTTACACTGAAATAAATTCTTCCTTTTTCTCCCTATGTCAGAACCACACAAGGCTGTTGAAAAAGTGAATGATATATTTTAGTGGTGGTGAAAATTCCCTTTTACCTAGATCAGGCACATTTGAGTTATACAGTGCTCACATTTTCAAGCATTTCTTCAACCCTACTTTATTTGAAACAAAAACTGAGACTCTTCTGCACAATACTTCAAAGAGCTGGTTTGAAGAAAAATATTGATTATCACAAGGGTTCCTAATAAAATCTTGAGATATAGCAACAAAGAGCCATTTTCAGAACACAGGGAAGTAAATATTCTTTAATTTAAGAGAATACTGACCTGAATTTCTCCTTAGTTGCACTATTTTTATATGATAAAATGCCAAAATTACTCCAAATTTTAATTTATAGCTGATACCAAATGTCTAGCTACATGATGTAATGGAGTATTATACAAAGAGTCCGTCATCCTCTCCAAGCTCCTTTAGAACTGGAATGTATATATGATTATAATAATGCAAAGCCACTTACAAGCTAATAATATTTGTTTAGGGGTAGACTGAATTAGTATGGGTGCCTGTTCCTATTCTGACTGCTAGTTCACCTGAGTAGCTATTAGGTCTGAAGAGTACCTGTTCACAGGATTTAAAGACATGACATTTACCAGGAACTGCATCGCTGAAATGCAGCCATTGAGCATTAGAGATACACCTGAAAAGTAACTAGAATAGATTCTTGAATAGCTTATAATTCTTTTTAATAGAAAAAAAAATAAACACATAGTAATTTGAGGGCTAGAAACATATAAATTTTAATATTTTAAAAATGAGATTTAGAAAATGCTGTTATTAAGGACTATATTTTTTTTTGTTGTGTTTTGTGGTGCTACAGAAATGATCATGGCTATATTTATATAGCAAATTTTCCACAGTGATGATCTTCCCTAAAGCTTTTGAGCAGAGAAAATGCCAAAAATAAGAATGAAATATATTAGACATTAATATCTTCAGGTTTTAAAGTAGAAATATATTTTATACTTTTCTTGGGGAGATAGGAAAAAAGTGGGTTTACTTGAAACAATGTTCTTATGTTCTGGAGGCTCAAAAGCGGTTCAGATACAGGCTCCATTGCTGTCTTGTGAGCATCCTTATTGTTCTATGCTTTAAGATACACCTTAGGCTGGTTTTGGTGCAGGCTGGTAACCTGCCAGAAGGAGCATGGACATGGTTTAGAGGATGGGTCAAGGAAATGTTCCCTTAAGGAACTTATGGATGCAACTACTTTGTTTTGTGGATAGAGGACCTTTGAGCTGCTTGTGAGCCACATCTTGACATTAGCCCTCAGGTCTAGAGTACAGTCCTGTCTCATCTACCTGTACACAGACACAGTCACTAGTCCTCTAACAATACCAGATGCCCTGGGATGTTCAAGATATCTGCACATGACTTCCAGTGCCCCATCTGTGAGCAGCCAGATGGAGCTACCTTGACTATAATGGGAACTTAACCACCAGGCTTCCACATAAACACCTGTGAGAAGACACCTGTCTTCAGTAATCTGAGCCTGTGATGGGAATCCTGTCCATGGGACTCACGTTAACTGCTTAAACATTGCCATTTAGCACCATTTGAACACAGTATGTTATCCTGCCTGATCAGCAGCTTTACTGTTACAGTGGGGATACTGCAACACGTGTATCAATCAACGAGGCCCATGGAAAAGAAATATATATGGACCAATTCTTGGTAGATGTTTCAGAGATGTTTATTTCTCCAGCCGCATGGCCGGGGCTCTGCTGAGGAACTGCTCAATCACGGGACCCGAGGGTCCCTGCCTGCGCAGGGGAACACAAAACAACCAATGGGGAACGAGGCTGACCAGGGACAGGGAAACCCCGTGTCTCCCCCCCAGGGCCCCTCTCCCAGGACCGCATGGCAGGGGGAGGGCCCCAACACTTTACTGCACAGGTACCCTGTATCTGCTAGTGCCATGCACGTGCCTTGGCCATCCAGATGCATTAGGTATCTGCGTCTGCCTCAGACAGCATGAGACAGCTATGTTTGGGCAACTGAGTGCTTTGTATGGTGATAAAATTTTGAGTCAATTTCTGTAAGAAATTACCTTCATATGATTGTTGGCTCAGAGCACCAGAATAAAACATTTTAGCTGCAGATCTGCAGAGAGTTTGCTCATGATGCAAAGAACACGCAAACTTCCAAGATAGTAGAGTTTTTTACTGTAAATGACACTGCTATCTCCCCCCAGAATGATGGTTGCACTGAGGTTAAAGAAAGACCTTTCATTGTTTCCCTTTAGTGATAAAACCCATATTGACTGTGGTTTAAAAGAACTAAAAGGCCCGGTCAAGGCTTACCATCTGTGTAGCTAAAACTGTTTAAATACGACTGCAATATTGATATTGTTCTAACCTCTGTTATGCCTCTCTCTGCCATCTGCAGAGCTGGGAGAACAGGTTTTCTTTATACTTACCATGACGAACTGTGTGGTAGATTGAAGGAAATTGTGTTTATATAAATACACAGCGTGTATACAATACATATAAAATAACTTGAACAACTTGTATGAACACCAAGTATCCAGGAAAGGACAGTAAGTCACCTCTGCTATCAAAATGCAAACAGAATTTTGTCCAGCCATAACCTTTCTAAAACAGGTGGCACGCAATTGTATGTTTGAAGGTTATGTGTTTTGTTAAACTTAGCAACAATAACTGGTAAGAATGGAAAAGTCAATGTGATCTATGTTACTAGAAGTCCAAATAACAATGTTGAACTTCATTTTGATGCAGTAAGAAATTGTCAAGAAAAGGAGAGGTAACCATTTTATGACTGGTGCTGAAACTGAGAATTAATATTGTCTGCGTTACCATAAAATATGCCTTTATGAGTAGAATGGTAATGAAGAAGTTCATACATTCACTTCAGTGACTGTCAAGCATGTAAACACATAGGGAGATATAAATAAATGAGAGAATCTCACTGGCTTTGGAAATTGTGTCACAGAAAGAGATGCTGAGAGAAGCTTATCAGTGTCTGAACATAAACCTGTGTCAGCAGGGCTGCATGGAGCATCAGGGGCAATCTTTTGCCTAGGTAGCACGATTTTGGAGTTAAAGTGTTATTTTAAGGTACTTGCTGCTGGTCTTTCACTGAAAGATGTCACTGTAGGGTGAAGAGGGAATCTGAGAACTAAAGTGTTTTCCTTTGTCATTTGGCAAAACTTTTCAGATCCACACCACAAGCTGCTGAGGTCATTACAGACCTTTGATTGACTCCAGCAGTCTCTGAATCATGGATGTCATGTAAGAACAGCGAGAAAGAGGGCAATTAGTGCTAGGCACAGAATGGCATGACACGATAAAAGAGGAGAGGAATTGAGGAGATGTTGACAATGTTCGTTTCAAACTGCAGGGGAATTTTAAGGAGGAAAAGCTAAATATACTCCTCAAACCGGGAGTTCACAGAAACCACTACTCTGAAAAGCACTAGGACATTGACTATTCACCCAAAATGTGGCAATTCAACAGCAAATGCGCCATCATGAGCTTGCCAAGCACCAGCCTCGTTCTGACTCAGAACAAAAAGCACAATCTAGTGATTCATCAGCATCACTTCCTTCTGCACAATTCATTTCCTGAAGAGTTTCCCCATCTGCTCTTGCTTTCCCTTAAGATCTAACAATGGCATGGCTGAAGATCCACATAAGAAATTTCACACTGGCAGAACAGAAAAAGGAAGAATAGTTCTCAGAACATGTAATGCACATTCTATTTACCTGTAATGCACATTCTATTTTATGGGAGTGGCAGCAGAAAAACCAAGTCAATTTATGAATTAGGCCTGGTTTCACGGTGTTGTTTTCCAAGTGAATCATCACACTGAGTTGATCACATTTTCTAATTTAAAAAGTTTAAACATGCAGAAAAATGTACTTTTTCGCTCTTTATCTTATCAGGTACATCATCAGCACACTACCACCCTCTTCCACTAAAAATATTACCCACTATGCCAACTATGAACATGCCTCGGGCTTATTTATTAAGAAACATTAAGCATTACCTCATACGGTGCATTGAAAATACGTCCAATAACAACACAACATCTAAGAAAAATGCAGAAACCATTATTTGCTGTCAGTAGGGTTAGCAACTAATTTTCATCTTAGTCTGGGAAAAAAAATGGGGCAGTTTTCACTTTACCATTTGATTTCCTGATGCAGATTGCATCATTTAAACTTCATGTTCCTTTCAACAGGCTTACAAGTAAGACCAGACTGGTCAAGTAACTTGATTTTATTGTATGTCATTGTCAACACCTTGATTTCAAATTCTTATGGCAAACAACAGATAATAAAATCAAAGGTTCACCATGTAGTTATTATTCATTAGAGCTGGCACAGCTCTCACAAAGTCTAGAAATGATGACTTTGGCAAGTAGGACTCATTAGTTACTCCATGGTAGCCATGGCTGTTTCAAATGCATTTTCATCTTCACTTGTCTCTTGGCATGCCTGAATTTTTCATATCTATGTTTGGCCAGCCTCATCTACTAAGCCTGCGCCTGCGCAGTAAAACTCCTCCACCTATTTCACCAAGACTGAATTTTCTTATGCCACTACAGAATTCAGGCATTATAAAACCCCCCAGCAGTGAGGAAAGCTGGTTGGGCAACATCTCAGAGAATCCTCATGGTTACTGCAAACATTCTATTATGCCAAAGGGAAACCCTAGTAATGGAAATTTCCATAGTTGACATCCTTTCTTGACGTCCTTATGCTTTCTGCTGCCATGACTCACAAGCAATGACCTGATGTGTAGGAGGTGAGACTACTGGAGACTACCTTAAATAATGGCTGTGGGACAGCTCAGTGAACACAAACCTCAGGTTTTAATTTTTTGAGCAGAGAAAAATGAAATCTATGGCCTGATCCCCAATCTTCTCCAGATATCAGAGACAGGCACACTTCTCAGGGAAGCCACAAAGGCTGCCGGTACTCTGGTGGTGGCATGATCCCTAGCCTGATTTGGTAGATCTAATCTGGTTAGCTCACAACAAACTTAATGCAATTAGACACCCACTTAAAATAGCCTCTGGCTAACTGTCTGACTTTCTGTCCTATCTGTGAAACTGGCAAACAACATTGGGATATCTGAAAACTTTGGCTCTATCCTGATTTTAAAAACACCTCCTTGTGTATCCAGAATATACGATCTGGCTTCACTGTGTTAGAGTCAGGTTTTGAAAAAAGAATAATTAAATAAGTAATCTGGTGCAAAGGTAAGGATGAGACCATGGTATGTAAAAGCTCTAACGTGAGACATAAACATGACTCTGTCTTTATGGAATTCAGTGGTGTTACCATGCCAGCATTTCCTTCTTTCATGGACAAAGGAAAAGATAGAAACACAAGAGTTCATAATGGTTTCTTAACAGTATCTGGTTTAGAGGTTAGTATTACATTTGTTAGCATCCAGTACACATTTCTCACTAGCTTCCTTTGCTAACCAATGAACTACCTGTAATATGTGAAAATCTCCAAGGGTATGTGAGACATGGTTCTCTCTGTGCTGTCTCTAGGAATTTCTTCGTATCTCTGTCTGAAGAAAGGAGTCCTGAGATATTTGCTACTTGTCTTACCAAAATGAGGGGTTTAGGAATTCACTTCTTTTGAGGCTAACAAAAGGATGACTTAGGGGGGTTCATGGGACACATCTGCCAAAGCCATTCTCTCAAAAGAGAGATCCGTGGCCCACCAGTCCAAGTACTGCAGGGTGTCTAATGGCTATGTTGGCTTGGATCTCTTTTGCATGAAGTGGGAACACCACAGCTCCCTAGAAGCTCTAAGGCATAATGTCGTGGTTTAACCTCCAGACGTCAACTCAGCCCCACACAGTTGTTCACTCACTTTTCCCCAGCGGGATGAAGGAAAGTTTTGGAAGAGTAAAAGTGATAAAACTCCTGGGTTGAGATAAAAACAGTTCAGTAGGTAAAGGAAAAGGCACACATGAAAACAAGTCAAACCAAGGAATTCATTGGCCCTTTCCCAGGGGTAGGCAGGTGTTCAGCCATCTCAAGGAAAACAGGGCTCCATCATGCCTAATGGTGACTTGGGGTGACAAACGTCATCACTCTGAATGTCCTCTCTTTCCATCTTCTTCCTCCAGTTATATATGCTGAACATGATGCCATACGGTGTGGGTTATCCCTTTAGTCACTTAGGATCAGCTTTCCCAGCTGTGTCCTCTCCCAGCTTTTTGTGTACCCCCAGCCTCCTCACTGGTGGGGTGGGCTGAGGAACAGAAAAGACCTTGTCTGTGTAAGCACTGTTCAGCAGTAACTAAAATACCCCTGTGTTATCAACACTGTTATCAGCACATAGCCCTTGTTTTCAGCATGGCCCCTACTAGCTACTTAGAAGAAAATGAACCATGTCCCAGCCAAAACCAGCACACATACTAACCATTTTTGTGTGCGTTTTTAAGTTCAATGTGTCTGATAGGAATACTGCAATGCAGCTAGTGGAACAATGCTTTCTGAGGGCACGTGTTATGTGTCTTGCAAGGTGGCATATATTCACTTGGGGATGCTTGGGGCGTGTTTTTGGAGAGCTGAGGAGGACAGAAGGAAACAAATTTGATGGGGATGTGTCCATATTGACATCAGTGATCTGCCTCCTGAAGTGGATATCATCTTGGAGAAATAAGTTTGTTCAGTCCAGAAGAATTCAGCAGGCTGAATGAGGTGCTCCTTTCAGCACTAAGAAAAGGCTCATTACTGTAGTTGCATATCACAGGCTGCACGTGATAGAAGAGGCAAGTGTGGGTCCGCCGGTGCAGCTTTACGACCCACCACTGCAGGGGATGCAAGTGTGAAAGTTCGCTCGGGGTCAAACTCTTCTGTTAGCTGTCTAAAGTGATGTGTTATCAATGGTCCTCTACGAAAAAACTGTTCCAGGGGAAAGCTGCTGCTGCTGCTGCCACTATTTTTGCCTGCATCTGTTCTCCCAAGTATGAGACATGAGCTACTTTTTGAGAATTACATGAAGTCTCTCCCTTCCAGAGGACAAGGAATGCAATCCACCCCTTCAGTACCTTGAGGAAAAATGCTTTTTCCAGTCCCAGTCTGGGCATTGTGTGAAGGAGGACTTTGCTGCTTTTCTGGTGCCCTGAAACCTTCTTAGTAGAAGGCACACAGGAGCCTTGTCTGAGCCAAGTCTCACATCAAGACTCCTAAAAAGGTCTGAGTCTCTGACAAACTTTGGAGTAGAACAAGGATTCCAGCACTCCTGAACTGAAAGGAAAAGTTTGCAGCAATAGTCTTCAGCTTACTATGATCTTTAGGGGAAGGAATGGGAAACAACATCCTTCTGGAATATGCCTCTTCTGAAGGCCAGAAAGAGCTTCTGTGGACCATCGTTTTAGCAACACTAAAGGTGAAAGAGGAATTTCTAGAAATGAGAATACTCAGTTTAGTTATAGAACAATCATGAATACTGGAAAAAACATTTCCCTGACCTAACATTACAAAAACTGCTTTTGCAGTTTTAGAAGTGATGAACAGAATGCTACACAATATATCTAACTAAAGAAACACATAACTAAGTATTTACTGGAAGAAAAAAAATTTCCTGCTCTAGAGTAGAGGATTCTGCCAAGGGCTTCTATCTGGCAAGCACAGAGTTGTAGGCAAGACTCAAGGGAAATTTGCTCCTGCTCTATCTCTCATAAGTTTCAGTGAGGTATAAGGTCAATCACAGTGCAGACGTAGTTTCAAAGGCCAAGAGTGACAATGGTGGCCAAGCTCACTCTTTTTGGGGACAGGCCCACCACAATTAGAACAAATAAATGAGATCTTCCCTATTAACACTAAGGCTGCTAGTGTGTTTGTAAGGTAATATATTCTAATGTTTACTTTAAAAAAAAAGTGCAACGTAGTTCTGTCATTGGAAAAGAAATGGTTCCCATGATTGCAAGTACAGTTAAATATGCAAATTTAGCTTTACAATATACAAATTTAGCTTTAGTCAATCCATCAGGATTGACTCCTGATGGACCTACTGGCACAGGCTTCGTACTGGAGTACTAATGCTTTCTTGGAAATAAAATTACATGGAAACAAAATGAAAAAATACTTGTTATTTAAGTGATCTAAATAATTTATTGTTTCTGGTTCTTGGAGCAGAAGTTTTACATTTCTATGTGTCTTACATGATGTGTGCAGAAGTTAGGCACTAATAATTTCACATGCAGCAGGCACTAATACAACAAACAATAATACAAATGTTAAATGTTAAAATAATGTTACAAATGTTAAATGTTAAAAAAAATATGGAGACACGACTAACGTAACCTAAGTTGGATCTCCCTTTGAAATTCTGCTCCACAGTCACTGACTCCATAGGCATCTGACTGTACAAGAAACTTAAGCCCTTGCCTTGGATTAAGGTCCAGTGTTCACATTTAGGTGGACAAGAGCACAAGAAAGAAACCTTGTAAAATCCTCTCTGAATCTGGTTTTCCTCTGAAAAAATAGGACCAAGGCATCGAATTTATCTGTTTGGGACTTAAGAATTGGCTGCTTTTAATTTTAATGGATGACTGATAGTAGCAATGTGCACAACATTTGGAGCATTCATCATACTTTCAATTCCTACATCTGTATTTATTATATATTCTTCTTTGTGATTCTTACCCCTTACTGCAATTACAGAACAAAGGATTCTTCCCTTTATAGAACAGTTAGTGAAGAACAGAATTTGTACAGATCTCCATAACTGTTAGAGAAGCACAATTCCCACAAAATTCATAAAATGGAGATTGCCTAATTAAGGGACTAGTAGAGGGGTCACAGAATTTTTTCATACAATGACTACATATATACATACAATGTATATAATCCTTGTTTCCACAGCTATGTTTCTACCAGCTGGAGTTTCTGGTTGTTGTTTCTACTCTTCTCCAGCAAGTTTCCAACCAAGGAGCCCACTGCTAAAAGAAAGAATTATGCTATCATCTTAGGAAAGGGAAAAGTCTTCAAAGGTCAGAGGCATATCCAAGACTCTTCATAGCAGAACTCTGTGTTCTAGCTCTATGCTCTTTCAATTAGAATAGTCAATGGCAATATTTGATGAAGCTCATTCAGACACAGGCAAACATAAAATATTTCACTCATTGTTCATCTGCTTGCTGATCCTGGGTTCTGGGAGAGACGTGAAAATTTGAACTTCAGTCTGTCTTTGGGTGGTAAAGGAAACACCAAGATCTGAGAAATTGTGTGAGCTTTTTGGGAAGGATTGCTTTCTAATGAACGTGTAAAACCTCATCTACTCCCAAATATGCTACAAACACGGAAGAGAAAATCAAAATTTCTGGAAGAATACAGTATGAAATTTCTATCATGGAGAATTAAAATGATCAGAAAATTCTGTGGGAATTTCCTGAGGGAACATGGAGACACTGCTTCTGTACAACAAATGTTGCTCGCAGTGAGTGATGAAAGAAGCAGTTGATTATAGTACTGTATTGGGGGTACACTTATATTTACTGTTTGGCTAACTACAGACAATAGGCTCTACCTATCCATACACTTTCTTGTCTTCATTTTTCTAACTTGTATTGGCTGAATACAGCTAACAAAAAAGATTGTTTGGCAGAAATACTTGATTAATTATTTTCTCTAGCCTTTTTAATTCCTATACATTTTCTTTTTAATGTTATTTGAATATATATATTTGAAATGTGTTTCCTACACAACTATTCATTCATTGATTTGTTAGAGGTAGCACATGGAGATGTCATGCAGAATGAATTTCTCTGATGTTAATAAAAATCTCAGTGTAATGTAAATGATACCTTATCTCTGTTGCTAAAAGAAGGCCAAATTGAGACCTGAGAGATAGCAAATGGATTGGGAAATAAGGGACGGTTTGAGGACAGCAAGAGTGGCAGAATTTGGACATTGGAGCAAGCTTCCTCAAGTGAATACCTGGAGGCCAAATGCAGCTCATAATGCCCAGCTAAAGTTCCTGACAAATTTACTTGCCTGGGGAGTGGCCTCAAATCCAGATGGGGTGAGTGATAAGAGCCCTGGGATTTTACTCAGCATATGGATGAGGTAGGGAGATGTAGCTGCAAGTAGTATCTACAAGGCACAAGCACATCCCACTCTCCCATTCCTCCCATTCACATGTGCTTCTTTGGGTGTTGATCTGTCTACTCTTCATGATGTTTTTGTCCTTTCAAAAAGGAGTATACTTTTTTTTGTTGTTCCAAACTACTCTCTTCTGAGTGAAAATTAAAAAGCAAATTCCTTGAAGAGGTTGCAATAGTACTTCACCTCATCTTTTTTGGACACTAAAGAACACCCATGAAGATAATTCTCCATGTATCTAGTATTTCCGCTTCCTCGTTTCTTTAGCTGGTCCATCCAAAGAAGTGCTTTGGCTTGAATTCAAAAAAATACTATAAAATCTTATACATAAGTGCTTCAAGCATAGTTCTGTGTTTGTCAATTGGTGAATATGTTTAAATGATTGTTATAAAAAGCAGAAACACAGGACTACAACAGTCAATGGAGTATATGTATCTGATACATTTACATAACTTTAATAACTAGGATAGGATTACCTACAATGACTGTTTCCCTATGATAAACCACAATGGGTACATTTATACAGACAATCTGCTAGAGAGCTTATTCACCAGACTCTTGATGGTCACTCTGCTTGAGTCTTAGATCAGCTCTTGGCCTTGTCCTGAAGATTGTCCCTCCGTGCAGTCTCTGGGATGAGTCACCTGTAGAAAGGACTGATGCAAGACAGCCAGCGTCACTTGGCCTCCAGGTCAGGGCATGGTCCCTGCCCTTGCTTTGGACAGCACCATTCCATACATATGCGCTGATGCTCACGCATGAGATTAACACACTCTTATTTTTACCTGGCATTACACATGTCTTTATTTCAAACTGGTAATTATGGCATTAGGTTGATAGGAAGACAGATGGGGTGTCAGCATAGCAATCAAGTTTTGCGTGCCTTTCCCCGAAGTTGTCCCATAAGAGTTGAGACACCAGCGGCATAAAGGCTAAAGAAACCTGCCTACCTGCCAACCTCTGCTGCACTAACCTGTGGGGTATGATTTTGGCATTTACCACTAATATATAAGATACAGTGAAATAAATGAAGTTCTAGAAGTTCTATCACTGTATAGGTCCCTTAATATTGGAACTTATAGGGCACATGATATCCTGTCCCTATTGAGATTCCATAGAGAATGTCTTGGGTGATGGGACTTCTCAGTTCGGAGCTCAAACTTGTGAAAGAAGGCCAAAGCCCTACTGTTCTCCTTACAATCAAAGTCTGTCCTGCATAATGTACTCTCCAATATTATTTCAGCAACATGTTTACGTTGCATATACTTGTAAGGCCCACAGTTTTATTATTATAGCTGTCATCTTTTTTTTTCTTAAAAAAAAGTAGATCTAGTATGTTTTTTATGCTACAGTTTCATGATTCATTCCACCTTGGCTTCAGCACAATATTTTTCCACCCACATAGAAAAGCATGCCAAGCCTCCAAGGTTTTGCAATATTCTTTTGTAGTATTACTTTTATCAGGCAATCAAGTAAATATTAATATAACTCTTTTTTTTTTAAGGAAAAGCAGGTTTTGCTGCCAACTGCACAACTTTCCACGTGATAATTTGAAGTATAAACACATATCTTTGAAAAATTCAACTTCTATATTCTTAAATATCTGTAGTGTTAAACTGCTCATGGGTATGAACTTAATATCACAGGTATTTTTACTTTTTTTTTTTAGTATAGATTGTTTTTGTTGATCAGGACTCAAAAGTCTGCTCATTTTATTCACTTGAGAATTCCCATATGAGTAGGTAAAATCTAGCAGCTTTACAAGCACAGGTATGTGCTCTCTTGCAAACACAGTTGTGTTGGGATGTAAGTTTTAATGCCATTATAGTTTATTCTAGATTCTGAGTGGGCATAACCTTCAGCAGTTTCAGTACTTCCAAAACTGTAATAGCATGGTTTAAACAGACGTATTTTACTAGTTTAACAATATAATTAAACCAGAAAAACTTTCAGGTCTAAATCTGATGTCAGAGTACAAGAATCTGGCTCATATATCCCCCAAATAATGGGTTTTGCATTATTATTTTAGAGATGGGTGAAAACATAGATACGTAAGATATACTGCCTGCTTTCACAATCTTTTTGCATGATGAATAATTTTTGCTCACTTACACAGGTGAATAAGTATTGTGGCACTTCCAGGGAACACAATCCAAAGCAAAAGTTGCAGAGTAGAACTCATAAAACACGTAATATGGCAGATAAGCTTTCCAGTCATGCTGTGAACAAATATTATTTATTCTTTCCTGTCATATCACTGCATGGCAATTTTCAGTTCATGAACCAGTAGTTCCTACCTAGCATCCTTTCTAAGATGTTTAATCCACTTCCACAGGAATAAAGCTACCATGCTATACCATGGCTGCAGGTATATAGAAGTCTAGTTTCATGTCCTTAATGAAGCAGATGAGACACATGTTCGTTATATTAGTTGAAAAAAAACCACACTCACACACACACTCACAGAAAGAGGCAAAAAATCTATTTCAGGTTAACTAAAAGGAATTTACTGTATAACTTTAAGTTCAACCACCAAACCCAAAAATCCATTATTTGCACAGTTCTATTTCCAGCACACGTAAATATGCCACTTGTGTTCATTAATAGTACCACAACCCACCTCTGCCTTTTCTTCCCTGTGAACAGGGCTATTCTTCATACTGCCTGCACTTGTTTACCATTTCCATTGCATTCATTATGAAATATTGAGAAGAATTCAGCTTGCCTGAATTTAAGCTATGTATCACAGGTGTCTATATCTGGGCTTGTTCAAGTTCCCATCAGAGTTAAGGGAAAGCTCATATCCAAGCCAGTTTCCTAGACATAGAAGTCTTACTGAAGTGTTAGATGCTATGTGTTGTCAACCTCAGGCTGCTCCAGAAGAGCATGGGTCACCCCTAGGTCTTGAGTCTTATCTTCAGGCTTTATGCAGATATCTTTTATTCTTGATGGCATCTCAAATGACACTAGAAGGCTGTGCTTAGGCAACCTTCAAACTCTCCATTAATTTTAATAGGAGCTTAACACCTAATTGAGGTGCAGGTATCTACACGGCAGACACCGTAAATTAGGCTGAGCTGAATCCTGCACACTCAGACCTGAGGAAAAGAGACACTCATCTGTTTGGGGATTTGTGAAGATTTCTCTGACCTATCTTGTCTAATTTGACACCCTTCTGAATTCAGACACCCTTCTCATGAGGTGCTTTTTCCTTTCCAATTATACCTAGAATTCTTACATATAGACTGAAAAATTCCCTACTACTTGTAGACAGAAAGTGAAAGTAATTTACATCTCTTATGCAGCCATTTACATCAATGTAATCCATTACTACGTCAATGTTATCCATTGCTATCTGGTATAATAAAACAGCCAACAAAGCACAAAGTCAAGAAGATCATCTGCACACAGAGTGTGAACTCTGCCCCAAGGAAATCAACTAATGTTCAACTATCCATAAGAACTTCCTCTAAAAAGAAACACACTTCTTCAGACCACAATCAGCCTCATCTGTAGCCTAATTACATTCAACAGTGCATAGGGGAATATTCACCCAGAAGTGACCAAAAAAAAAGGTCATTCCTAAAGGCTCTCAGGACTCTGAGAACAAAGTCTCTATGACAGCAGACAGAATTTTAAACAGCACTCGTATTGCAGACAAATGGAATAGCTGAAAATTGCAATGAGGTGTTCTGGATCATTTATTGACTCCTCTCAGAGCTCTGCAGTGAGTGTCTCAAAACCTGAGCTATCTAAGCCTCCAGCTGCCTTAGCAAATCCAGACTAATGGAAAGAGGTGCTGAGGAATACTGTGTTGCAGTGGGGTTTCCTGAAACATGCATTCAGACAGCAAGGCCTGTGGAAAGAAATAGGGACCGATTCTTGCTAGAAGTTTCAGAGATGTTTATTTTCCAGCCACATGGCCGAGGGACTGACGATGAACTGAGCAATCACAGGACAACCAGGGTCCTTTCCAGGCAGGGGAACACAAAATAACCAATGGGGAACAGGATTAGGGTACATGCGACCAGGGAGCAGGGTGACCCCATGCCTCAACCCCAGGGTCCCCTCTCCCAGGACCCCACGCCAGGGGGGAGGGACCCCAACAATACTGGGTACTCTGCACACATTTCTGGGGTTTGACATCAGACTAGTTGTAGTTTGGTCCTGTTGGCTGAAGTTCCATTAGCAATGGAAGGGTGTTAGGTGGAGCTTTGGAGCATATTTTTTAGTTAGTGTCATCCAAAAGGAACCTAGCTTCCTTTTTTTAGGAGGCTCTGTGATGCAAACCAAAGCTTTATTGGCCAGCAGGTCAAGGGAGGTGATTCTGTCCCTTCACTCTGTCCTGGTGAAACTCCACCTGGAGTGCTGCATCCGTCACTGGAGTTCTCAGTAAGGGAAGAACATGGACCTGCTGGAATAGATTCAGAGGAGGGCCATATAAATAATCAGAGGTCTGGAGCACCTCTCCTATGAAGAAAAGCTGAGAGGGTTGGGGTTGTCCAATCTGGAGTAGACAAGGCTCCAGGGAAACCTTATCGTGGCCTTTCAATACTTAAAGGGGGATTATAAGAAAGACATGCTTTTTAGGAGGGCCTTTTGTGATAAGAAAAGGGGTAGTGGTTTTAAACTAAAATAGGTAGATACAAGTAAGAAATGTTTTTATGAAAAGAGGGGTGAAACACTGGAACAAGTTGCCCAGAGGGGTGGTGGATGCCCCAACCCTGGAAACATTCAAGGCCAGGTTGAATGAAGCCCTGAGCAACCTGATCTAGTTGACGATGTCCCTGCTTGCTTCAGAGGTTTGGACTGGATGAATTTCAAAAGCCCTTCCAACCCAAACCAGTCTATGATTCCATGATTCTATACTAGCTAGGGGCAGTCAGGAGATTCCCCTCAAAGTAGGACTGCCAACCTAAACAAAAACATTAATAGAGACCTGTCCTTAAACATGTCCTTCTCCTATCTTCTGATTTTGGTAATATGTTCTGCTTGTGGTTCATCGTATACATTCATTAATCTCCAGAGACATTTCTGTTCTTTGACAGGAGTATTCATTGGGATAGAAAAAAATTAGAGGTCTGGGCAGATGTGGATATCAGTGTCTTCGAAAGATATGTCTGTGGTTACCCAAGTCCATTACCCAAATTACAGATTTACATCAAAGAAGTTATTGTAGGCAACATTCTTCAGGCAAAGTTCAGCCCAATCTCCAGAAAATGAATTGTCAGCACTCGTATGACTTTACTAATGGCTTCTCTTGCCACATTGACTACCTGCCACCTTTTGCCATTTCTCTGTATACAGGAGTGTGTATGTTCTTTACTGATTTCATAGTCACTGTCTTCTCAATACACTTCATTCATAGCTTCTTTGTTTTACATGTGGTGACAGAGCAATGGGAGGATGACGGGTTAAGCAGTTTCCAAAGTCTGCTGTTTAACAATGGTTGTCCTTCTGAATCATGGATTAGCAAATAATCATTTGTTCTGATGATGTAATATTTGTAACTTACAGTAATGTAACTGAAGGGAGGAGTTCTGTGAAAATTGGTTTGAACTGGTCTCTCTGGTTTATGATCCTTCCTGTTCCCCTGCTCATGCACAGGCTTAATCTTACTCAGTAAACACATTTGTTTCCTAATTCTCCTTCAGACTTCAATTTGCAAGCATCTTGGAGAAATCCTGCTTTGAAACCCAAAATCATAAAAATAAGGGGAAGAAAAGGTGTTTTAGCACTAAAAAGCAAAAGAAAGCATGGATTTACTTTGTCATTGCATTCTAACTCAGAATAAAATTAACTCCCTGGAGATTGCTGATAAATACATTTATCTTTCTAAGCTCTCGTTTGGCTAAGAATCTGTGGTATACCCCAAATAATGGGTCTCTTTTTAAGGCACTTCCTGAAGGCTATACTAAATGCTACATATTGTTAGTAGAGGTAAAAAAAAAAAAAAAAAAAAGATTATTTGCATATATTTGTTACTGAAAGCATATAATATTTAAAACACTTCTAGACAGCAGGTGAAAATTTTCTGATGAAAGTTACTAATGAAAGTTACTATTCCATTAGGTCTGCAGACTTTCTCAGGAATACCTTGAATACTTCCTGTGAAATCCTGAAATAGAATTCTACATTTTTTCCTGATTTTTCAGGCCTTGCCTACTACAGAGAAGTGAGTAGGAGTAAGGATTATCTCATCACCTTGTACTTGTTCACCCTACCAGTGACCATTTTTGAAAAACCAACAATTGTCATCTGTTGTCATACCCTAACATGTAAAACAGATGGTTACTTTCAAGTATCATATACCAACCCAGAAAGCATTTCTGCTAATGAAGATTAATAAATATTTACTTTATAAGGATAGCATAGTGTGTCTCTGATTGTGTGCAATAAAGTAAAACATTTGTGAAAGACTGGTTGTGTTCAAGATGAATAATCATGCTTAGACCATGGAGTGGACAGGAAGGAGGAAACCATTATTCTGCATGATGGATTGTGTTTGTGGATTTGACAGTTGCAGGATGAATATTCCTGGCAAATGCCAAGCCACCTCCTCTGCATCCGGCTGGAACGTGTCTCAACTTACAAACCACCTTGATTACATAGTCCTGACCACAGTCCACTGCTGACTCGAATGTGTTATCTGTAATAGCACCATGACATCTCTTCTTACCATCACATAAGAGATTTCTTGCTAATCAGATCAAGTGGACTTTTACAAGAAATTCAGTGAAATCAGTACCAGCCACATGCCACCAACAAGAAGCATTAGAGCCGCTTTTTTACTATCACAGTTTATAAGTTGTTTTCCCAGCTGAACTTTGAAGATTATATGTACTATTTAAAAGAAGGACAAGTTAACTCCAAAAACAAGTGCAGTGAGCATTCATGTAGGATTATGTGAGAATGTTCCCAAACTGTGAAACAACTCAAATAGATTGGCATGCAATGATGCATAGGCCAATCAAGTCACAGCATGCTTCTGTTTAGTTTAACAGTAGATGCTCTAACATATTTTGCTGCACAGTGCATAGTCAAACAGGACTGCAAATGGATTTTTTGTGTCTGTGTTCGTCAGATTACATTCTATTCAAAGAAATGTAAGGTTTTTCTTTTTGGATTTTTTCTTTTTTAAGGTTGAATAAGTCTCTAGTTACTTTCTTACTATTGTTAGAAAACACTTTGGTAAACAGCTATACTTAATATCCATTTAGACTGTGTTGACCTTGAACTTTTCTGAAGAGTATTCATCGTATCCTTAAACGTTTAGCTTATTTTTGCATCTTAGAGCCAAATTACTTGGACAGTATCCAGCAGTTAGTGGTAATGCAGTCCACTGACCCACTACCAACAATGATCACTGGAATTCCTCATTGCTTTCCAACCGTTCACTCAGTCTTTAAGATGAGAATTAGTAGCCGAATGTCCCTCTTGTTGCTGAAACAGAAAAACTGGTTAAAATTGTGAACATAGTTCATGTTAAATATAATTTCAGAATTTGTTTCGGTGCTGAGTCACAACCGAACCAAAAATTTAAAAAATTGCCACAGAATAAAAAGTTTTACTTTTTTTAAAAAGTTGACTTGGAGAGGAATTTGCATTTCAACTCAAAATTTCTCATTGTTAGTAACAATTAGAGATATTTGTTTGTTTTTATGGCTTCATTGTGGAAGTCCATAATAAACCACATGCCATAACATATTATTGGAACCAGAATTGCAGGATAATGGAAAGATACAGTAAACAGCTGGCTTCTCTAATTTGTATGTTGAATGTTTACGTGCTCCTCTTGTTAAGTACCAAACTGTTTCATCAGAACAAAAACACGAGATACTTTGATCTGGAAAATAAGGTAAGATGTTTCAATGATATACTGCAGTCACAATTCATCCTACCTAACGTTAATCACCCATGCAAGGCATGTAAATTAGAGGGTTAGTCATCTCAGACTCCCTCTAACGTCGCAGGAGGATGATGGGCACTTTCTCAGGGTGGCAGGGAGACTTGGTGGCTCCACAAGAGTGGAGAGAGCCAGGGTGGCTGGGCTGTAACACTGGTACCTCAGCAGTGGAGCCAAATGCAGGTTCAGGCACTACCTCACACCTCCTGCTTTCCAAAACAAATCAATGAAATAGTGTAATTATTCCTACTTCATAATTCATTCTGGGGAGGGGTTTTCTTTGGTAAGAAACATAAGTAAGATATTTCTGAATCCACAAAAACTTCTACATCATTAGAAAGCAAAGTAACATTTGCTCCAAATCCTCCCGTCAGCTTTAGCTGTGACCAGTGCAAAAGAACTCTATTACCAGTTCATGGAGGCATTCCATTCTTCAGCAAACTATGACTTCAGAAATGGGCTTTAACAGGACTCGGAAAGATCCAAGTCAACTTACCCTTTGGCCCACAAGCAAGTCAAGCAGAAGTGATGATTTTGAGGGCCAAAATGGGGAGATTAGACGGACACCTCAACTGCAAGATGAATTTAGCAAGAGGCATATAAATCCCTTAGGTGGTCTTCTTTGTTTTCTCTCAGTTAAGCTGGTTTTTGTTACAGAAATGGGAACTCAGAATATATTATTGCAAGTTTATTAGAACACCAACATTATGGGATATTGCAGATACACATATCTGTCATCTTGAGAAAAAATTGAGGGCAATGTAACAAAGATAGAGTGTAAGATGTCAAGGATAAGGAAGTCTCTATGACTAAAAGTATTCTGGATTCCTAGAACCATGGGCCATGGGAAAACCTGTAGGAAAGGAGCTCTGGAGGTCATCTACAGCAACTCCCAGCTCAAAATGGAACTACTGAAAATATGGAAGCATCTCAGCTGGGCCTTTTCCTGCTGAGAGAGTGTTGGAGTCCTCCAGGGATGGAGAACCCACAGCTGCTGTAGTTTTTGTAGAGTAAATCATTCAGAGACATAAAAGGTTATCATGCGTTCACGACCTTCAAACATATCTGTCGTTTCAAAATAAAGATTGATTTTGATGGAGAAAGAGGTTGTTGTTGCATCACTGCTCCCATGCAAGAATTTTGAGGACCCTGGAGGTAGAATCAAGAAGCTGAGGAAGATGAGAGACTACCCCCATTCCCTTAGTTCCTCACAATCTCTTTTCCTCCAGATTTTTCAGATCTAAGTAGTTGTATTTCCTCAGAAGACTCCACCAGCTCCCAATTCATTTGATGTATCTTTTTCCTGAGGGGAAATTTCCTCCCCTGGCAAAATTCCCAGGTCTTACCCTTGGCTTTTCTAAATGTCGATTATGTCCTGACTTCTCCTAACCCTCCCTCCATTCTTCTGCAGAAAAATCCCTCCCACTTGAACTTCCCACATGCTCTCTCTTATCCCTCCAGACTAATCCCCTAACTCCCAGAAACATAAAGCTCCAATTTTTCCTGTCCATCCACTTGACCTCTGACTCATTGTCCCTCACCTGGATCCCCTTCAAGGTTTCTGGCTCCTGCCAACCCTTCCTTTCCCCACACAGAGGTGACTCTCCCATGCTGTTGCCATCTTCTGCTGTCACTATCATTTCAGAGACAAAGCTTCCACTGAATATAAAACCCCAGATCATTCTCTGACTTAACCCTTCCTGCTTTTTGGATTTCCCTAGGGTTTTCTTTGCTTTGGCAGAGATCTAAAGACCTCACACTCTTCGCCAAGAATCCACTTTGGTGTTCACATCCATGAACAAGAGAAAAGACGGAATCCATAGATACAGTAGAATATAATCTTGCTATTGTGAATAATTTAAAGTCATTGCCTACAAAATAGGTTGTGTATAATGCAGGTTAAAGGGGAAATATATGGGCCCAGAAAGAAAGTGGACCTAGAAAACAGCAAAATTATATAACCAGATGAAAAAACTGCTGGGCTGTTGGTTCAGATGTTGGTTAAGAACACAAATCAGCATTATTGAGTCTTACCAAGAATAACAAAAAAACAAGTGCAGTTGTAGCCTGTGTAGCTGGGCATGGGGCTGGAAAATAGAACCTATGGACAGTGCTTTACATGCACTGCATAAGGAAGGTCAGGATTCCAATAGAGGGTTGAAATCTACATTTATACCCTATTCACCATTCAGGAACTTTCAGCCGCTTTGCAGTGAAAATGAAAATACAAAGACGAAAATGTGCCTTAGTTCACATTCACAGATCAGAACCTGGAAGATGGTGTCTACATCTCCTCTTCAGGTCAGCATGCTTCTAAAATGGGCTGGTGATGGAAATGTTTCTGTCTATTTAGTCTATTTAGTAGAAGTAATGTTGTAGAGGACAAAGTGGGAGACCAGAATTTAATTTCCTCCAATCTTTCAAGTATCAAATGTCCTCCTTGTCTGGGTTGAATTGAAAGGGTGTTGACCATAAAGTGTGTTATTGGGTTTCTGCCCAAAACTACTTTGTGCAGTCTGCAGAATGATGTATCTCTGTGGATGTGCCTGTCTAGTGACTTTTGAGGGTATTTGCTACACATTAGTATAACCTGAAGAGAAAAAATAGACTGTGAATAAAACCCCCTCTCTTCTTTTCTAAACAGTGTCATCCCTGAGAAGAGGACATTTTCCTTGGAAAAATGTTGATTTCAACCCCTTCAGTCAGAGCAGTGTTGAGTCTGAGCCTAACTTCCTAAGCAAATGATTTAACCAAAGAATTTTGTATGAAAGGTGGGTGGCAGATCCTCCTCCACTGTCTGCTCTAAAAATCACCCACGAATAATTTTCCAAGGAGCTTTCTGGGTGTGTGTTGAGTGTTTTTTTGAGAATGTCTGCAGGTTTGAGCTCCCCAGGAGACTTCAGCAGAGGAATGCCTTGCTTCATAGGTGGGAGATAGCTATCAAGCTGCTTAAACTGTTCTGGGCATGTGCCAAAGCAGTGCTCTGGACACCCAGAAGAGCTGAAGCACAGACAGGCAGGTGCCTTCAGCAAGATTCAAATAAAACACCTAAGCACTTATGGTGCAAACAAGGAGAATTTCATCAAAGAAAGAGAAAAGTGATTTTCCCTATAATGGTTGCCCCACTAACGTACTCAAAACTTCCATTATAAAATTGCCTTTCATCCTTAAAATTACAGCACTGACACCTTGCTGAATTAAATACATAAACTGCCATTTCCCAGAGTGCATTTGGCCTTTACAGAGTAGGTATTCCACTGTCTAAGGCCCCCAAGAATCTCCCATTTCCAGGCATGCTTAGACCATGTCTAATGCATATCAGCAGCACTAGATTCAACACAGGGCAGAGCTGCCACTGTCACTTTAATTCAAAAGTGTAGAATTGGTGTAGAAGAAGCAGTGGTAATGGTGGTGGTGGAATCCACTTTTTGCAGAATAGCCTACAGGACTGACTGCCTACACAACCATGGATGACCCACGTTCATTGAATTCTGGCATCAGACTGCAAGCAGAAGAGCAGATAAATTCTTCCTGGTGAAGCCATGGTGTTATCTGGCAAGACTTTTATAATAAGGCAATTATTGAGTTTTTTCATGGTTTTCCTAATGAAATATATTTTGAAGAAGTTATAGACATTTTTTCTGCCCCAGTTTGGCCTGCAGTTAGGTTAATTAATCTTTTCTGTTCACTGAGCTTCCCTGCTCTGTGAAAGAATAAGTCAATCTAGTGTGTCATATTCCAAATGGATGGCGACTGCACCACAGCCACCTACCCCCGTCTGTGACTAGGATGAATTTAGCCCACTGCCACTGAAAAGGGCAAACAGTGACAGCAGCTGTCTGTGGGACAGGATGATAACAAAGTGTGAATAACAAGCCTCTTTTCACGTAGATATTATGCAGATTATTCTTATTTGGTAACACTTGGAGTATACTGAGAAACTTAAACACATGCTGTTTGGTTAAGTAAACTATGAAAGAATATGGGAACCCAAAAGAACTGTAAAAAAAAAAAAAGCTCAACCTCATTGCCAGATTGGATTCAAAATTCTGCGAAGCTGGTGAAGGTAGGCTGGAGAAAACAAAAGGCAGCAATGCTATCTATGGCACAAGAAGAAAAATAGGAAACTCAGAGCAGGGTTTAAAGATGTCTGTGGAGGTGGGTGAGTCATTGTTGCTCACACTTTGAAGTGAAGGAGACAAGCCTGTGCGTCATGTATTATTTCCTCTTAATCTGCAGAGAGCAGGCCATCCCAAGCCATTGATGGAAGCCAAACACTTGGAGCGCAAACGAAACGTGACTGGACATGGGTTTCTCTTAGTCAGGCATCCTGGGAGCCCAGAACCGCAAGTCAGACTCTGTCAGCAGTTGAAATACCTTTGGTTTACAGGTTAACAACCTGGCGATAAAAATGAACTGTGGCTGAAACTAAGTCTACGTGGGCCTGATGTAATTAGGAGCCAAGTTTCATACCGCTATAGGGCTGATACTACACCCACTGAAGTCAATGATAATCTTTCCATGAATAACAGAGGCAGATCTTTTCATCTCATGATGCCTGTACTTATAAAACAGGGATAACGGTACTTTCTTCTTTATTTGCAGCCTCAAACATATTTTACAATAAGAACTGCCTCCTTCTAGGCACTCCATGTGGCATTTAACACCTCCAGATTTCTCTCTTATTTGGAATTTGAAGCTAGAAAAACACATTACGACTGGCATGACATATCCAACAGATAGGATGTTTGCTGTATGCAGACTGCCACTGACTTGTGGAGATCTGAATATCTATGGCTACCAATAGAAATACTGTAAGTAAATGCTACTGGCAGTTTTTGAAACCCCTGCTTAAAAACTCCACGGTTTTTATTTCTTCTTCTTTGAACTACTACAGCAGTATAAAGCTTGTGAAGGTAGCATAGAACTTTGTAGTACTCTACATGTGCAAGGCTGATTCCACCAGTGAAGATAACTATTAAGTTGAATAAGCTGGATATGTATCTTTTATTAATACAGTGCTGTTTAAATGTGCAGCTCCATGTGTTACACTAGGATCAATCTCTAGCATGGACAGGACAGACAACAAAAGAAAGCCTTGTATGATCTGCATTGTATTGATTCAATTGACAATTGAGCTGGACCCTTCATTTCATCTTTGAGTCACTTACATGAATTTGTGCTTGGTTTGGGGTTTTTTCCCTTAATGGGAAGCAGCTCTACCTTGCATAGACTTCATTACTCACTGCTTTGGAAGACATGCTGGCAGAACCTTTAGTTTGCATACTCTGCAGGGCTTGGGTCTTTTTTTTCTTTTTCTTTTTCTTTTTCTTTTTCTTTTTCTTTTTCTTTTTCTTTTTCTTTTTCTTTTTCTTTTTCTTTTTCTTTTTCTTTTCAAGTAAATATATATTTACTTGAATATGATATGCTGACAAAGCATTTTGTTGCACTTTTGTAGCAAAGCCCCACGCCATCAAAAACCACACAAATATGAACTCTACATGAAAGGGTATTAAGTCTTATTTAGGCTTGAGTTGACAGTTATGCCCTTTCTAGGTTCTAAGCACCTTATTAATGAATATGATAAAATAAAATTATGTTAACACTTGAGACTAATATTTCCTCAGAGTCCTGAAATGTCCTCACTTAGACCTCTAGACCCTGACAAACATTAGTAATGTCACAGCATACTTGAAAGGTAGAAAAGCCAGAGGTATGAGCCCTCCAGCCTTTGTAATTTGCTGAGCCATTCCAACTTGAAAACCTGGTCTCTGTCATAGTGGAACTGCACATTTTAAGGCTAGAAAACTCTCTCAAAATTATAAACTCTTTCAAAACTTTTGTAAGCTAAATACTTTGTTGTTGCTCTTGGAAGAAAACAAATCCTTGGGCAACCAGGCATAGAAAATAGGGCTGAACAACCTGTTCAGAAATCCCAACCTGCCTAAACACAGCAAGTTTCAGCTTGAAGAGGACTGATTGTGCTGAGGATGGCCTGAAGCCCACAGAGTGCAGCTAACTTCCGTGTCAATTGGTTAGGAGTTTCAGTGAACTGGGTACACACTTTCCTTTAAAGAGAAGGCTCCACTCATCTCTTTGAGTCTGATTTAGTTTTGCTGACAAAATATGAACAAGAAAAAGCAAAACAATAGTACTGAAATAACCTGGGTGGCATTTTTTTCAGTATTGTAGACATCATAATCTCTTGAGATGCTTGTGAGGGTTTTATGGATGCCAATATCTTCTACTCCATACTCAGAAAAGTCCCAGATGTGGAAAATTTCCTTGAATCTCTCATGGTGGCAGTGGAAAAATGTAGAAAGGAGCAAAGGGTACTGATTCACTGCAGTGTTTTATTCCAAAATGACACATGGATGTAATATTGCTGGGATCAATTAAGTCACATAAACATAAAATTGGTTCAAAGAGGTAGGGTGGATTTGGCTCAAAAGATGTATTAATGTTTTGAGGAAGGGGACACTGCCTCCTACTACTTCTAAATAACATGCAATGTTTTTTACATTAAATAACAGTGGCTGCCAATAAGACACCAGGCTGGTTGAAAACACTTTCACATGACTGCAGGTAACCGTGTGTTCTAAACTAGCTGAGACCTGGGAAAACACTCTAGGCAGTGGTAGGCAGACAGGTAAACTTAGCCTCATGCTTTGCTTTTAGAAGTTCCAGTACGTACTGCCGCAACCAGTTTTTGTTTTGTTTTTTTTCCCAGAGAGCCTGTCTGTAACCACAGACAAATGTTTTTCTCTGTTGAAACTCATCCTTATGGCACGACAGCCTGGCTAATTCTTGGTTATACGACGTATGTAATAAGAATGCTTAAACATAAAAGGGATGAAAGACCAAAGTGGGAGAAATTTCCCTCAGTTTTACTTTCCAGAAAAGAAAAATCTGGCATACCCAGGTCTTTTTGTTGCTCCTAGATGCTGAAACGGGATATAAACAGCAGCCATTGGTGCCAGTTAGGTTTCTGTATTTATTTAAGAAACCTTTCTCTTAGGCTTCTCTTTCATCAGTTTTTTTTTACATATTCTCTCACACTCTGGATTGAACTCTGGTCAATAGCCCACAATATGCAGATTTTGTCTTCTAGTTTCTGTTGTCTGCAATCTGTCATCTAGTTTCTGTCTTGTTCACCTTTTGTGACTAACCTTGTAAATCCTCCTTTATGTCAATTTTGTAATTGTGCCAATAAAAATTTCAACAAAATAACATTGTGTTCATGTCCTATGACTGTCTCAAAATACTCGAGTTAGCAGTTTAAGGTGTAAAAAAAATTTTTGCTTTTTGTTGCTTGCCCTAAATTTCATCCTTGATATCTGAAAGTCAAACTGCTCTTTCTCCATACATTTAAATGGCTATAAAAATTCAGCTTTGGAGATCAGGGGCCCAGTTCAGTAAAGTACAACTATTTGCTTAATAATGGATGAGACAAGGCTGATCCAGATCACTTTTCCATGTATGGGCTGGGGAAGGCCAGCCAGAGCTAGGGAAGCAAGAAAATTATTTTCATAAGCAGCACAGGTGAGCACAACTGAAGGAAAACTTAGTCATTTCATTCTTATGAGTATTTGTGTTGCCACTTTCCATTTGGTCAAGGATCCTCTGACTTACGCAGGTGCTTAACTGCATTCCTGAGGGGTTTTGGAGCTGCCATTATGGACTGAGCTGGGTATCACTGACAGGATCATGCTCACACAGAGATGTTGTTCAGCTACACAGCTGCGCCAAAAGAGCCAGTGCTCTGTTGTTTAAGTCGTATTCCAACTATCTTTACCCACAGTGAGTAATTCTTTTGAAGTCAGTGTGTCTACGCATGTGAGTAATGGCCTCAAGATCCGGCCCTTCAACACTGTATGACGTGTTATGTTTCAAATGCTTCTGCACTGTTGTTTTTAAAACTTCACTGCGATTCACCTACTGGAATTATCTTCTGAATAGCTTCTTTCCATGGATTCCATTATGTATATTCTTTTATTTATTACGTTTTCACTTTGATCTGCATGCCAATCTAGATAAACTCAATAAAGATAGAATTTTAATGAACACAAGGAACTATGTGTAGCTGCAACAGCCAGTTTTACTAGTTTTATGGGTGTGTGCATTTATTTTTACTTGTGTAATACCCAGCTTGCAAGGTTAGAGTGTGTGAAACACTTCATTTGATTGTTGTAAAGAATGAGATATCTCTATAATTTTCAAGACTATCATTGGTACCTCATTTTATCTCTGAATATTTTTCCTCAATTATACAGAATTAAAGAAGACTGTTAAGAAAAACAAATACTAAATGGAATCATGACAAAGATCAATATTTTTCAGAGACAATACGTAGGAGTCTTTCAGAACAGGGACTGTTAACAGTGAAATGTCTGCCATCTGGCTCCAGGTAGGTTACAGATGGATGTTTCCAAGGTCAGGATCGAAGAAACTTAAAACTTGCTAAAAGGTAGCCTCCAGTAGAAAGGGTTGGAAACATGCAGCCGTTGCTGGATATCTGTGTCTTCCAGTAGAAGAGAAGGGCAACAGGACTAAGAGGAACATGTGAAACACACACAAGGAAGGACTAAGGCTCAGATGGAGATGTACAAGACTTTTGGCATCTTTTTTTACTGTTACGTATCTTTTGATAAGTAATGCATGGGTTACTCAAATAAGGGAATCAACACAACCTCTTGGAGAGATGTTTTTGTACACACGTCATAGCAGATGAGACAGCCTTCCCCAGTCCAAGGTCCAGCCATAGAACTGTTAGAGAGACAGTTTGTATCACAATAGACAGGGGACAAGAAACAGAGCAGGTTCCAAAAGTGAGTGATGTTAAAAAAAAAAAAAAGTAAGAAGGGAAAGAAGAGAGGTCTGGAGTAGATGAGGTTTTGCAAGAGGATCTAAACCAGAAGGTGCTTTCACAGATAACAAGAACCAGAGTTGTGCAGGTACATGAAATTATTCATAATATAAGAATTAGACTTTGTTGTCCCTAGTGTAACAACATTAATAAGCATGATCATTGCTTCATAATCAAAATGGTTGCTACTAAGGGGAGGATGTCTTAACTACAGTCAAACAGGCAGTCTGTGTTCCTTTTCATTTTTCTGGAAACACTGGATTACCCAACCATTGAAGCCACTTGTAGGTGTTTGGACTGTGAAACATGGACTGCAAGCACATTGGATCAAAAAGCATTTCCCAGTAAATGCACCCATAGTAACCTCCATTGAGGCCCTCCCAAAAAAAGGAACAACCAGGGCTTGACTTGGTTCAGTTCATTATAGTGAAGTCATAATGTGGTGCAATTCACCACATATGCTGAGGACCTACTTCACAGCACACTGATTCTGGAAATGAAGTTGATACCAGCTGCCTGTCCAAGGTGGACATGCCCATTTATCTGTCTGGGGGAAAGCTGACATGAACCGAACTCATTCCTCTTCCAGATTCCAGTGGCAAATACCTTTATTGGAAGATATTTATGCTTTTCTTTACCAGAGACTTGCTACAGTTTAGCAATTGACAACAAAGAGGAGTCAGCACCGTATGCCTAACCAGCCCTCAGTGAAACACCAGTGGACAGACTCACTCATAATTCTTTGCTGTATACTAAAAGTGTTGTGATAAACAAGTAGATGCATCTGGAATACAAATTAGGAAATATGGGGCTGATTCTCTTTCCTAAATTTACCTGCACCTTCCAGTGCTATTACAGAGGCATGAGGTATCACAGTTCAAAGATCACCAGTTTCAAGAGGTCATCTGACTATCCTCTTGATGGCAATAATTAAAATGCTTCTATAGAAAAGGACAGAAGGACTCCAGCAATGTAGAGATTGTAGCAGCTGAAGCAATTGGTGCCACAGAAATAATAATAATGCTGTGTCCATGACACAGTGTAAGTGTGGAAAACATGGCTCTGCTGGAAGGATCAGGTAAAGGAGGAGGAAGTACACAAATGGTGAGACACAGCATGTTGTTGCAATAGTGGGAAGAATATGTTATATACCTCAGACAAGAAGCAAGAAGGTTTGCTTGCCTCTCCATTATGCAGGATGTTCAACTGTTCATGTTTTGTCAGTGCTTCATCCCAGAAATTGTTTATGCTTGACTCTGAATGCATATGTGAGAGTTTTTGGTCCTTGTTTTAGTATTTTGCTGAACTCTCCCATCCCTCATGTCAAGCTCATTCTGCTTTTTCAGAGCTGTTCTTTTCCTCAACATGTCCTCAATGCAGCACTGGAGTTACCCGGACAACCAGGGCTTGGTCTGTGTTCTGCATTTCTGCTGTGACAGTTCTGTCACTACACATGGGATTTCCAGGTTTTCAAAAATAGGGACACACCAGTAAGAGGCCTGTCTATACTGGCCATAGGCCTGGAAGTAGACCACTTTTACACCAGAAAGGTATTCCAGTAGAATTGTAGTATGGTTTGTGTTGGAAGGGTCCTTAAAAATCACCTGGTTTCAACCCCCCAGCCTGGTCTTGAACACCTCCAGGAATGAGGAGTCCACAATCTCTCTGTGCAACCTGTACCTCACCACCCTTATAGTAAAGAATTTCTATATTCTATACTACAGTACATTTTTTTACTCTTGTGCTTGAAGCTGTTTAGACAGCTGCAAGCACAGAGTACGTATCTCTCTGTATTTTGTTCAGATTTGATCAGAGTCTTCTGCCTTGTTTCAGGAAAATATCATCTGATTTGAAACTAGTGGAGAATCTCTGCTAATTTTCAAGCAGAAATGGTAAAGTAAGAATCATTTCTTTCTCCTTACTCAGCTCCGTGGTATGGCAAGGCTTGACTTCAAATCATTAACAGAAATATATTACTAAAAATTGGGATTTACAACTGGATAAAAATCCATGCAGTAAAAAAAAATGTCTTGCTGATTTTAGAAGTGAGAGAAGTGAGTTACTGCCTATGTTGGTCCTAATGCATCCTTTGACACAACCTGGACAGTTACAGCACAACAAGGTATAAATATGGGTACTATCCCAGCCTCTGAACTTCCAAGAGCCAGTCCTGCTTCACTGGCAAGGAAACTTGAAGAATGAAAACAGAATATGGTGCCCTACAGGCTGGGTAAATACATAGCAAAGATGTGTAGCTGTACAGGTTCAATCAAGAAAAGCCAACAGCAAGAAAAGGTGTTTGCCCATTACCACAAACAAATATATACCAGGCGACTAATTTCACCTCCCTCACCTTCGCCTCAAAGAGAAAATAAGCACAGGAGGTACACCCTTGGTGAACAGGCTGGAATAACGAGCATGTCTCCTGAGATCCCTGCAGCTGTGTGGAACTGCCCGTGAACTCTTACCAAGAAAGAGTCAGCTTTGGGTTGCTGGAGAGAGAATCTTAGTGGAATACCTGGTAATCTTGCTGGGCATCCCATGCAGGCCTACTGATGGCATGAGGCAGCAGAGACAGAATTTTTCAGTGGCTGTGACAGCTGTGGGGTGGCTTAAGTGGCTTCATGCCTCAGAGACCTGACAGCTGTGCTGCCAGGTGCCTGCCTCACTCATGCCCCAGGGCTGCAACACTTTCTCCACTGCGTATCCCTACAGGAAAACGTTTCCCTTTTTGGTTGGGCCTGGCATCCATGGCCTATGGGCTGGGCTGGGACTGGAGCTCTGTTCCAGACAACCTGCAGCCACCCCTGTGGGAGGAAGGCAAACACAGACATCTCACTACTGGACAGAAGGCGAACACTAATTGTATTGTAGTTATCATAGGAGAAGCCTTTTGTGTGCATTAATGTGCAGCCCACTAAGAATGCACTAAACCCCCAACTAAACCCTAAGTTAGAAAAAATTCCCATCCTGTGACTACAGAATCTCTGCTGCTCATGCATCTGTACAGATGATACATCCCTCGCATCGACTGCAGCAACGTCTGGTCCTTCACGTGCCTTGAAGTCGATGGTCTATCACCTCACTCTCCACACAACAGACCCTGCTTTATTATTACAGTGAGCACAAACTTGTACTCTGTCAGCCATTAATTTATGTGTGTCTCTTTGCTAACAAATGGATCTCGTAATGAATGCTATTGACAGGACTCTAGTTCTTCTGTTGAAAGAAGTGTGGATTTAAGACAAAATATTTTTAAAATTACTGTCACATTCACAACTTTTCTTCTAAAGGAAAACTGCCTCTCCATTTTCTCTGATGCAAAAATAAATGAAGCATTTTGGCTTTCTTTTAAGCAGAATGCTAAATGCAGCTTGAAATCTGTGCAGCACATTTTCTTCTCAATCAATTCAAGACATTCATGTCATTCATGTCACTAAGATAACAAAAAAGCCAAATATTCTCACAAACTTTTCTCATTGAGTATGCTGAGGACAACATCCAGAGGTCACTACTTATAGGTAGGCATATTTGTAAAGGACAAGTGCTCTGAAACAAAAAGCAACGCAAAGTGATGCAAATGAAGCAAATATGATACAAATGCACATCCCTAGTGTCATTAAAAAATACTGAGATAGAGCTTGGAAATGACAATCTAGACAAATAAAAAGCAATTGGAAACATGTATTTTACAACTAAATGGCAGTATGTACATTAAATACAACTGTTACAATTGTTCTGAGAGAGACATTAAAACTTTACCCTTTGGGATGAACTGTTTGGGAGGAAACAGATTAAAGGGGTATTTGCCATCTAATAAATTTCCACAACACTACAGCAAAACCCTTTGAAACATAATTCTGATTTAGAAAATTTAAAGATTCAATATGAATATTCATGAATATTCATGAAAATAATCAAGTAACAAGAAAACAATGACATCAGAATTACTAGATTTTCTTTCTGTACACAAAAAGTAGTAGGGTGTCATGCAAAGAATATACCACTCCAAGAAGTCTCCTAATAATCAACTTTAAAATAGATGTTTGATTTGAGTTTTATGTGGTGGGTCAATGAATGCAAAGAATAAGGCTAGAAATGACCTTAAGAGGTTTCTGTGTTCCCAAATCACCCCTACAGACATTTTTCTAGCCCATCCAAAAAAGGAGATTTTCAATTCCCTCGAGCTAATCTATCTTTTTATGGTAATCTCCTTACTGTAGCAGACTTTTGCAACCCCTCTTCAGTCTTTCCCTTTTAGACCAAGTAATTCTCTTTCTGTCGCTCTTCTTTTATATGTCCTGTTTTCTAAACCTCTTCCTCTGCTTGTTACCGTCTTCTGGAGTTTGCCTATATCCTTGCAGCACCCAAAAGCGGGCAGAATCTTCCAGCTGAGGTTTCATCAATGCCAAACAGAGCTAAGCAGTCACTTCCTGTCTCTTACAGATGACGTTCTTGATCAGATCATGCTGAATTTTTCTTGTTCACAACAGCCTCAGATTGCTGAGTTGGCTTGTGCCTCATAGTAATCCTTTCCTGTTGTGCTGCTGTAACTCTCATTATTCTCTATTTTATTTGTGTGTTTGATTTTTCCTTCTAAACTGCAGTTCTCTGCACTTCCCCCCACTTAGTTTCTCTCTTTGAATTTCAGTCCATTCCCCCACTTTGCCCTTTTGATCTGTGAAGATCTCCAACATGCTTGGAGTATCATCCTATCGGTGCCTTCTGCTAATTAACTGTGAGAGGGTGTGTGTGTGCATGTGTTTGCTCTCTAGCCTGCTGTCTAGACCCTTCATGAAAAGCCAGATTAAGGCTGGGATGAAGATAAAAGTCTGCAAGGACCCTACTCAAGGACTTCACAATTTTGCAGTGACTGCTTACTCTTCAAGAGAGATGTTTCAGGCTGTCCTTCTGCCCAATTATTTTCTGTAGGCTGTTTTTCCTTACCTTGCTCACAGCATCCTGAAATCTGGTGTCAGAAAATTCTCACCAAATATTTATCCGCTGTTCCCCCACCTTTCAGTAGGTTATTTATCCACTCCAAGAAGGAAAAGGGCAAATTATGGTAATATTTTTGTGCCAAAACATGAAGTTATCCTTACATTATAAACAAAATTCCAAAGTGAAAGTATTTTTAAAATAAATACCTGAACTTTTCAATCAGTTATTTAACAAACTTTGCATGTTAAAAAAAGAAAAAGTCGCTAAACACACTCATCCTACAGGCATCTATAAATACTTCTGATCAGACAGCAAATGAGTAAAACTTATGCTTCACTGATAAACTGTTTGCTTTGGCATTTGCCATATAATATGTCTGTACAAAGAGAAGGCTAGTCATGCAACATAATTATTTTCCCACCGATTTTGTCACAAAGCTTTCTGAAAGTGCAGTTTCTTTCTTTACTCCCTGTATGTAACCTCAGAATAGTATCTCATGGCCACAAAACTCTTATGTTGTGTAAATATCTTTTAGGGCATTTGATCTTTTCTCTCTTCTTTTCTCCTCTTCCATTAGCAGTTTTTATTGCAGCTGCTTGAATACAAGGTAATGAAAGCTCATGTTTCTGTTTACCCTAGGTCCATATTGGTACACAGAGCAAGTGAGGAAACAAAAACCTTGGGCATCATTATAGAGGTTGTCATCAAACAACCATTATTTTGTAGTTTTTACTTTAATCAGTGTCAGGAACGACATTTCAGGACCTGGCAATTCATGCATTAAAAGGATTTTATTGGGGATTCTTTGAAAATACTCTTTTATTTCTGTGTGCTGTGAAAGGCAGTACATTTTAACCTGACAAATAATTTAAATTTGATAATAATTTATTCTTGTGTATGGTGCATGACCAGTTAGTGATTTGTGATTGCATAATGATTTCTATTTTTCAGACAGGGTGTGCAGCTCCACTCAGTGTTACTTGGGGACCGGAGGTGAACCAGGCTGTTACTTGCATACCCTGGGAGTCCTGTGGGCTTTTGCAGGAGAGCAGTGGAAAGTCTCCATCAGTGGCAATGGTGCTGTTTTATCACGAGGGACAAGGATGATACTAAAGCCAGGTGGAGAGTGCATCCTTCTTGTAGCTGAGAAGAGCTGTGTCTTTCTACATTACTGTAGTAGGGCACATGGCAGGGAAGAAAATAGCCAGAAAAAAAATTCTCCCACAAGCCTTCCATTTCCTGCTGAATTTTCTCTGCACAGTGACACAGACGGTACTAGAGTACAGTGGCTCTTTCATCCACTGGCCCTATAAGGTCTGCAGGCAGCTCTACAGTAGAGAAAAGGAGACATACTGAATTGCAGTTTAAGCTGTGACAAACCTGAAGGATCAAATGAATTATCAATGCATTATAGATATACAAATAGATCAATGACAGAACGTGTAGAACAAAAACTTTATTGAGACAATTCTCGTAATATGCACTAAGAATTGAATATGGCAAGGTTAACATAGATGGATAGATAGATTGGTAGATAGATAAATGATAGATAGACAGAGGGACAGATCTGGAATGAGGAACTGTCTACTCTGTACAAAGATAAGTGGTTGGGGAAATGTTCTATTTGTATTCGATCAGTACATAAATATTACAGTTTCCATGGTGTTGGTATTTGTCAAACTACTTTCTAAGGAGAAGCTCAAATACTGAATGGTTAAATGACTAAGAATGTCTTTTGAATGTTAGTTACTTCAAAAACTTAGTATGTAACAATATCCACCCAAAGCATTTACAAATTCCAAACCACCACAATTATTTTTGAAATTATAACCCCTCCCATGAAATATGTATAAACAGAACTCTCCCTAGTGAGTACTTGAAAATCTGGCCCTTTGGCCCCAATCTTTGGTTCCTTGGTTAGTTAATTAATAGGCTTTTCCCAGAAAATAAATATCATACAAATCCAAACAATGGACAAATTCATAGAAAACGTGAACAGCTCATAGGCAAATCATGAAGAGGAGAAACAGCTGGAGTTCTTCAAACAATGTGATGGATCATAAGAGTTCTTATTTTGCTTAGTACCAGGAAGAGTGAGATCCCAGTACATCTGAGAGGTCGTGTGGTAACATACCTGTAGACGGTTAACATAACTCCAGAGAGAAAATGACATTCATGTATTGCGACCATTTGCTCTGTCTTTATTTCTTGCATTCCTGTTAAATTTAACTTGTTTTTCCTAATTCTTCATAATACAGAAACTGCAATTTGTTGAAATACATTACTGTACAAGGGGGCTCTGCGGTTGTTATTTTCTAATCACTACATGGAGTACCAAAGAAATCATTACAGAGTGAGTGATGGACATGTGTAAGCACCTTTAAAAATCCTTTTGCCCTGCTTCTATATTTTTTGTCACTATTTTCAAGCCCACTGACAGTTAATCGTGTTCAGAGGACACCATTCAAACACTTGAAGTTATAAATGTTCCTGAGTGCTTTGCAGAATAAGACCATACTTTATCTACCAAGAGGAACTACAAACAGCTGGAAACTCTTTATTAAGCAGCCAGAAGGGAGTGAAATAAAATGAGAATTTAATAAAACATAAAAATGTTCCAATGACTGGTTTTGCATGAAAAATCCAAGTGAACTCCAAACACTTTGGAGTGGAAGTCTCAAAGGCACATCAATGTATTTTGAGCAACAAAAACCCACCCTTGTGCTCACATATTTCATTACCCACTCACTGGCTTCGGCTTCATCGGGTACTTTTGAATAAAACAAACTCTCATTAAAATTAATGGTAGTTTTGCCTAAACATGCACCTGCAGGATCAGGCTTCACTTGCTGAAACTCACATTTACTCCCTGAAACTAGCAGTAGATCAGCATGTTGATAAGCACTGAATACATTACCACAGGAGAACATACAAAGCTGCATTTGAACAGGTGACATTTCCTTTTCAAGGCAGACCTGTTCAAAAGTTTAGCATTAATCATTTCTAAACAGGCATAACAGAATTATCTACTATATCTGTCAACTTTCTGCTTCTCAAAAAGGTAAACTTCTTCAACCTGTAGAAAGTGATGTCAAAAAACAATAAAATAGGGCCACTGATTAATGACTCAGCACAATTTAACTGCAGCATCAGAACTTGCTCTATCAACAATTGCTACAAGTCAGCAATATATCTGTATATATGTATCTACTGCTTGAAGTAAGAGACAATATTTGGTTTGGTTGCCTCAGGCTCAGTTTTGCAGAACACTATGGTCACAAGTGACTTTTCACAGATGAGTGAGCACACTGAACACACCAGACTGGACTAGCAGTCAATATCCATGTAAACTACAAGAGGGTGCCACAGACGCACCTGTGTCCTTATTCGAAGGGCCCCCATGGGTGTTTCAAGTACCTGAACTTCTATAATCCATTGTTTGCAATGAAAAAAAAAGGAAAAGTGCTTGCATGCAACTAGCAGTACCTGTAGCACTGCAGAAGCACCTACTAGAACCCACAGGGATGCCCATGTGTCTGGGGAAGAGGGTTGCCCTTGATGCCCCCAGTTCCTGCTTGTACTGGTGTTCCTAGGGGAGCTGTCTTTGGAATGGGGGCCTGTGGGGTGCACCACAGGATTGTGAACTGAGCGTGAGTCTCTGGGACTCTGCAAAGATTGATTTCAGCCACAGCTGAGACTGTGCTTGCAGATTTTGCTCTTTGTGCAGCCCAGCTGCACTTACACTAATGAATGACACTTGCATGGGACCATTCTCCAGCATCAAAACTGGCCAACTCACAGTGTACCATGCCATTAGTATTAAATTTTCTTACTTCCCAAACCAGGGTGGCCAGACTCGGATGGCCACCAGGGAACAATCTCTGGCCTCTGCTGAGTCCCCAGTCGTGCCAGGGAATTGTTTCGGGAAGTTCTTGGTGGCCCAGGCCAAAATCATGTCAGCAACTGCTCTGATGACTTAAGTTCCAGTGCCCTGGCACTATTTAATTTACTGGTGGAGAGGCAGACTCAGTGCATGTGGTCTTGGGAGCAGCCTCAGGGAGCATCTCAGAGTGAATGTAGAAATATTCCCTGAGGCTATTGATGGGACAAGTAACTCCCTAAACTGAGCAAGATTATCAACATCTGGCCTATAATTAACAGCACTGTCCAAGCTGACAATACACTGATAGAGCAATATTTAGCACTGTCATGGCTTGCTCTGTTTTGATTAATGAGTGTACATTTAACTAAACAGTATACATTAACTATTATTAACAGCACATTCATTGTTAACAACACATTACCTAAATGCTTCATTAGATTATTGCTTCTCCATTAATTCATTAATCAATATGCCTGTAGATTAAATGATTTGAAAAAATCTCTCATCTTTATCTCAGAAATAAATGTATTAATTTATTATTCTGTGAGGATACTGATTAAAGAATTGTGAGCATTTAAATTCCTTCCCTACCGGGATATTT
The DNA here is from genome assembly GCF_000738735.6 of Corvus cornix cornix. Taxonomy (NCBI): domain Eukaryota; kingdom Metazoa; phylum Chordata; class Aves; order Passeriformes; family Corvidae; genus Corvus; species Corvus cornix. The sequence goes on along the minus strand of NC_046332.1, from coordinate 66,903,830 downwards.
TAACTAATCTGGCTGTGGAAATACCACTCTACTTGTATGATCACCAAAGAGCTAGCACATTCCTATATCCTCAGATCTTATCATCACCTCTACAGCCCTTGCAGAACCAATTATCAAAGTTTACTCATCAAGAAGCACCCATTTCACAATAAAAAAAAAAGTTGATGCCAGAGTAGTACCTCAATAAGTCCTCCTGATAACCCTGAATCTGGGAGCTTTTGTTTGGAGGCTTCCATCTCTATTTGCGTTCAACAGGAGGATAAGCAAAACTAAGTATGTACCCAGATGTGACTGCCAAAGGCACTAACTTAAAAGACCTAGATAGACAAAAGAGTGGCTCATACCACATTTTGTAAAACCTAGACAATGGAAGAGCTGACAACAACTGCTTTGTATACAACAACTTAGCTGTTAGGGCGTTCCTGAAGAACATGGAAGAGATATGGAGCCTATGGTAGTTTCCCATCTGGAGTGGTTCAGCTTCCAAGTCCCCAGGGAGTGCTCCAGCCACCACTGTGTTGAAGTTGCCAGACTGCAGCAAAAACAAACACTGAGACCCAGAGAGAGAAAGCAAGAAAGGATATGACTCTTCATCCATCACAAAGGAGAAGAGTCCTAGGTGCTGGTCCTTGTTCCAAGAATTGTTTGTATATTTTAGCTAATGATTATTTCATGTAAACAATCCTCATATGAGGCATGGGAATCTCTGGGACTGATCCAAAGCTCACTGAAGTCAATGGAAATGTAAGTTAACTGAAGTCAATAGAAAGTTTTCCACAGATTTCAGTAGGCTTTGGATCACTTCGGGAATACTTCTTGGGTGGTAAAGGCTCCATGCCAATGCACTGGAGGCATGCACCGATTTCATACTAACACACACGTTGTTGTGGCTTATTGCTATATTGGAACCAGCCTTTGAAAAGTATCATAATATCCTGAGGCAAACTAGAGAGTCAATTATTCAAAATGTTGGTCTTGAATGTTTAAAGGCCCAGTCATGGGCTCCTTGGGCTATGTTCCCACTGCCTGCAATAAGAACTTGCTCTGGAGAGGATGGGCAGAGCCAAGCTCAGAGACTCACATTTGCAAGAATTTTGATGCACTTGGCACTGCCAAGCTGCATTTGAAAGCAAAGATAGCCAACCTGACCTGAAACCTTGTAATGTGGGTAATGAACACAATTTAGCTGTATTAGCATAGCACTTCACATGGGTTAACTAGCCCTGCCAAGAGGCAGAGTTCACTAGCCTAAGGAGAAAACTGCATGAAGATAGACTATTTCTGAGTCATTTAGAAGTAGCTTTGCAAAGCAGTGTTTTGTGCCATGTAGACATGCTAGCTATCCTCCTATTCCAAACAGTGCACACCTTCTGATTCTGCCCTCTCCATGGAAGGGTCTGTCATGCAGTTTGATACTTCCATCATTGGGGGCACACACTGTGGCTTCCCTCTGACCAGGCAAATCAGTCCCAGGTTGAAGTTCGGCATACAAAATTTTAGCACAAAAAATATTTGCCTTCTTTTTTTTTTTTTTTTTTTTTTTCAGAAAAAAACCATCAAAACAATCCAGAAACTAAGATCAGTTGTCTTAGTAATTTCAGCAGTACAAGGTTTAGATTCCTGGACACAGTTTCCAGCACATAGTGTCACCACCAACCCTTGACCATGTCCCTCATTCCTGCTTGCAGTTTGATGAGCTGCTGTTTCACATCCAAGGATTCCAGTTCAGATTCCTTTCTCTAAAGACACACCTTCCATTAAAACTGTTTTCCTGGCAACTAAGCAATTCTAATTTGCTCAATGCAATTTTAAGCTTTCTTTAATAATTTGCACAGGCTTTCAGTTAACATACAAGCCACTACAGTATCCTGACTGTACTAGCACCTAATGCTCTACTCTAGAAATAAATTCAGATTCAGTACATGATTCTGCAATCAATTTTATGCGTTATTTATACTTTGGTGTCTTGATGAATATTGTGCTGGGTCTGCCCATGTTTTTGACTTGGGATCTCCTCACAGCAAGTGTCAATGTCTTGGTCCAGTAAGATGTGTAATTTGAGAGAGAACTAAATGAGAACTGAAGTTGCTCAACTGAGAACCCCACAGGATTTTCTCCATAGAAGGGGATAAGATCTTTGTATCAGAGAGCTAAAGAGATAAATTAAACACTAGCAGAGAGATAGACCAGCCACATGCTGTATTTCTCCAGTGAGTTACCACATTGTGGGCGTTCATATTACCAGCTGGTGAGGTGCAAGAAAAAGGAGGAGCAGTGTTTGGTTTGATGTGAATCACCTTGGTTCTATGAGCATCTGTACTCAGTAGACAATGCAATGCAAAGTATCTTTCTGCACAGCCCCCCCACCCCTGACTGTGTGGAGGGTGCTGACAGAACCCTGCTGCAGGACACAGGGAAGACATGCTTTCCACCCTTTGGAGGTACCCTGCACCCACACTGCCAGTTGCTAAAGTAGACAGACCCATGAAGTACAACAAGCACCTCCTTTTCCAGGTTGTCATGGGCTACCAAGGAGGCAACTACAAGGACACAGAGCCCCTTGCAGGTTCTGTCTGTAAATTTGATTTCATGTCTGGTAAGGGAAAAAGTCATCCATTGCTATGGCGAGATACCAATGCAAAGGCAGTTCTTGACTACTTCTGCTGAAAGTTATGTTTCAGAATCCACTCAGCCAGTTGCACTTAGAAAAATAACTTCTCAAAACAGCAAAGAACTGAAGTCTGAACTCAGAGAAGGGATAAAGAATGGAGCTGTCACCATAACAGAGATGCAGCTCTGTACTCAGGAGGGAAATGTGCACTAGTTTTTGTGAAAAATCTGGATATTTAGAACCATGGAAGCAAGCAAGAATTTCAACCATCATTTACAGCATTTGGATTTTTCATAATTTAAAACTTTCCAAGAGTTCTCAATGGGCAAACATCCTGCATGCTTGTTGTACTTTCATTTGCCCAATAGGCTGTAAAACTTCAAAGAAATTAATTCTGCTGCTTGCTAAAAAACCTTTTTAACATTATACACCTTCAAAAATGTTATGGTACCTGGTGCCAAGAGTCTGTATTTTTAAAATTCCCTACTTCAGTCTGAGTTCTAAACCCATTAAACTCAGTAAGAGATTTGACACTGACTTAAAAGAGTGGAAGATCAAATAATCATCTGACAGACTATAACAAGACTCAGAAATAATTAGGGAGTTTTGAAGCCTATCCATACAGGGGATTTTTCTTTAAATAAGAAATGTGTTCAGAAATGTATTTTGGAAATATTAATTTAAATTTAGAAGTGGGGAGATTTAGCATAAAGGCAGATGTTTGACTCTATCTTTTCGTCTTGTTTCATACATTTTGCACATTTTTCACATCCCATCTAAATAAGACTAGGGGAAACCAGGATAATAGTTAGGTTGGTTCTAATGCAGCTCATTTCACTGAACTGTGTGGGCTGCAGTAAGATTTTTGATATATGTGCAGTTAAAGCCTGAGAGCAAATTGTTTCCAAAATTGATTTTATCAAAAGAAAGATATGTGGATTCATACACAGGTCCTAAGCAGGTATATACATATGCACACTTTATTCTTAAAGCAGAGGATATCAGCAGTTCTTTAAAAAATCAGGAAACTCTTTGGTGCTCCTTGAGTATCTCCTGTATTCTTCATGTGGGATAAATTATTAGTACTCTCTTCTGACAACACAGAGTGACTGAGCTTTTCTAAAATATGCTGTTATTCCTGTCAAATCTACATATAAAATTTTACTTATAATCTTTTTTACACTGAATTTGTTTAGTACCTAGATAAGAGTACAAGCCCTTTTGCTGCCTCTATGTGCAACCACAAAACCTAGAAAAAGTAATAAGATAGTAGGAGAATGTTTGTGCTTTATGGTTTATAAAAAACAAACTGATGTCTTCTAACTGTAATCGGACAATCAATTTCATATTTTATAGATATTTTAGGGAGTCTGTCACCATAGTAACACTATGCTGTATAGGACTATGAACTCCTAGTCCTTAAAGTGAAATTAAAACATGAAATTGGTCAAGGTGTTGCATTTCTTGTGCTTATTTCTGAAAGTGGTTCAGAAACATCTTCTTCAAGCACAGAGATGTAAAAGACTACACGTCAGTATTCCAGTGTTTGAAATCATAGGAAAACTTGGCTTTCAACACATCCTGGATAGATGTGCCCTGCAGATGCATGCTTTATTGGAGTCATTTAAATAAACTGCATTTGGTCTTTTTATAAATTCACTGATCAGTTGTTTCTTTTGGTTTTGATTGGGAATCATAGTCTGACAGCTAACCTTGACAACACCTCTGCCATGATTGCCTGAAGGCATTGGATAGAAGGCACCCAAGCAAAACTGACCCTGTGGCAAAGCTCAAACAGGAAGAAATTTGGAAATCTAGATGCCAGGGACACAACGCAAACATTCATGGATAAGATCACAAGACACAAATAAGTGGAAAGACTCTATTTGTTTCCTTTTTGTCTTGACCAAGTTGGCAAAGCAGAAAACCCAGAAGTCTACATTAAGTAATAATATGGTTTGGAAGCTTTCCTTTTTTCTTTCTTTTCCAAGCATAAAGATAAATTTTGTTACCAAAATAAAAACTCTATTAGCTGCATTGTCTCCTGCATAGGAAGACTGACTTTCAACAAGGGGGAAAGTATCAATAAGCAAGGCTCAAGATTCTGAAGACAGAAGTTAAAGGCTTTTTGTTTTTTCATTTGATTTCAGCTGTCAGACCAATCCATTACCTGGCAAACCCAACTATTTCCTTTCATACAAGGGAAGGGACCAGCAAAAAGATGTGGCTTTCTGTTCCACAGAGAACTTGGGCAACCGGCAGGGAAGCAGAAGACCAGGACTTGGACATTTCTTTCCCTCCCCAATAAACCAGTGCTACTGTCCAGCAATGAGAACTTGAGCTGGATGCACACCACAGTGAGTCCTGTGGAGGGAAACAAGGGGATGGGACTCCCAGCTGCTGTGCAGGACTTGGACACTGAATGGATCCTTACTATGAGTAACTAGATTTTAGTTAAAAAGAAAAAAAAAAAGGAGATACTTTCTTCAGGTACCATCTACATGTCACAAAAACATGAAATTAATAGTTCAGCTTCAGCTCATTAAAAAAAAAGATATTGCCTCGGATTTGTCCAGTTCCCTGCATAGAAAATTGTAGATAAGTCTTGTCTTTTTACATCTTTTTTCCTTATATTCAGTGTCATCCCAGGCAGTTCATTCAAAACTATATAACCACTCATGTATAAAGACTGGAGTATACCCTCCGTTGGCTGGAGTTCAAAAAGCTATTCAGCTCATAGCAAGAATGGCCTATCTATCATGTTTGGAAGACCTACCACATAGCTCTGGTCCCCACTAACTGTGTTGGCTAAAACTTCACTGACCCTGCTGGTTTCTCAGGCACTTGGCTCCCATGTTGTGCCTGCAATGAGACCTAAGCTTGGGTGTCTACAACTTGGAGCTGAATCCCATCCCTTCAGACTGTCACTTAGGCCTCAATTCACTTGCCTGGACTCTGGTTTTCACACTTCACACAAGATACTTCCAGAGTATCTCACATGGCGTCCAAAACATTCGTTGTATCCCTATCCTATCAGCCAGCCCCATGCGATTGCCCTCTCTGCCCTGAGAAATCTGTCACCAAACATGAAATGCTCATCAAACACATAAACTCACACACCTTACTCAAGCCCTCAGCTTGCATAGACACAGCCTACATCAGCGAGGACCTCTCTTAGCTGGAGGAGATGCTTGAAAGGGGAAATAACCAGCCAGATTGCATAATCTTGTTCATTAACTGGTATTCTCTCAGTTTTGTGGCCTTTGCTGAGACAATGATTTCAAAACCACCCACTTTTTCCCCATCAAAATAATTTTTTAAAGTGTTAGTTTAACTGTAGTTTGATTTCTTAAATTGTCCCCCCATGTTTCCAGTGGTGCAGAAGGTCTCCACACCTCAGTCATATGCCTCCCCAGCAGCACAGGTCTGGGCTGCACAGCATCCATCCCCAGGCTGCCACACTCTGTTCTCCAATAAGGAACTCACTAGCCAGGGTGGAAATGACAGGAAAGGGATTTCTCCCTCCTTCTTATTCCATGTCTCCTTTGATTGAATCACAGTCTTTTAAAGGCAACGGAATGAGAGCAAGGAATGAACAAAAGCAGCAGATGATATCCAGCACACAGTTCAGACACTGAAGGATCCTGTCTTAAGGGTTTGTTTCTCCAGAGTTGTCAGTGGCCCTTTAAGTAACACAATCTGTTCTAGTTGATGTTGGGATGGCTACTTTAAAACAAAAGGCTTTGTCAGATATAATCCTCCCAGTTTAAAATAGATACAAGTTCAACGAGTTCTATATTTTATTTCTTTAATCCATTTCCTCATGACCAGCATTTACGGGAAAGCTTTAAACTTTTAAACTTGCAATTGATACGATTGCAAACATCACGGATGGTTGTCTGTTACACTAAAATAAGAACTGTTGCTCTGCAGCCATTGCTGGCACCACAAATAAGCCCTTACTGCAGTCTCAGAAACGAATGAAAATGGACTTTTACTAAGCCAGAATAATGCAGGATTTCTCATTATGTCCTTTACTTGAGGGAAGACATTTTTTAGAATTCTATTACTGGGGACCTGAGTGACTTTTATATAAATTTACTCAGCATGGTTTCCAAAGGTCTCATTATGGTTTCTATATATCGATGTCCTCAGTAGAATATTTATTATTCCCACTTATTTTACTCATAGGTCTTATTAAGTTTATGAAACAAAACCAAAGTGTACAATGATAGACTTGGGCTTAAATCAAACAGACATCCACACACTCCCACAATAACTTCAAAAATTCATCTAAATATCTGGTTTGGACCCTTTGAATGAACACATTTGCACTAACCCCTGTGTTCAGAGAACAATCTACAAAGGGGTCAAGAGGATTCTGCATCCAAGACCCCTAAATAAAAACTGGATCTTTCTTTGAAAAGACACATCCCAGCTAAACTGTCTGCAATGCTGGAGATTTGCTCATCTCTTCGTTATATTCTGTTTTCTTTAATCAAGTCCTGAAGAGGCTGCTGTTGCTGTATTCTTATGCTGTGTTCAAATTAAAAGAGATAACTCAAAAGAGATCAAAGTGACTGTTGGAGAAGTAGTCACAGCATCTCATTTCGAACTTCTTTTTTCCTTAAACAAAACCAGTTCAGATCTTTTATGGCAAATTGAGTGAGTTCCACACCATCAGCTGTTCCAGAAAGGTGTTTCAGAATAACTCCATGGTATTTGAAGTCCTGCCTCTTCCTCCTAGACATCAGTGAATCTCATCCTTTCCGTGGTCTTTAAGCAAATTTTCCTTTAGAATGTTCCTTTGTAGTTTCTTCTCTCCTAACTGGTTTTTCCTTTTGAATACCAAAATATCCAAATTGCCAACACCCTTGCTGTATTTAATGGAGGGCTGGCTCCTGGGAGGTGTTAGACATACAGAAGTTTTGAGTGCTCGTTGCCTTGCAAAATAAGGCCAAACTTTGTAATCTAGAAAAGGCTCACATGAATTTACTGCGTAAGATCCTACAGAGTTGTCAAGTGCTGTCTGTCACTGCTTTCATGATTGAATGGATAAGGTTAGAAGTAACAAACTGATAGAGCAGATATGCTGTGGTTTCTTGACAACACAGGTATTTTCATCAGTAATTTAATTCCACTTGGAGCACTTGTATGGTGAGGAGGGGGTGAGGGAGTGGGGCTTGTTCAGCCTGGAGAAGAGGCAGCTGCTCAGGCACTCAACAGCAGCCCCCAGAACCTACAGGGGGGCCACCAAGGAGATGGACCCAGGCACTTCACAGTGGTGTGCAGCAGGAAAACAAGAGGTAGTGGCCTTAAGTTGAAAAGGGGGGAGGTTCAGAGTGGCTATAAGAAAAGAAATAAAATCACCATGAAGATAACAGCTCTTTGGAAGTTTTCAAGACATAACTGGATCAAAGCCCTAACGACTTGGTCGGAATTTGTGTCATACCCTGCCTTGGTCAGGAGGTAGGATGAGAGGCCTCCCAAGGACTCTTCCTGTCTGAGTGATTCCATGATTTGTATCTTTTAAGAGGACACATTTCCAGATTGTCTGCACATGAGTACAGTCTATGAGCTACAGAGGTGTCTACCTTTGTCTGAACTCACTGCAGTCTCTACCCCAGGGTAGAGAGGAAGATTGTGTTTTTGTACAGGCAACATGAGGACAGAAGAAAGCTATATCCACATCATCTGCATATATATTTTAGGTATGCACCACAGGTGCAATTTAAAATAAAGTGAGGGGCTTGTGGTCTTTATATAAACTTGACAAAATAGGTGCCTCCAGAGGGTGATCAGAGCATCTATTTTGGATTCATAAAACTATGATCAATGTCCCGTCAGTCTCCAGGTTGTGAATGTCATTGATTTGTATGTATATACAGATACAGACACAGCTCTTTGACTCTTTTCACACAACTAGTAGCTATATATGGACACTGTTATTTTGATCAACAACTGGTGCTGAGATGTAACATGTTCCTGTTGGCTGTTATATTTTCAGCAGTGTTGGAGAGATGTGAGTAATATGTTTATTTTGTATGTCAGTAATTTATAGTTTGCATTCCACAGTACTTTCTGCGTGTTACTAGATTTCCGTTTTTCATCCAAGATGCTTTGTAGAGTGGCCAGTTGAGAATTTAACTTTAGGACAAAGTTACTTTTTAAAATTAAAAAGAAAAAAAAAAGCTTTACATGAATAGATAGCTTTAGAAAATAACTGGTATGTGCATACATTTGTTTAACCCCCTAATGTAAATACATACATTCTGAAATGTATTTTAGTCCTCTAAAGAGCTAAGAGCAGCTCTCAAGATCACATGACAAGCAAAACATTTGTTAATCAGAAAAATTACAGCCTATTCATACTTACTGTTTGATTATTTCCACTCTGACCTCAAAGATCCCATTGTTGATTGAACTAGTTATAGTAACTTCTGTTTATTTTTACAACTAGCTATTATGAGCGCAAACTATCCTTATCTCCAAATGATTGATAGGCACATTAAGAAGCTGTTCAACAGGTTGCTAGGTTTGAAGAAATGCTTAAATCATGATTAGTTATTCCTTATCAGCCAAGAATGGGAACTAAGCTCAGATAAATACATGGTGACGAAAATTAGATTTTCAACATCAAGTGCTCTCTCACTGTTTTATGTTTGCTATTGTTAAGCAGGGGTGCCACAGTTTCCTTTCATTTTTATTTAAGGAGCATTTGAGCTTTCCTAGCAAATGCAGTTGTCATGTTAGTGTGCTTAGGAGAGCTAAAAATCTTGTTCAATGATAACGTGCATCAGGGTCCCTATGTAGATTAAGAAAGCAGAGAACTGTGAGTTATGCTAAAGCATACACATACTTTCTTCTATTAAAAATTTGAAATTACTTTAAATGGGTGAAAATTTTTAAGTGTGTATGTAGATGTCAGACTCAAATTCTCACGTGGGGATTTATAGATTTATTCGTGCTGTTGGGAAGAGCGTTTCTAGCAGCCAAGGCCAGCTATGCAACTTAAGGACCCAAAAACAAAAAAAAAGGCAAGGCAGCTGTGGTTTTACCAGTTTTACCAACATCATGAGGTCTCCTGTCTGAGGAAAACCCAAATTTTTTGAGTACATTAGAAATGTAACAATGTTATTCTCCAGGTAACAGGCAGTGTGATTTGGTACAATTTGTGAAGTCAGTATATGGGAAGAAGCACCCAGAAAATAAAAAAGGAACCAAGCTCCTAAGTTCTTGGTTTTGGAAAAGTGCCCTGGAAAATTCAAAATCAGCTCTCCCAAAGGAGGGTTGGTTTAACATATTTGTCAAAACGTGCACTACTCAGTCTCTATTCCTTGAGCTGCATTTGCAAATAGAGTCACAAAACATAAATTGACAACCAAGTTGCAGAAGATTTTTTTCTGCATGCAAGATTTGCCAAAGCAGAGCATTTCTTTCTCCAGTATTAAACCACTATGACTCCAAAGAAACCTTCAACACAACTAAGGGGCAGATGAGAGCAGGGACAGAGAACTAAAGTGAAAATACCGATCTGAAAGCTAAAACATTTCTGTTTTTTCTATCAACATCCTACAAAAGGTGAAAGGGCTGAGTTTTCACTCCATTTTACATTCAGAGTACCTGAAAGGCAGAAGGGAAAGATGGTTTTCAGGTGGTTCTGAAGCTATGAGATATGAGATATAAGAGATATGAGATATGAGATATGACATATGAGATACTCAAGAGACAGAACCTGTAAGTAATGTATTTTCACCCAAGGTGATGAAGGCCTCAGGCAGGACTGTGTGAAGCAGCTTGGCAGCAAAGCCTTCACAGGATGTACACACGCCATCCACTGTTTACCTGCAGGGCTCCAGGCGCAGAGAGAACACCAGGCCATGACCACCAGGCACACAGAGAACAAAGACCACAAACATGAAGCCTGACTGGCTGAGAAAGGACACCGTAGCAAACCCTTCTATACACAGTACCTCACATTTAAAGCCCTTGCTCAAGATTAAAGAGGCTGCTTCCATCCCTTTGTGAGACAGAGGAGGAGGAGGGAGGACACACCTCTTACGCCTTCTCCCAGGCATCCCTGCCATCAGCCAGGGATACCCATGGTATGCAGATGGGCTCTCTGATCCTTCCCTCAGAAATGGCCCCATGTTGAACAGAACAAATAAATATTCAATAACCCAGGGACAGAAAGATAAACAGAAACAAAAGAAAACACAGGGCTATGGCAAGCAAGGGCTGCTGAGCAGGAGAGAGAGATGGATGCTTCAAAATTTCCAGCATCAGCAAATCTGTCATAAAAGAGCAGTAACAAACTCATTTGAGGTCATGATCACCTCCAGTTATCACAGAACCATAGTTTCCAGGGTTCCCAGATGTTCCCATGGAGACATATAGTAACAGTACACTGGAAGTCCTTTTGTGAGTCAAGCACTGTTCACTACATCAGCAGAGAGATGCTGCAACCACAAAACTTAACACTTACAGTGATATTAGAGTTACGTCTGTGTGTGGCTGGCCTGTGAAGTTTACATGATGCAGCTATTTTGGTAGTCAGCCTCAATCTCTGACTTTCCAGCCCAAATGGCTGGGTCTCCATATACAGCAAGATGCCTCAACCACTCTGCCATTTAACTCTAAAAAAACCCAAATTATGTTAACAAATTTCCAAATTATCATCTCCTTACTGTTTTGTGTTTATCTTATGCTTCTTCTTGTTTACAAATGCCAAGCATATGTGGGATTGCAGGATCAAAGCAATGCTGGATTCTCCACTGTGTCCTCAATTTGCAACTGCTTGCAGAATTAGCACGGGATAAATTAAGGCTGTCTGTCACACAGCCTCTGCAGTTTCCATCCCTCAATGTAGCAGAAGGAAAATATTTGACCCCTGGATTGTAAAAGCCTTTTCTATGCTGTCGGTCTGCCCACCTTAGAGACATACTACCTTAGAGGAAGGAAACTTCATAGGGAAATCACAGATGCAAAATCTGCCTTAAGGAAATAAGTGGGTGGCAGCATATAATTAATAGAAGAAAACCTTCAGAAAATACTTGCTACAGACAGAATCAGTCTTTGCAGGAGACAGCCGTGACAAAATCCAAACCGTAATCTAATTTTTGTGGTATGCACATCTGAAAATAAATAAACAAAAGCAGTTTTAGGAATACCTCTCCCATTCAAGTCAGACCAGAACCTGACACAGCTGTGGAACAAAGAGGTTGCAAATTGCTTGAGTTTGGTATGACAGGTCTACCTGAAAGTCACAGCTCTTCTTGGCTGTACTAGCCAAAGGAGTATGACGGATTGTGTATTGTTAGGTTTTGGCTGTCTTGGATATGGTATGTGACCTGGGCTGTTTCATGGTCTTTTGTGTCAGTCAGCTGGGAGACTTCAACGCCTCCATGAACTTCCATGCACCCTCAAAGGAGAAAAGGAACCACCAAGAGAATATGAAGTGTAAGAAGACTGAATGCAAGGAACTAGTGAAGAGGTGTGCTGGGGGAAGGGAAAACATGGAATTGGGAACAATAACACTGCACCAAGAGAATGAGACATCAGCTGACCCTCAGCAAACATCAGCCATTTGGCAGGTCCCTAAGAGGTGTGGATGTGTGGAGCCCCTCTGAGGTCCTGGGTCTGGGCATATGTCATGATTCTAGAAAGGGGTAAAACAGGGATGCACACTAGTTTCTGGCTGCCTGGGCAGCCCCAGCAGCACCCCAGAAGAGCTCAGTGTGAGACACCACAGCCCAGGACTGTAACTGCCCCACAGCAGGCAGAGTTGAGACTTCAGTGGCCTGACTAATGCTCCAACCCTGGAAGAGTTCAAGGCCAGGCTGGGAGCTGCCCTGAGCAACCTGGTCTTGGGGAAGGTACCCTTACCCATGGCAAGGGGGCGGTTGGAGCTAGATGACTTTGAAGAGCCTTTCCAACTCAAACCATTCTATGATTTTATGATCCTGAGGGCTCTGGCCTCCAGTTGTCCCTGAAAGGCCATGACCAGGTAAGATCAATGTTTAAAGAACTCATTTTAAATATATCCTAGAGATATGGGAAGCAAGTGCTTCTCATGAGCAGCCTGTCCCAAAGAGTGATCCTATATTGAGAGGAAAAACCTTTGTGTCCTAGGTTCACAAAAACACATAGCAAGAGACTGTCTGAACGTGGCTAGTAATAAATAGCATAGGCAGCATAGGCTCTTGGGTTGGTGGGAGCTGTGCTGCCTCCACAGATCCAGTGGCAGCTCAGGAACAAGGCTGACAGTGAGGGCACTCAAGCTACCTTCTCCACCTTCTCCCAGGAGCACAGCTGGGGCTGTGACTGAAGATGGCTAGTGCTTGAGTCTGCCCCTACGACAGCAAAAGTTTGGAGTGCAGGACTGTACAAGGCCCACAGAGTGCTGCTCTTTTGAGATCTCTGGACTTTATACACCCCGTTGTTTGCCTTCTGACCTCTCCCACCCATCTAGAGCCCTAAAGAGTACAAACGTACGCACTTCCCAGCTGAGGTAAGATTGCATGTAATCTATCAAAATGTAACAATATAGCCTGAAATTTTACAGGTATCTATCTATCTATCTATCTATCTATCTATCTATCTATCTATCTATCTATCTCCTGCAGGGTTTTCTTTTTATTTCCCTGCTATTTCTGAAATGATTTTTAGCATTTTGGCCTGCAAAGCAATTCTTGAGCTTTTCTGTTTAACAACCCTGGGGTCCCATGTTTTCTGGGCACACCTTGGAAGTCCAACAATAATGGCAAACCTGCACCTTTCCCTGCCCCTATGAAAATCTACCCAAATTCAGAAAATTGAAAAATTTAAAAATTTGATGTCTGCACCTGCTCAGGCTTTATCTGAACAGGTGTTTTAACCAGCTCAAGCTAAATTTCTTCAGCATCACTGAACTCTACATTTCTCACAAGTTCCTGCACATGACCGCACTGCACAAACATGGTCCCAGGCAGGGCATGCAAATCTGGGCAGGTATCTCTTTCTAAATCTCTCATGCAGGACTCTGGTCTCACTGCATGTGAAAAACCAAGGTCTTTGCTCACACTGTGGTCAACCCTATGTCCAAGGCACTTGGCATCAGACCTTTAATGACTACAGGATCCTTTACAGACCAGAGGTGGAAGCACTGACCCCTGTGGAACCACACCCTGAGTGTCCCCACAAAGCAGCTGGGCTGAAGCAGAGCAGGCTTTCTTCACAGCTTAGTGGCTGTTAGCAATGTTTAGGAGCAGGAAGGGGTCATGTTTAAGAACCAAGAGCAAGAAACAAGGCAGTGGGAAGAGGAAGCAGAGATGTGGTTTGAAGGGTGAGACATCAAAGTCAGACCAGAGGATAGAATTGGATCCACTGGGAGGATAAGTTTTGAGAGTTTGTCCCAAAGCAGGGAACAGAAACCTATGCTGGCTGGGTGTGGAGACAGGAGTGATGACTGAGTATGGAAAATTGGACGGAGACCTGGGACTGAAGAGCCAGATAGCTGAGAAACAGTGGCTGCATCTGTACATACTTGCTCTGCAGCATATCTTGGGGCCCTCATTTCCTGGTCATCTGAACAGCTTGGCCTGTTGAGACACGCTGCAGCTCCCATCCAGCACACATGTCCAGGTTTCCATCTCAGGATGGAGCCGGGGCATGACTAACCACACATCCAGACATGGGAACTGGGAAGCACTCTTGGGTCCAATGGTGTAAACACAGACAGCAAGTCCTGATAGGAAGCTTGAGAGAGTGGAAGACAACAACTACCTGACCACAGTTTACTAATGGAAATGAGCAGTTTGGGCATGAGGAAAGACTGGTCAGGATACGAAAAGACAGTAAGATGGAGTGTTGGAACTGGAGGACTCTTCAACCAAAACCTTGGGAATGGGAAACAGACTTGGGGAAGCATAGGAGTGGAGTGAACATGGTGTAGTGGCACAGAAAAACCAAGTGGACTTGGCCTGACAAAGCCAAGAGGCTACCCTAATGTGACCAGGCTGGTTGTAGCAAGTCCTCACAGTGGGCTGGTACCAGCTCTGCAGGGAATAAGACATCAGGAGAGAGGCTGGATGCAACCGGTGCCTACTTCAGACATTATCCACTGCCTGTTTAATCCTGTTTCTTAATTCTTGCCTGACTTGTGACACATAATCGGACTATGGTGCACTCTGTCCAGTAAAAAGAAACTTGACATGCTCTATCTGGTTGTGATACTTGCAAGTAGAACTTTTATGCTAAATGAATGTATACCTTTGCATCCATTATTATTATTTGGGTCTAGGAGCCTAGCTTATTTCTAGTCCTAGCCTGAAATATCGAATACCGAATTCTTCATTACCTATCAAAAACACAGGTCAAGCCTTTATAGATTTCTCTGCTTGCCTAAAGCCAGTCTCTGGCACCTTTCTTAGATTGCTTTCCTGCTACTCACATTATTCTTTAAAACACTCATCTTTGTTATAACACTTTGAGGCTTTTTCTCCTGACCACTTAAACCAAAATCCTACTAGTCTTAAGAGCTTCTTTTAACACTGATAATAGAAGAGACTTTCCCAGAAACATTATGCTGAAACATTACGTATTATTTCATCTCCTTTTTGGGGGATTACATCCTTATAGATTACAGTCACACTGCATATTTTATCTCAGGCAGGCTTTTCTATAAAACTCCAACATAAATAACCAGCTCCGGACTTTGTTCTGCGGCATTTTTTTCCGAGGTGCTCAAATGAGTCTATTTGCTTCACAAATTTTGCTCAGGATTGCATCTAGTTTGCAACTCATATTTGTAACTGGAAAAAAAATTGTTTCCCAGCCAGATGCTTGCCAGGTCTCTTTTAGCAGTGGCAATAAGTAGTTTATGATCAGTTTCAACTGGCAAAAATTCCAACAAAGCTTTTTTACACCTCATGGCCTGGGACCAAGTCTTCCTTCCCTATTTGAGTGCTGTGACATTTCATTTCTATAAGTACACATGACACATGATCCACTGTATTGCTACTTGGCTGGTCTCCAACCAGTTAGGCCAGTTTTGCTGTGGCTTACAGCTGTGGTGGAACAATTTAATCCCAGGTTTTCCTTATGTGAGGGGATTGGGATACTGGTGTGGTAGGAGAAAGCAGGGGGAATGCAATGAGCCTGTTGTGGCAAGGAAAAAGAGGATAAGTCACTCTCTTGCAATCTTGGAAGAGGAAATGATCTTCCTGGTAATGCATGGTGCGATGACCTCAGCAGGGGCAGACATCCAGCCATGCCACCATCCAGACTGACCACAGCTCCAACACAGAGGAGAAAGGACAAAGGAAAAGATAGGCCATGAATGGTCGAGATAACCTGGTGCTAGGACTGGAAGATAATAAGGGAAGATGAGGGAAAGAGGATGATTCAGAGCAAGGGAGATGAGGTGATGGTTTTTAGGTCACTAAAGAGGAGGCGAAGAGACTAGAGAAAGACGGGACTAGATAAAGACATCTTGGTTGAAGACTCAAGAGGCTGGAGTTCTCAGTCATTTCAGTGCTGAATAGTGGATGGTTTGGACATGGTCTAGTTTGCAGCTAGGGAAACAGGCTTGCACCTCCAGATTGATGATTTTTCTTTTGGATTGGGTTGGGTTTGTTTTGTTGTCATTTTCCTTTGTTGTTGTAGTTTGGGTTTTTTATTTCAAAGATTGCAACCTTATCTACAAGTTTAATCACACTGCTGGAAGAGGTCTGAGCCAGTCCTGTCGTAGGGCTGTCTGTAGACAACTTTGCTTTTAAAATAGTAACTTCTAGATTGTATTTGTCTACTTTACTTCTATGTACCATAACAATCATTGGCTTAGAAATTGGTTTGCTGACACAAATACAGTTTTCCCTTCTTACAGTCCTCCTTTTCAAGGAGTTCTTGTACCCTTGTCTGCCATGACTAGGCTACCAGAGAAGCCATGCTGGTGGCGCCTCAACAGCAGGATAATGAAAAATATCTTGTGGAAGTCTCAGTCCTTGGAAAAGTAGTCCTGTGATAAGCCTTTGATGCAAAATCTAGCTGCCACCACCATTACTCCTAGTAAGCAAAAGGACCACTGTTCTTAAGCTGATCATAGAGATACCTTTAGAAGTACTGTCAAGCTTGCCATCTTCACAATTGTCCAGGATTAGGCACCTAGAGACCACTGGAACCTCAATTTTAGATCTCTATCTGGGAAACTATTTGCAGATAGTTAAAAGGGTTATTATTTGTTTCAGAATCCAGACCTGCAGGTTCTGCTCTCAACTGGGCCTTGGTCAAGGTAGCTCATAATGCTTCTAATTCCTTGGATAGGACATTGCAGAAGTTACTTCACTAACTTTGATGTGTACAGATTAACAGTTTTACAGAGGATCCCATATGACTACTGTTAAAATGCTTGCTATGTTCTCTTAAAACAATCGGCATCTCAGTCTAACGCAAATATTAGTAAAACTACTCTGATCATTTAAAGCACAGCTGCAGGCAAGAATATTCCCGCAAGTGCCTGCTAGGGTGCAATGCAAGCAGACCGGGATGCCAAAGGTCTGTGTGGCAATTGCTCATTTAAAAGCACTTATTGGTGGTGGGCAGAAGAATAGCAGAAAATACTGAGAGGGAAGGTGGGAAGCCGTAGGCCTGCGTCTAGGGGAAGAGCTTCAAAGACTGGAAAGGAGAAGGCTGAAAATGAGAAAGAACCAAGGCAGTAGAAGAGGTGACCAAATTGGTAGCCCCATCAAGAATGAAAGGAAGGTGCCACCCTTGCCTCTGAGATGACAAGATATTGAAACCCTCTGGCTCAAGCAAAGCCAGGCAGC
This sequence comes from Corvus cornix cornix, assembly GCF_000738735.6. Taxonomy (NCBI): domain Eukaryota; kingdom Metazoa; phylum Chordata; class Aves; order Passeriformes; family Corvidae; genus Corvus; species Corvus cornix. Next base: position 66,886,415 of record NC_046332.1, on the reverse strand, counting down.
AGCAGATTTAGGAGGAAGGATCAAGGTTTGAAAAACAGGTGGGTGTTCCTGGACAAAGGTGGCTTTATCACAGTGTCTTTCACTACCATTTTGACTGTCAAGTCTGCTCCTCCTTTGGGGTATTCTAATTTCAAGGTTTTTCAGTAAAGGGGCAGTGTCATTGCTTGGCAAGGCTCCTAAAGCAAGCACTACAATCCCTAACATCCTCTGAGGTACGTGTCCTGTCAAAGCCAGCCAAGTTAGGAGCTAGTCAATGGATAGCTACCACTATGGCCACACTCAGGTATTAGAAATACGTTCTCATTCCTAAAAGAGCCAGGTTGAGTTTTCTTCAGCTCTCACCTGTCCAATGGTTTATGGATTCCCAAGGTCAGGAGCAATAAAATATTAACATCTAATCTGTCATACCACCAATGAAAACTATAATCTGGCCCATGACCTCACGTGAGTACCAGGTTGTTAACTAAAGAAAGGAATCAAATCTTCCTCTAATAAATACTCCAGACTGTGACAGGTAAAATTCAGGTCATACGTCTCCTTTGAAGTTTTAATGGCCACTCCAATTTTATGATAAAGCCACTTACCTTATGTTTGTAGTAATTTTGCAAAGCCTGAAGCGGCTCTAGTCATCTTTGGTGCACAGTTCTCAAGGACAAAGCTCTCATAAAACTACAAGCTTCAAAGGGATTAGACCTCTTCTTTTCTCTCCTCTCTGTCTCTCTTTTTTAAAGGAACATTTCTGAATATTTCCTCTCCTGTTTTCCACATAGTTCCCTGCAGAGTCTCCTCATTGAACCCTGCAACTAGACTTCTTCCTCATGCTGTCACTCACTAAAATAAACCAAACCAAACCAAATCAAACCAAGTAAAATAAAATAAAATAAAATAAAATAAAATAAACTGCCTTTTCCCTTTTCATTATAGTGCGGCAATTTTCTGGGCAATTTCTGCTTTTTGTCTTTATTCTATTGTCAATGCAGAGCAATTTGAAGCAAATCAATAGAGCCTGTGTATTTGATATTTCTCAGGCTCTAAGAAGGACCACATGCAGCAGAACTGCTCCCCTGAATGCCATGGGGTTTTGTTTGTTTGCTTCCCTCCTTTTCAAGTCAGGGCGAAGTCAAGCTGAATCTGCCAAAGCTTGAACTCCAAAGCTAATGTCCATCCTGGTAAATGAAACAGTGCTGGGGAACATTCCCAGGCACTGGAAGGCAATTGTCTGTGGTGTTTAATTGTTAGCACAGTGCCTGGCACAGCAGAGCCAGGGCCAAATTTCCCGAACAATTCCCAAGCACAGGCCAACAGCTGGCATGGGCTGGGGCCACTCTCAACAGGCAGCTTGTGTGCAGGGCAAGGAGGAGAGAGGAGGTCAGTAATATGGATGCACTGTTTCCATCTCCACTGGCCTCAGCACCAGGGAACAGTCCCAAGCATGTTTAATTTACGAGTACAGACGCAGCTCTGATTGCTCAAACAAGGCTTGTACAACTATGCTGTTGCAAGGAGAAAGCTGCTTATCCATCTTGCTGGCATAAACATATATATTTTTGCTTGTAGAATGATTGTATGCATTGCCTCGGCTGTAAGACTCATGTGTTTCCATTAATTGCTAAGGGTGTTTTTTCCAGATGTTCAGGCTTAAGTGCAAGAATGAGACACTTGGGGGGGAAAAAAACAAAAACATTTGTTTATTTTGCCAGTTCTCCAATGGCGTTAAGAATTAAAAGTCTGAGATGGAGCAGATAGAAACTTTCTGTGCTTACAACTGAGCACTGGAAAACAATTCAAGTCAGGTGTCTGTCAGGCATGAGCCAAACCATCCCCAACCACAGTTGTGCAAATAGCATACAGTTCAAATTAATTTGGTTTTGTCTGCAAATGTGCCAGTCCCAGATGTTTCTCCAGGCATGATAAGGTGCACCAACCCACACACGTTATGGCAGCAGTGGCTCGTGGTATTTGCATGGAAAGAATACTTGCTTGGAAACAAGTTGAAGACTGGTCAGATGGTCATCCTCTTTGGAGTTACCAGACCCCAGATAACACCCTATTCCCCACTCTGGGGGAAAAGTGAGCAACAGGCAGAAGAAACAGCAGAAAGTGTCTCTAAGGGACCATCACAAAACAGCAATCCCAGACACAAGAAAATAAAGGATCATCTGCTAGCCACTATATGCAAGCTACATAACACAAATACACAAAATAATCTCCCAAATATGATAAAAAAGGAACATGTGGGTTCCCTGAGACTAATTTGTCTGCAGATGGTACACGTCAGAAATAGCTGGTATTCAGAACTGTCTTTTCAGAGCACGCTTCTTTAAGGTTACTGAAAAGTTCCTTTATTCAAGAAATTAGCTTAAATGTCCTAAGGCACAGAATGTACTCTGAAAATACTCACATTTCATTTGATTGCTGTTGTTAATGTTTCAGAAATGAAGTAAGTTTTCCCCCGGGGACATTGAGCCTGGCTTACCCATTTGTCTGAGCTTCTTCAAAGGAGGAATGACTCTTAGTTCTGGCCTGATAACAGCACAGGAGAAAAACTAAACACAGCATTAGGAAAACAGCGATTTATTAATTTTTTGGGGTGGAGGGGAAACCACAGGTAAATTTAGTAATAGCATATGAATATTTGTATAAGAAAACTACTGTTATTTCATTACTTACGTGAGAACACAGAGAACAAAAAAACAAGCCAAACTAATTTCAACTTCAAGTGTATCTGAATATATTTCTATTGCTTTTTCTTACCCACACTTTATGAATTTCAAGTTCATTCAAGGGGTTCATCAGAGATGGGCAGAGGGGAAAGATGTGGAGCATGTAAGGCTCTTACTAACTGATAATGGTCAGCAGAGGAAATGGTGTTAATCAGGCAAGAATTCTGCCATCTTCCACAGCAGAAATCTCACTGTATTCAAATAAAACTGGAAAATGAATCTCTTTTAAAGGATCAAATCTGAATCCAGCCCCAGGAGACACAGCAGATTAAAAGATTGGCATCCAGAAATTTGTTGTGAAAACTCCCCAAGAGAAACACACACAGACTTTAGGTCTTCTTTTCTGTCATACTTAAATACAGCCAATTTTTCAAATTAAACCCTATTTCAGTGTATTATTTCAATCAGTGATGGTGGTTGCCCAGTCCAGCCCAAAGTCTACAAGGTGCCTAGAGTCACCTACAAGGTGGTGGCAGTGCCCACCTGGTGCCAGCTCTTCACCAACTCTACCAAGGAAGAAGGCTGCTCCCACAGACCCAGACCTCAGAGCTGTCTCTGGTGCCAATGCAGCCCGCAGAAACAGATTTCTCAAGCCTGCTCCAGTCATGTGAGTTACTGAAGTTGTAAATTTCTTCTTCTCACAGAAGCAAAACGTCTGATCCACCTAAAAGGGATTTAGCGCCTAAGGTGGGGTGTAATGTAAGCACACAATCCAGAAAACATTCATACTGCTAATGTTTAACCCTACAGCTTAAACTCTGATAAATTTATGAGCTTAAAATTCCTTATGGGGTCCTAGAGCTATGCTTCTGTAGATTTGCCGCAGAGCCTCAGGCTTCATGCTGTTAAGGACTCAATGCTCACCCCCTTTCAGGATCCAGAAACAAGGTGTTGCCCTGCTTAAATCCTCTTGGGATCTTAATCTCAAAGGCACACTTCTGGCTCATGTTCTACATGTCCACAGCTTCTCACAAGCTGCTGCTGTTTTTCTTTGCTAAGCCACCAGGTTGAAGGAATTTGATGATGGTTCCCTTCTCTGATGGAGCAAACTATGAAGCAGGATAGTGCACCAGTGGCCTGGAGATGCAGTACTGGCTCCTCCTGGCCCTGAGAAAGCCAAAAGCACGCATCCACAACTTCCCAGGATACCCAGCAGGCCATGGACTATTCAGGGGCACAGTGAGAGCTCACTTCATTTGTGTTCATCCTCCTCAAGCAGCCAAGACTGGTGGATTCATGGGACTGGAAAAAGAGAATGATAAGTCTGCATCCTCTCAGCATGGGTACTGACCTGGGAGACTGGGATTCTGGTCCCTCTGAGGGGTCTATGTCCTTTTTTTGGTCTAGTGATCCACCCCAATGGGTTGGAAATAATGACAAACCACAATAACAATAGCCAGCTAAACAAAACCAAGTATAAACAGAAACAACAACTGATGCTGGGAAGAGAAATGGCCTTTGGGGATATTATTTTGAAGAGACTTGAGACTTTGATTTCCCAGGCAGAGGAGATGGCAAATCAGCCATTGTGACTCCTTGTTTCTTAAGAAAGACACAAACCACATTTTTCAAAATCTTCCCGTAGCCAAAGCTGTTGAACTGACTCTACTAGAGTAAAAAAGAGTGAGGCAGGAAAATGGGGAGGTCAGCACAAAAACAAAGGTTGGATACCCCACAACTCCACTCTGAAGCCCTTCTAAGTTGCTGCCTCAAAAGTGCAGAATCTCCTTTGGCATTGCATGTTTTTGCTTGATCCCATGGGAAGGAGAAGGCTCTGGTTAGCTTCCTGAGCCCTGTGTGGAATAAAGATTACACTAAGTGCAAAAGTAGTCACAGCATGTCCTATGTACTGACACAAGCACTGCCCGTACAGGAAGAAGTTTGCCCCTGTTATACAGGACAGGGAGACCGGCAGAACACAAACAAGCTACGCTGTTATTGTTTATGCCACAAATTCAAACCTGAGGCAGGTGAGAAGGGTGCCCCAGCCAGCACCAGTGTAGCATCTGGCCACAGGCAGGCAGAGCTGGGCCAGGGCAGCACTGGCCCAAGACCATCACCGCAGCTGCCCGGTTGGGTGGGAAGGAGCAGCAACAGGAGCTGAAGCTATGGGAGCAATAGGAAATATGAATCAAGCTCAAGACTGATAGGCAACAGAAACAGGACAGGGCAGAGACCCAGAAGGAAAAGTGGAGGAAGGAAGCCTGCTTTGGCAAGCTACCCTTGAGACCTCATTTCAGGATGCTGTCTGCTGCCACCTGAACAGGTTCTCCTGCAGAAATAACTCACATTTCTAATCTGCCTAGCTGAAGTTACTCTTTTTTTAAGTGTGAATTCAGTTTGTTTCTGTAGTAAAACCACCCTCCCTCTCCCTATATCTCCTTTCCTCCCCCCCACCTCTGATTTAGGAGACTCCAAAATAAAGAAATTGTCTAATCCTTGGAAAAAGAAAGCCATTGTTATATTTTTTTCTCAATACAGTACACGTCAGAGGGAACGCAGAGTTTTAAATTTACCCAGTCACTTGGAAATTTGGAATAGACACTAAGGAGCACCCATTTTCTCCTCAGCTAACCTGTGGAGCTTGCTGCTGTGACAGGTCACCAAAAGCAAGTATCTGCCAGGATTCAGAACTGAACTGAATGTGCAAATGAACATGCACACGCACACCCCAATATATATTTATATACATATTTATAAATAAACAGCAACTATTTTTAGAAAGGACAATAACAACATCAAAGGAATCTGGTGAACAAAGGTGCTCTTCATTTGTCATGGACTGGCCTTTGTTGTATTGAGACTGGGCTTTGCCTGATCTGCCATGGGTTCTCCAGTGGTCTGAGTCTGCTCAAATCCCAAATCCGAAACAAGCAGCATTGGTGAGGGTGTTGGATACATTGTAGATGACAACAACAACAACCTAATGGTTAGTAGTGGATGAGAAGAGGAATAAGTAAACACAAGCAAAGTATGCAAGTTGCTTTATTAAAAGCATACCCATTGGGCTGCTTCTGCTACTTACAGTGGCCAATAAATTCCCTCTGTCCTAACACACTCGGAGTGCCAGGATACATTATTCAGCACATGAGTAATCAACCACATTCTTTTGGCTAATAGTAAGTTGTTGAGCCAGTCTCTTGTTCATGAAGGTCAATAGCAACACCACTATGGTAGCTGCAGAGCATGGCAGAGCCTTGTGGCACCATACCCACCAGATTAAAACAAGGATCCATGCAAGGATCCCATGTGATGAAGGCTACAAGTTTCCCAAGTAGGTAGAGGGACTCCTGTGGAGGATCAGGCTGTAAAGTCACATAGAAAACCATGGGAAGGCACTCAGCACCCAGTCAAGTGGAGGATGAGGTGTTCACGTGGCCACCAGAAAAACCAGTTGGTCTACCAGATTTTCTCTCTTCGCGTGGAATGATAATTTGGGTTCTGAAGGATAATTGGAGAGTTGAATTTGAGGGTGGCCTCGGTACCTTGGGGGACTCTGAGCCAGCTGCTGTAAAGGAACCGAGCAGGGGCTATGGTAACAGTGCTTTTTCTCACGGGTTTTGAGACCAGGCAAGCTGTTGAACCCCTGTATCAATACTGCATACTTCAGCTGCAGTGCTTGCCAGAGAAGAAAGCCCCTCTACTTTAGGTTTTGTAACATATTCTCATGCATGGGTCTGTTCTCTCTCTCTCTCTCTGCTTGCATTAGGTTAAATGCTGCTGAAGTAGACTAGCCTAATTATGGCCTTTCATTCAAGATTAATATGAAGCCATTAGGCTGGTTTATGCAACCAGGTAGCTGAGCAATAGAAACATCTAAAACAAGTATGGGGCAACACTGGAGGCTGAAACCATGCAATCAGCGGGCTTTCATTGTGAAAAGGCATGGGAAACAGGGGAGCGAGTGCTGCCTTCATCCACAGACTTGAGACAAAACTCAGCAAAGAGGACAGAGGGCTACCAAACCCACCACCAGTCCAACTCAAACCAGGGACTGAGCTAAACAGGAGAACTTGCCAATCCCAACGCCCCCATCACTGCTGTTATTCACACCTCCCTCTGTGCTCAGCAAAATAAGCTCTGGTAGCTCTTTCCCAGACATGGACAACTGCCCAGTTCACTGCCAGCTTCTCTGAGCAGAAACACCTCCAAGAAACTTGGGTGTTTTTCTAACAGCTGGATCAGAAAAGGGTAATGGCACAGCAACGCTTCTGGAAGCTCTCTCTCCCTATGCTCCAAAACATCGTGCTTACTTTTGCAGTTGTGGTTAGGTGAGATGCAGGGAGATTTTGTTGGTAATTTACTGGGTTTTCACTGACTTTTTTAATGCCACCCTAGCTATTTTTTTAAAAGGAGGGATTTGGTGACATTTGAGAGAGGCTAATTAAGAGAGAAAAATCAATTGAAGAAAAAACAAAATTTGATTGTAAGGAAAACACAGAATTTCAAGACAGGATTTAGGAGACAGAGTTTATGAGACAATAATGGAATTTTGAATAAATTATTGATTTGAATATTAACATCTGCTAGCAAATCATATTTAAACTGACTTTTATTTGGTTTAAGATAGATTCCTTTTTAAAAGCACAGAAGGCCTTTTCTCTTGAAGCTTAGAGGAAAGAAGACAGATGCACCCCCAGATCTGAACATACACAACCAGTTGAAATTTCAAGTGAACTGTACTTCCATCTCCCAAGGGAGAAATACTGAAAAGGAGACATTGATATGGTAGGTATTGCATAGTGCTGCTGCGGGACCTTCCTACCTTCCTAGGGCATGGAAGGACCTTTTTGGAGAGAAATTTCTCTTGGGCAACACTTGATGAGTTTTCTTTTGAAAGTGGGAAGGAATTTGTATACTTCTATACACCCAGCAGGTACCTTTGATTTCCAGTCATGCTACTGTCAATGGACAACTGCAACTGTTTTCAAGCAACCCATCACTTCCTTTAAAGGTCAGATGGCAGAAAAGCACCAACCCTTATCCCTTCACATTTCTTATTTTCATCAGGGCAGGATGCAGAAGTGCCAGGTACTTTCCAAAGAGGCAGTCCCTGCTATGTAGAACAGACATTCTTTGCTTAATACTGTCATGATTTCCAGCTTCCACTGCAAAACACAGAACTTACACTGTCAGGAGCTAGAGAGAGCACACACACGCACAAACACATTAGGCACTTTGTTTTATTTTGCAAAAAAAAAAAGAGTCTTTATATATAAACCATTTCATTCTCTCTCAAAACATTCTACAACTATACAGCTGTTTGCTCCATCATTTGCATAGGAAATACCACAATACAAAAATAAGGTAGGGGGGAGGCAAAAGAAGCAAAACAGCAACCAATTTCTGCATGTGTTTCCATGTATAAACATTTGAAGCCTTACAAAATTATTTACATCGTTTGTCATCTATGTACACTGAGAGCAACATTTCTAACTATAACAAACAAAACTATAATTTATCAAGTATACGTAAAATTGTCTTAAAAAAAAAAAGAGTCTATCATATACCACAAATAAATAAAGACAAACAACAGTTTTAACAAAGCTAGGTTTTCCTGCAAGACCCTTTTTTGGTATTTTGATTGTCTATTCTAGCCTTTGGTTGACAGCTTAATATTACGGCTTGTTCATTTCAGACACTTACTAGGTTTGTTTGGTTTTCTCCTGTTGTCTGGCCAAATCCTACCTGGTCTAACCTCATCTTTGGCCCTTCATCTATGATTTCAAGGCTGAGCACGGTGGATCAAAGTCATAGTTAGCATAAAAGGGCACCATTTCATTGACTTCAGTGGAATTTCAGCTACTTCTGTCAGCAGAAAATTTTTTCCTGCGTGTGTCAATCTGAACAGTGGATTAACTAAACTGCACTGTAATTTTAAACAAAATTACTGTATCCTTTACCTTCTAGCAAATTACATCCAATATCCACATGAAACTAGATCATACTGGTGCTGAACCAGCTTAACATGTCTGTGTATGGAAACTGCATCCTAAATCCTTCTTTTTAAAGTGATACTAAGTTTAGCTTATAGTAAGAGGTTTAACATTCTGTGTTCATTTTAACTATCCCCACTATTTTGGCTTCCAACATTGACTTTACAGTTCATTCTGCATGTTTTGCCCTTTTAAGCAATTTGAAAACAAAATCCTGCTTTGAATATTCAGTGCACACCATTGAGTTAACAGGTACAAAACGTCTGACTAAATTGGTACTATTTTGAGAGGTATTTAAGTAACTTTTATAAATGTGCCATGTTATCAAATGTAAAACAACTGATTTTTTCAGATGTTTCTTAGAAAACTTTTGTATTAAACCTAAAAAGCTGATTTGCGTATTTACAAAATCTTTGTCATAGCAAACATGCAACACACAGAACAAAATGCTTTGTTCTATGGCTGTTTATTAATTTTTCTATGTATTTTATATCCACAGAATGGCTTAACATTAAAAAAACCCCCTGCATGTACTTAAGTATGTCCAGTAAAAACCTGACAGATTACAGTTCATGGCTTTTCCACTGTGTGCATTCTTCTGCATCCTCTCGTTGATTTGTTTACTAAACATTGTCACAATAATGACAGTGCTTTGGTCAAAACACTGCAAGAGGGAAAAAAAAAGGATAAAGCTGCAATGTGTCGAGATATAATACTTGTAAAGAGATGAAACCTGCTGACTAAAGCCATATACATCATGAAAGCAAACAAACGACCGAACACTCTGGTAATCGTGATACAGTGTCTTCCCTTTTTCTGCATAAATATACAAAATATACATTTCCAGTTTCTTTTGAGATTTCTTTTAAATGGATATACTCAAAAATTCAACTAATTTCAGTTGTATGTTGAGAGTCAATAGGAAATTGCATAGATACAAAACAGCCTCAATGAGCAGTCCAGCTCTTAGTTCTGATGCCTCTTCATGTGGAGCGCCAGGTGATCGGAGCGGGAGAAGCTCCGGTTGCAGACGGCGCACTGGAAGGGCTTGGCCCCCGTGTGCTTCCTGTAGTGGCGCGTCAGTTCATCCGAGCGGGCGAACCTCCAGTCGCAGCCTTCCCATGTGCACTTGTAGGGCTTCTCACCTGGAAGAGAGCACAGAGCAATGAACTGTCAGCTCTAACTCTCGAGCAGAAAACTGATGTGGGTCCACACTGAACAGCATTGCACCTCAATTACAAACAAGGAGCTGACATATCCTCATTATTCACAGCTCTATTCATCAAGCCCCAAACTAACAGCGCCTTTGTTTTTCTCAGAAAATTTTGCTCTTGAAAATGGGATTTAACACCTCAGTAAAATGCACAAAATTTTCAAACATGCAAATTGGAGAGAGCTACAGTACAGAAATGCAGGGTTAAAAAACCTGCATGAGATCAAAATATTCTCCTTTACACTCACCACAGTATGAGAGGGAGTAGGGGAAAAAAAAGCAGTCTCATGTGACAATCCAGCCTGGTTTGTAACTTACACTTGCACCTTTCAAAAATGGGTAAGCTAAGTTATACAGTGCTTTTTTAAGAGGTCCGAAATGGGAAGGAAGACATCTATAAGGATTCTTCGCAGTGTGCAGATCTGTTCAAGAACTTCTGATGTGTGAAGAAAGGGGCACAGTGTGTTACAAACACAACGGGGATAGTATTTTCCAAAATGTCACAAGCAATAAAAACTTGTGGTATCCTGCTTGGGGCTACCTATATATAGGAGAAAGCGCCTCAAAGTTCAAAGCACCCATTTTCAGAATGAAATGTCTTTAATCGGGTGCTTAAGTAGCCAGCCGTATTTTAGAGGTGGCAAGTGCTTGCTGTCTTCAGCAGTCTACACTGACATAGGAGGAACATGGTATCTCTGAAAACTTGCTGTGTTACAGCAGCTCTGAATGCAACTTCAAAATAACCACCTGGTCTTGAATATACCAGCCCAAGCAGCTGAAATGTTCACATTCATCCATTTTAGAACTAGAAACACAGTATTTTAAGCATGCCTACAATTTACAGGTGTTTGCTGAAATGGGAGAAATATGGAGTCACACAGCCATGACAACTTCTGTGTGAAATCAGAATTTTACACGGGTATGTACACCTGCCTAGGAGCTTGTGTGGGCATGATGTCACCATACAAGCAAGCTTCATATAAATAAAGAAGTTAATGTTTGGTGTTGTTCGACAAAAACACCTTTCAGTTGGGAGAGTGAATTGCTATCTATATATCTTACATTAATTTGACCCATTTGGCAAGAAGAGAAAGAAAACCGAGTGTGTCAAAGCACTTGGCAGTAGCTTCGTCTGGAGCAGTAACTGACCAAAGCTGAGCTTCTCAAACAGTTCTTTCTAATCCATCTTACAGATCTTCTGCATCTCCACTGGTCTCAAACCTCTACCCTGACAGCAGTGTGAAGTGCCTCATACTTTTCCCTGTTTTACCACCACACAAGCATGTGGAAGAAAGACAGAAGACAGTATCCTGCAATCAGAGGGCTTATTCTGCATCAGTTATGCAGGTAAAACCATCTGAGAAGCTCCAAAACACTACTTCAGAGGCACTTATTTATCATGCAGATGAAATTATGAAACTGTTTTTGTCTGGGAGTTTCTGCTGCTTCATCTGATGAACTAGCAACTTTTCTACCACTGACTGCAGAACTGGCCCTTTACTCCTAATGGGGATGTGACTTTGCACTGGCAGGTGTTGTCACAACCAGAACCAGACCTTTCCAAGAAAAACTAACCACCTAACAATCTCATTGCATAAACAGCAACTGTGGTTTATTGAAATCATGCTGGAAACATAACATCCCTTAGGAAAAACAAGAGCTCGGCATCACCTCTCATAGAATTTGTAATTATTTGGTGGATCACAAATCAGAACAGAAATCACCACAGATTTCTGTCACAGCTGAATTTAGTCTGTCTGAGTAAATTCTGAACTTACTCAGAGTAAATTCTGATGCTGATTAGGACTGGAATGATCTATCATACAGGATTCTTTTTTGCTCCATGAAACACATACTGTAGGCCAAAATACAGATTTCATGCAAACCCAGTGTGTAAAGCTTTTCTAACACCAGTGAAGCCGGCTGAGATAACACATTTGGTCTTCACAATAGAATGACAGGAAAGATCCCCATTCAGTGAGGGGTATTTTGCACTGTATAGATGATCCTCAGCATATTTTAACTGGGTTATTAATGGAGGCTGTAAAAGCCTGTGTTGATGATCCAAAAGCACAGCACCAGGGAGATGATCTTTGAACACTTTGTGCTAAAACACACATGCACACACAGA